>NC_080800.1:15079064-15386898 GCF_028018385.1 Neofelis nebulosa | reverse complement strand
AACCCACATTCGAGCCTGCTAGCTGGAACTGGACCTCAGGGATAAAGTGGTCCAGTCCCGTCCCTTAGTCGACAGGATCGTGAAGCCCCACTAACTTACCTAAGGTCACACAGCCTCCTGCCCCCATCACGCACAGGCAGCACATGGCTTTTCTGCCTCCCACTGCTGTGTTCTTTCTGGTATACCACATGTTGTAGAACAATCTTTTATGGTAAGGGGTGAGTCGACTCACATTTTATCCTTAGTGGTATCAAAATGAGCTCTATTGTTCATTAATTTAAATAAAATTAAGGGCTCCCTGGGCGAATTAGTCAAGTGTCTGACTCTTGATTTCGGCTCAGGTCACAATCTCACAGTCCGTGGGTTTGAGCCCCACATTGGGCTCAGCGGTGAGCATGGAGCCTGCTTTGCTTAAGCTTCTCTCTCTCCCATGGGGCGCCTGAGTGGCTCGGTCAGTTAAGTGTCTGACTTCGGCGCAGGTCATGATCTTGTGGTTTGTGGGTTCGAACCCTGTGTCGGGCTCTGTGCTGACAGTTCGGAGCCTGGAGCCTGCTTCGGTTTCCGTGTCTCCCTCCCTCTCTGCCCCTCCCCTGCTCATGCTCTGTCTCTGTCTCTCTCAAAAATAAATAAACATTAAAAATAATAGTAAAGATTCTCTCCCTCTTTCTCTCTCTCTGTACCCCTCCCCCGCTTGCACGCGCGCTCTCTCTCAAGATAAATTAATTAATTAATTAATTAAAAATAAGTAAAAATTAATAATGATAGCTGTTACTTCTTGTGCACATATATATACATGCTTGGGAGTCTTCAGACATCTCACTCAGTTTCCAGTCTTGCAGTATAGGAATTATTACATTCAGGTTCTAAATGAGGAAACTGAGGGTCAGAGAGGATAAAACTTGCTCATGTTCGCACATTCTGGGCAGCCAGACCTACTTACTTGTGTTTGAACTCAGCCACCAGCCTCTCGCCTCCATTGCTAGCTGTGTGTCTTTGGGCAAGTTTCTTCACCTTTCTGTGCCTCAGTTTCTTCATCTGTAAATGGGGGACTGTAACAGTACCAGCTTCATAGGGCAGTTGTGAAGATGAAATGAGATGACCTATGCACCTGACAGATTAAACCCTCAATAAGTAATAACTATCATTATTATGAACTACTAAGTAATGGGGCAAAGATTCAAACCCAGGACTGCGAGCCTCCAAAGCCCAAACTGTTTTCACTGCACCAGTTTGCCCCCTTGCTGTTAAGCTGCTGGGGTAAAATGAACCACTGTATTTTACTTCTAGTTCAATAGCCGGCATCAGACTTAATCATGGTCATATCTTAACAAAATCCTGTTTGCATGGAAATATGGGGTATGGAGCTTTGGAAGCACCCACTGGTTCCAGTCACAGCCTGGGTGCTGGGTGCCTTGCGGGAGAGTGACACTCACCGGAATGTAAGAGCCCGTGCATATCCAGGAACTGACAGGTGCTTGTGCCCACAGGCCTCTTCTTACCACTCATCAACTTCCAGAAGAATTAATACTCATTAATTGAAAAACAGCTTTGGCCCATTGTTTTGTTTTGCCCCAAGAGCAAAGGATTCCATATCCACACTTTGAATCTGTTTGCTCAGGAACTGTCTTATTTCTCAAGAAATATCCTTGGTAATTAAAAAAAAAAATGTAGTAAATGACAAAATATGGAAGCAATAATGTAAGACAGGGTGTGTGTGTTTCAGCCAACGCATGAGCAGTCTGACCCAGACAGGCCAGCCAAGTGCCTCGACACACCCAAATGTTGTCCTCACCGGCTGAATATCAGGCTGCCTACTGCAGAGCCTGTATCACTTGTAAAATGTTTGTGTTTACTTTTCCTGTGTATACTGTACGAGTGAAGCCATCGGATCTTTTTAATATTTAAACATGCAAAATGTATGCAGTAGATTGACCTCTTAGCGTAAGTGGACGTACTCCACGGGAAATTTATAACTTGATTGTCTTAGTGGCAGCCATATTTTAAAATAACTTACTAGGAAATTGTATTAGGTAGTACAGTGGTGAGTGATAGCAATGTTGTTTTATTTTTTTATTATTTTTTTTTAAATCCTCAATTCACTATGGGAAGAGTTGCCAGGCGTCACTCTTAACAGAATGGAGCCGATCTGCTGCTATGTTTCATAATTGTAGTTTGAGAAATTTTTTTTACTTTTTTTATGTCTTTATTTTATTTTGAGAGAAAAACAGAGCGCTAGCAGGGGAGGGCCAGAGAGAGAGAGGGAGACACGGAATCAGAAGGAGGCTCCAGGCTCTGAGCTGTCAGCACAGAGCCCGACGCGGGACTTGAACCCACGGACCGCGAGATCATGACCTGAGCTGAAGCTGGACGCACAAGTGACTGAGCCTCCCAGTCGCCCCTGTAGTCTGACAAATATTTAACGTAGAAAATGTTTTCTAGAATTCTCTGGCTGAAAAGATTTGAAAGTAGTATGTCACATATTTTGCTGTGGTTTCTGAACTTATTTCCTTAATCTTCAATAGGTAGGAGCAGGCTTTGAGGCAGCAGGTGTCAACTTCTTCATCTGTAAAAGGAGACAGCTGTGCTCCTTTCACTTCTTGGATTCTTTCTCAGCAATTCTCTGATGAAGTGTATATTCTCTGAGTGGTTATGGGGCTTGCAGATTCACACTGGTCTGAGAGCATGTTGTCTGCTTGTTTGCATAATTCGTCTCAAAAGTTTTAATTCCTTTAAAATGCAAAAAATAATTGTTTCAAAGTATTAACTAGCAAATTTTGTTGTTATTTTTCCTCTTACAGCTGAATCATCTCTTGTTGGTTTTGTCCCCTACTCCAATGGTACTGCTGCAGGCAAGATTTTGAAAAAATTCAAACCAAGATTTCACCCACTTTGTTAAGTTTGTGATTTCATTAAACCTTTTTACTGTTTCCCCCCCACCCCCTCGGGGCCAAAGAGGTTGAAACTACAAGCCTAAATGGTAAGAATTTTTCTGAAGCAAGTGAAAATTGATAACACTTAATGTGAATAAAAGTATAATGCGTGCTGTTGAAGGTTTTTATATTCAAATAAACAAACAAACAAAACCCCAAATCAAACAAACCCCCAAAACCATCAACCGTGGAGAACAACTGAAACTTTTTGCCGAAATGAAAATATCCTTATTGTCACGGAGGGCGGACAGCCCCCTCCCACGCTAACTGTTCTGTAAAAGAAGAGAAATATTGATCACATTTTGAGTGCCCTGTTTAACTTGCTCTCCAACACAGCGCCAGCACATTTTATATGGCAGGCTGTTTAAATGTGAAAAGCACATCCAGTGACTTCAGTATGCTTCAGCATGGATTTGGAGGCACAGAGCGTTCAAAGATAGCCCTTTTCCAGATGATTGTATCAATTTTAAATAGTCTGACATGAAAAAACAACAGCCGGCCTTCTTCATCATCCTAGAGAACTGGGCCGTGTTGGAGGGAGGTGGACAGGAGAGCACATTCTGTGGCCCCCGCTCTGTGGGTAGACAGCCTCCATCTTTGTGCAGTCAAAACCCAACGCTTTACACAGCCCCTTACTTAGTTAAAATAAAGTTTGCACCATGTGGTTGGTGGTTGAGGAGCTAAACAATCATAGGTTGAGCTCACGCTGATCGAAACTGGTTTAAATTCAAACTTGGTCTAATGGGAAGGACTAGATATCATTTTTATGCTTAATTACTTTTTACAGTGAAAGGACACCTTCAAAATACCTTTGGCAGTAGGTTTTGAATCCATTGTATGTGGGTTTTTAAGTAATGTCATACATTACTTAATGTAATACATGCCTTTTCACCCCTAAAGTTTCATCCAGAATAATATATTATAGAATAATTTTTATTTAAAGAAATACCAATTAGAACAGATTTTCGACGGAATTTTCAGTGAAACAGGTCAAAGTGAGGTTTTTCTAAAAATTACTTAAATGTAATGTTCAAGAACTTTAATTTTAAACTAGAATCGCTTAAAGATTGCTTCCTAAGAGTGTACCATTCAGCATCCACAGGGCTATATCTTAAAGTTGGTACTAACTGGAAACATCGTATCCCGTAGGGACTTTTATTATAATGGAGTAAAACAGGGACAAAATATTAAACATAAATGGGATTATTTCAATCTAATAATTATAGGAGTGTTGCTATATTTTAGACACATCACCTCTGTTCAAGAAATGCATTTTAAAAGGATGAATACTTGCTCAGGAATGGTGTCTGGGGGTTGGAGAATGGACAGTGTGGCGGGTGAGCAGTAAATACATTTGGTCGTGTCGGTTGGCTTTTGCAAAACTCTCTAACTTCTCTAGGATTTGGGGAAGGGTGAAATGTTTAAGGAACCTAGACAATGCACGTGTTTGTTAATCATGTCAATAATTAGGCTTCACTTCTATTTCATTATTTCAGATGCTACTTCGAGTGTATTATCCACTTTAAACAAAACAGGTAATATCAAGTTCTTTCTAAATATCATAGTTTGTCCTCTCTGCCTTCTTGGGTTTCTCGCTTGTGTGGTCAGTCTCCTGGGTTGCTAAAGGTTATCTCCTTGCCCACTTCCTGTGCCTTCATTTGTTGAGTCACTACTCGTTTTACTTTGGCATTGAACAGTAATTCTGGTGTTACCACATTCCTGAGCTTCCAAACTGTTATGGCCATAGCACTCCATTTAAAATAACATTAAAAATTACAATAGTAATGTATCTTAGCTCGTAACAAATGGAGAATGTAGAAAAATGCAAAGAAAAAATAGAAATCGTCGCTAATATTACTTTCTTAAGACTATTACTGGTATGTTTCCATTCAGAATCATATATACATGTATCATATATACACACACACACACACACATATGTGTATATATCTCTTTTACAAAATTGTCATAGTTTATATGGAGTTTTATGTCTTGCCCTTTTGACTTCATATTGAATTCTAAGTATTTTCCACTGCCCCTTACTATTAATGACTTGATAATACTCCATTGCGTACCATATGTTGAACATTATTAAAGCTGTGTCTACTCTTTTAATAGAAATTGTTGCAATGAACATCCTTGTGTCAACATCTTACATTCATTCCTGATTTCTGTAGGATGCATTCCAAGGATTGGATTCAATGGGTTAGCATGATGAGTATTTTTAAGGTCCTCGATCTGCGTGTTGCCCAATTACCTTCTTGAAAGGTTGTACCCAGCAACACGCGTGCCGGCAGTGAATGAGAATGTCTGTGTCACTGTACCTTTGCTCAGAGTTGAGACTATGCCATATGTTATTAGACCTTTCAATTCCTTAGGTTCTATTTTGCAGTCTTGATTGTTGGTGAGGTTGAACATCTTTCCCCAAAAGCACTTTTGTTACTAAAACCGGAAGTTCATTTCACAGATGTATTTTGCTTGCTCTGGGAAGGAAAGTATCAGGGCAAACAAAATAAGATATTTAAAATTTTTTTTTCCCAACGTTTTTTATTTATTTTTGGGACAGAGAGAGACAGAGCATGAACGGGGGAGGGGCAGAGAGAGAGGGAGACACAGAATCGGAAACAGGCTCCAGGCTCCGAGCCATCAGCCCAGAGCCCGACGCGGGGCTCGAACTCACGGACCGCGAGATCGTGACCTGGCTGAAGTCGGACGCCTAACCGACTGCGCCACCCAGGCGCCCCCAAAATAAGATATTTAAAAGATTCTTATTGATAATGCAAAATACTGTCAGCCTCTATGATTACCACCAACCATTGTCCATGGGTCAGTCACAGTGAAACGGAAACTCATCAATGTAACACATAACACAAATGAGGTTTCTGCAATTGTTGGGGTAATGTCATCATTCTTAAGTGCTTCTCCAAGACCTGAGCTTTGTGTTTTCTGCAGAATTTGCCACTCACCCTAGGAGACAGACCTTCTTTGCAAATCTATGCCCCAACACACCTCTTCTAATTGGCCATCCTTACAGCAAGGATTTCTGAACTTGGTTCTCCATTATCTGAAAAATGAACCATGGACTATGTGCCCAAAGTGCATTGGGAACACATTTCTAAGGTTTGCTTCTTCTGAGTGTGTTAATATTTGCCTGTGGTTTGAACAGTTCTGTCCTGGGTCTGCTGTGAGCCTGCTGGACAACTGTAGTTGGATCGTTTCAACCTCTTTGAGAATAATTTTATCTTATTGCCATAATGGCAATAATATTTTATTAGCTCCTAAAGAAAAGAGCAGGACACTCCCTTGATTGTAGAGCATACACTATTTTAGATCTTGTGTTTCCATTCATTTTTTACTCTGAATCACCGGTTCTTTACAACCTGCCACTCCAAGTGACTTGCTTCATCGTACCTATCTGAAGTGTAAGTCCACGTTGATTTGCCTAGCAGCAGCGCATGGAAAGTGCAGTAGAATTACACAAGCAGTGGGGGGTGTAATGGGTGTGAAATAACTGGGTAAACATGGGAATCCAAATCCCAGCCCCACCCTGTTCCAAGGCTATATGATCTGTGTATGCGATTCCCATGTATTCTGCTGCTGGGATGACCAGTAGCGTCGTAAAGGTGTCGACAGTGTGATTTTCTTAGCACTTCACTAAAATGATACTCGTGGCAAATTGTTTTTTTTTTAAAACAAGCAACAATTCTGCTCTAATGTTTAAATTGCTTCTTTGCAGAAAAAACTAAAATCACTATAGTAAAAACCTTCAATGCATCAGGTATGACTTACTATCAATATCAAGACTTTCTTTTTTGTAACTAAAGTAAAATTAAACACACGGCTGGTATTTATGTTTTCTTTCTCTTTTTTTCCTGTCTTTTAAAAATGCAATCTGTTCTTAATGAATAGATGTTTACCTGTTTATGCTCTGGGTACCTGAAGTCGTGCTAAGCGTTTGGGGCTACGTAATCATGATCAGATGCAATGCCCACCCTTAGGAATCTGCTCGCCTGGGGAGAGACAAGGCAAACAAACAGATAACTAACCTGCACATGTATGCAGATAAAGGCAAAAGACTACACAAGTGTCTCTGACATGGTTAAGAAGCATGGGAGATAAAAGGGCTGGTGTTAGTGGTCATCGACAGGATAGAATTTATGAGGGAAAGATTCTTAGAGGACTGAACCTCATTCTCTTTTGAAATCAAAAAAGGGATATACTCTTAAGTACCGATTGCAAGGGTAGGGATACATGATCTGCTTAACAAAGTCTTCTGGTTGATTTAAAACAGGGGGTTGGCAAACTACGGCCTACGAGGCAAATATGGCCCACCATCTAGTTTTGTAAATAAAGTTTTATTGGAACACTGCCATGCCCATTTGTTGACATGTTAATCTGCGGTGAATTTCCAATACAGTGAACAGGAGAGTTGAGTAGTTGTGACAGAGACTATATGGCCCACAAAGCCTAAAATACTTACTATTTGACCCTTTACAAAGTTGTCTCGTTCATGACTTAAAGGATGAACAGTGGCTGTGTACTTTGGGGGGGAAATTACAGATAACAGCCCTAGCAATGGGAAAGAAAATTCTCAAGATTAACGAGCAGCCCAAGACACACGCCCCTGGAAACAAAGCTGCCACTAAAATTTAGAGAAAGATGAGAGATGATAGAATGTAACATTTAGTGGGGACTAGACCCATAGTTCTGGAGAACATTGAAAGCATTACTAGCCACCATCTCAAGCAGGTATAGTTAAGTCGAAATCTTCATCTTTTGGTGTGGGTAACATAGCTGTGAAACAGTATAGAATTCTACACGTCAGATAACTTTTGGCACCTAAATTCAGTTTGCCCCCAGAATCACAACTCTTAGTTGAAGGGTGATGCCTACGCACCAACTAAATCACCCTGGCAGAAACCATTTCCCATGCACTAAACACAAGTTATAATTTTAGTCTGTGTCCAAAGTTGTTCTCTTCAGAAACAATTAAGCACCCAAAAAACACAATGGAGATAAAATAGCAATCAGACATTGCGTACGTAATTCTGACCAAAGCAGACCTAACAAGGACAGCAAAATACTCCGTAACAACCTTTCCCTCTTGGCACTTTGCTGAATACATTACGAGCATTTGCCCCTCACATTTGCTGTGGTTTTCTTATACTTCGCCAAAAGGATGAAATTAATGAAGGCAAGATTTTTAGGGGAGTAAACCTGGAGCTCTTTTCAAATCAAAGAAGACGTACGTCTCCTTTCACCAAAGAAGAAAGTGCTTTTTAGGTGAATATGTATGGAATTTTTTGTTCTCACATGGCTTATTTCATCTCCCATTCATCTCTGCCTCTTTCGTACGCCTGTATAGTTTGTTGTCCTGGCTGTGTCTCCATTTTGCCTTCACTATGACTTTTTTTCTTTTTAATGTTTATTTATTTTTGAGACAGAGACAGAGCATGAGCGGGGGAGGGGCAGAGAGCGAGGGAGGCACAGAATCCGAAGCGGGCTCCAGGCTCTGAGCTGTCAGCACAGAGCCCCACGCGGGGCTCGAACCCACGAACCGTGAGATGATGACCTGAGCCGAAGTCGGACGCTTGACCGACTGAGCCATCCAGGCGCCCCCATAACTGTTTATTTTCTGGCCAGTATCGCTTCCTAGATTGTATGCTCATTGAGGGCAGGGTCTGTATCTGCAACATTCCAAAGCCTGTCGAATACGGTAGTTGTTCAGCAAATAGTTTTTGAGTTTTGTCGTTTTTGCCTAGGTGCAATAACATCATGACATTGGTGTTATTTCTTACATACGTTTGCACAAGGAAATATTAGAGTCTTCATGGACTCCCCTGCCCAGGAAAGGAAGGAGGATCTCTGAGTAAGGGCTGTTCCATTTAAAGTCTCTATACTGGATTTGCATTCACACTGTTCTTTTTATATTGGACAGGGGAGGGATTAATTTGGAATGGGACAAAAATATTTTTAGGGAGGAGTAGGGGATCAGACAGTGAGTGACATACTGAACAATAGTAAAGAAGGAAGTTCTGGAGCTGGCCAACTAAGAAACGAAAGCTCATTTCCTTAGCCTTTGTGGAATTCATCCAGCCAGTTGTAGCCAACTTAGCATATTTTTGGTCCACGTTTGATATGTACATTTGTGAATTCTCTTGATGACATGTTTAACCGGTTGGGTTGTGTTTTCTTTGCAGGAGTCAAACCCCAGGGAAATGTCTGCAATTTGTCATCTATTTGCAGTGACTCAGGTTAGTGCTTATGTACATTACACGCTACCAGGTGAATGTGCCCCGTGGGGAGCAAAGGTTTGTTTTTCTCCTGTTGAGTATGTGATGTGTATCTCTCTGATCTGTCTCTTTTCGTACCGCCTGGCTACTAAGAAGTCCCAAATGAAGACAAAAGCAAATTTGACATCTGCCTGAAATTATCTTCCCATTGCTTAGTGAGATGATAGATTAACTTCCTTCATATGAGAACACGATGTGCTCGCTTCGGCAGCACATATACTTAATATGAGAACACGAAGGTCCGTCCACACCAACTATTTTTCATCATAGCTTTAAATCCATAACTAATGCCCTTAAGGTTGACTTATGAATATATTAAGTAGTGAACTTAATTATTGAAAGCAACTTCTGGTATATAAATCCCTCAAGCTTTTCCACAGAACCTTAAATATGAAAGCTTGGAAACAGGGTGTCATCTTTTGCCGAAAATAAAATAAACTGCTCTCCTAAGCATGTTGAAAACCTCACGTCCACCTAGTTTAACTGGATGCTAATTCCAGTAGTGTCCATAGTGTGTTTTGCCATCTTTAGCCCACGCTGTCCACTATTTCTTAAAATTAAGATGGAAATCTCTTGAGAACATGCTATTTTTGAAATGGGAATATTTTCCCTTCTGCCATGGGCCAGAAGGAATGAAACAACCAGTTTTCTCGCGTCGGTTTGGCTCTCTGGGTTCCCTTCCTTGTTAAAACCAATGAAAGCAGATGTAAAAAACATAAACACGTGGTGTGGCAGGTCAGAACTGGATCGTGAGAAGAGAGAAGAGGAAGGTAACGGAGTATGTTGTGATATTTAAGTGTCAAAAAACCGTTCTTACAGGAATGTTTTCCTTTCAGTCTGTTCTTTTTGTTCTGTTTAATAACGTGTTTGAAAAACATAGGAAACAATTTCAGGAAAAATGAGTTAAGGTTGGAATGGTGCTGGAAAACAAGAAAACTTTGTATTCAAAGAATGGTCCACAGACATTTTCTATTTGTGTGCATGTGAGATTTCCTCGTATGAGCTTTCTGCTGATAGTGTGTACCAGGTAGAATACAGTAGGAAAATATTATCTGGCTTTGATCAAGGGGAAAAAACTTGTTAGGTTCATTTCACTTTCATATATTGTGTATCTCTCTCTCTCTCTCTCTCCCTCTCTCCCTCTCTCCCTCCTTCCCTGCATCTTCGCTTACCCTCCTCTACTGAATTCTCCATAATTTCATTATTTTTATGCTTCATCTGTGTTTTGGACTGGTGACTAATGTCTAGTTTAGTGTTGTGTCTACATAATGTTTGATAACTTTGAAAATTGAACATTTAGTCAAAAAAAACTGGTCATCTTGAATAACAGATGCCAGGAAGCTGGTTGGAGTAATGTTTTCCCCAATTAAGCAACTGAATTGACCATTTGTTTTAGTGTCTGGTGAAAACAGCCTCATCAGGGAACCAACTTTTTTGGCACCAGAAATTCCATGATATCCTGCCAGAAACTAGAAACCTTCACTTCTTGCAGGTTCCAGTCTGAGTTCCTTAATGGAAATGGAGGCTGTTGAAAAAACTGGGAGCCGACCAGGCAGAGTTAGGCTGAGGGTCAAAAGGTGGTGGCTCCCTGGTTTTTCTGCTACCGCTGTGCTCCCAGCACATTTGTGAAACTCAGCACGCATTCCACCAGACCGGAGGATGGACTTGGAGAACGGACGGGTGAGGGAGAGAAATTGTGGCTGTCCGCAGGTGCGCACACACATGCACACGCTAAATAAATTTTAAGAGCTAAGAATTTTTTCAAAAATGGATGAGTAATTCTGTGTATATGTCACGTATCTTTACTTTTAATAATTAGGCACTGCATCAAGTGAGATTTCGATATCAGTATGCAGAAGTTGAGGTTCTCGGTAGAAAAGTGGCCAGAATGGATGAATCTGGTTAATCGCTGGACTAGTGGCTTTGTCATTCTTTTTTTTTTTTAATTTTTTTTAACATTTTAATTTTATTTTTGAGAGGTACAGAAGGACAGAGCATGAGCAGAGGAGGGGCAGAGAGAGAGGGAGAATGCTTCACAGAATGTGAAGCAGGCTCCAGGCTCCGAGCTGTCAGCACCGAGCCCGATGTGAGGCTCGATCCCACAAACTATGAGATCATGACCTGAGCTGAAGTCGGATGCTTAACCGACTGAGCCACCCAGGTGCCCCCTTTGTCAGCTGTTTTAAGTGAAAGTGGACCAACTTGGTTATGAGAATCAGTTGTACTTTGGATTGTTACAAAAGATGAGCTGAGGAAGCATTCAACCTTCTAGTTCCGGAGTCGACAAACTACTGCTCATAGTCTAAATAAAGCCTGCCACCTGTTTTAGTAAATAAAGTTTTATTGGAACGTAGCAATGTCATTCACATACATATTGTCTGGCTGCTTTCATGCATAGTTGAGTAGTTCTGACGGAACATATGGCCCACAAAACCTCGGATATCTGATCTTTCACGAAAAAGGTAGCTGACACCTGCTCTAGTTTTTATGGCCTCTTTGCCCTTCTTCTTAAGAGGCCAGTTTTCTGTCTCTGTAGGTTATGAAGTGCACACAATATGCTTCTGTTAAGGAGTCTCTATTTTCTTTTTTTTTTTTTCCGGTAGAATCTGAGCTCCTCCGAGTATACCCTGTAGGAAAACAGGTCGACTTAAAATGGGTTCTGTATTTCCCAAAGTGAGCATTTTAAGAGTAGAGTTTTCTGGTGTTTCTAGAATGAAAGCCACAATGAGTTATTCCACTAAAGAAAGGATTCTCCCTGCACACTTTTCAGATTTCAAGAGCAAAATCTCAACTTTGTTCCCAGGAGAGAGATTGCATTTGGTACTATATTTTAAAGAGAAAAAAAAAAACAAACCCAAAATGGCAAGGAATAAATAGACTTTCACAAGATTGCTTAATTGCTGAAAAACACTTTTCCCCTCCCTCCTTCATTGGGCAATGAAAACAGCCCGAAAAGATTTTTAATGTTAGAGCCACAGTTCCCCCAGTTAGTATCTTTATGGGAAACAAAGCTCTGATGAGAAGCATGTAGGATTAGAATTTCTTGACAAGGAGACAAGTTTTTTCTCTTTCTGCATTCCCACATAAAATTTATAGTTCACATTTTCTGAAAATTGAGTCATTGACTAACTTTCTGCTAGAAAAGACAGTAACTGTGAGTACCTACAAAGAATTTGATGAAACCGTTTATAAAGTAATTTGATAATCCTTTTCCTGTGTTGTAGTAATCCTTAAGCCCTAAGGATGGAAGTCTCAAATTTTGTTTTGAAAATTTATTTTTAGCATTTTTTAGAGGTGAGATAATGTTTCAATATGAAGAAAGCAGTGTTACTCAGGTACGTTTTAAAGATTTTTTTTATTGCTAACTTAAAAAGCAAGTGCTTGTGCATTTAAAGATTTGTTTAAGGTACAGTTTATTTATGGTATTTGGCATATTTATTTTTATGACCAAAATTAAATAAAATACGTGTTGTTGAATCACTAGCTTTGTCAAGAGGGTTTGACTTCATAATAATCATAGTATTTTTTTTAATAATCGTATTTTGGTTTTCACTAGACTTGCTGAATGTTGATATGATGGAATTCTATTGCCTTTTAAATTTTAAAATTATATTAGAAACTTCTAGCAATAAGAAATGGATTGGGTCTAAGAATAGTCTTCTGATTCTGATCCCGTTCCACCCCATGGGGGATCTGGATGCATATACTTCCCATAACCTAGATCGGTTCAGAGGAGCCCAGCTAAATGTAGATTGTTCATTCAGTGAATATTTCCTGAGCACCTACTCTGTGCCAGGCAATGAGCTACGTGCTACAAATGGGGTGATGGCTGCTACTAAGTTTCCCTTTTCACATTGGGATCTTTCACTTAACTCCGGGACCTTTCCTGTGGAGAGCTCTACTAGTGTTCTTTTGGGGGAACCCTAGGAATAACGAAATTAATTAGCACGTTAGACTTGCTGATTCAGAATATTTTTAAAGGAGATACAGAAACAAAAACTAGCTGAGCCAAGATGGATTTGATCGTTCGCTAGGTAATACTCCAAGCAGTTAGCATTCAGTCTTTGGGGTGTAGTTCTTTGGGTGGCCAACAAAACCAGAGAACGACTTCTTGTTAGAGAGTGTAAAAAAACACAACGGTATTTGTTATATTCTTAATGATTTTGTGCTTCTACAGAATCAAAATCTGGCTAATGGCACCTTATCTGGAGTCCTGTCTCTAAGTGAACTCAAGTGAGTAATCTGCTGCTTGATTGAAAAGTTAAGACATCAACGATGGAAAGATACTTGTTGAGCTACCTTTTCTTTTGGAAACCGAGAATAGGAAATAGACCCGAAGGTTATAAAGAATTGGTTCTTGAGTTCTTAGCAAATTAGCATTGGTAGTCACTGGCCATCGCCTAATATCCTTATGAGGCTGTTCTCTTTGATGATCTGAAAGTATGTACGAGCTCCATTTGAATTGGTATTTGAGTTTTAATATGATTTGGTGGCCAGAAAGGTAGAAAGAGTTCAAGGTAGGATGGCAGGTATACCGTTTGTTCATATGCTTTCGGGAAACATCAGTCATTCAAAAGTCAGAGAGAGCTCTTTGTTAGGTAGATGGCAGCTTGTAAGGACAAGCACAGACAATGAGAAATACATCACACATGGATGCTCCCCGTTAGACAAAAGGTCAAAATGTCAGGCCCAGAGACAGTCTTACCTGACTGTCACTGGGAGGGGAAACGCCATGTGTTCACCCTCGTGCAGGGAAACAGCATTAGAGACAAAATTCGTCTTCTCTCAACCTTGCTGCTACCTCTCAAATGAGGTTTTCATAAACTTTTGAAACGAACCCAGAGCTCTGGGGACTATCTGGGACGGCCCTGAAGGAAGAAACCTCTCCGAGGCCAAAACAAAAGGAGACGAAGGTCCTCTTAAGGGTCTTCCTTTCAGTTAGCATTTTGACCTGGCTGCTTCTGATGATTCAGCGATGCCTAGGTAGACAGGAGGCCCAGAGCCTACCTGGTTGATATCAAACGTCTCTAGGGCTCCACTGAGTTTATAGTGGCAAACAGTTAAAGTGGGATGGGCAGAGGTGATATTCCTGTCCTTTATGCCTATTTTTTTTTTTTACCTCCTGAGAAAAATCTAACTTTCCTAGCTATTCAAAGCATAGTATATATGTGAAATGAAAAGCAGAAGATATCAATGCCCTTGAAGTATCTTAAACTTGAGATGAGAAACAATAGTGATAAGACACATTTCTTTAAACTCACAAATTCATAAATAGAACACAGCTTTGCATACCTGTAATACAGCTTAGTTACTAGACTTGAAATATCGAGTTCATTTAAAGCCATGAAGCATTTGTTGAGCACCTACTATGTGTTTTGGCCTTGGGGATAAACCCAACTCTGATGATGGAAAACTGGTTCTAGAACAGTGGTTCTCTACCTTGGCTGCATATTAAAATCACCTGGGGAGCTTTCAAAAAATTCTGATGCCCAGGCACACCCTATAACAATTAAATCTGTATTTGGGGGCTGAGACGCAGACACTGGTATTTTTGGATGCTCCCTTTGTGGTTCCAGCATGAGGCCAATTTTTAGGACCAGAAATCTGGAGTCTGGTAGGATAGACCTAGGATGCAAACAAGTAACGGTACGGTACAATCACTACAATGAACGTGACCTGTCCAGGCTACCAAAGGATGTTCTAAGTATCTAAGTTGTCCCAACTTCCCGTGAAGCTCTCCCACATTGAAGAAATAAAAGTGTTGTTGAGTGGGATGGCAGGAGAGGAAAGAGGGAAATTCTGGAGAGGAGGGGAAGGGGGTGCTGGAGAGTGCTAGAGGGCAGGTGGGGGCAGGTGGAGAGGGAACAAGGAAGAAATGAGGGAAGAAATGAGAGGTGCAAATGAGAGGTGCGGTTGCAGGGGCCCATGGTGAGTGGTGGACCCCTTTCAGAAATTTGCCCTCGGGCCAGTTCTTTCTCTGGCCCTCTGCCAGAAGAAGCTGCCTGGGGGTTGCAGCAGCCTAATGAGTAACAAGATTGTTCAACCATAATTTGTATCTTGCTGTTGGCTAGAACTTCTACGGCTTCTGTCTGGTCAGTTTCCCTTGTCATAGAAATAATTTATTTTTCTCACATAGGAATCTCATTATACCCAGTGTTACCTCTTCAAAGTGAACACTGCAGGCAATAAATACCATAGGCTTAATTGAATTGCTAAAAATCTAACTTGTTTTGAATTCCACATCACCAGTGATCTCCTTCATGTCATTTTCTCTCCTTTTATTCACAGGCGATCAGAGCTAAACAAAACCCTGCAAACCTTAAGTGAGGTAATCGCAGTACATCCTATACCTTGTTTGTAATTACTGTCCTATTTGGGGGAGAGCATGGATCTCTGCGTTCCTGAGGAAAAACGTATTCACACTTCCCCAAATCTGTCATGTGAAAAACTCTGACTAGTTCTGTTACTCCGGAAATCAGAACTGGGCACAATGGATAGTTGTTACAAGGGGGTAGATTTTCCTTCATGTAAAACCAAAAGTTTCTTAAAACGAGGGCTGCAGAATGAGCTCCCTTGTGTGGTAGTGAGTTCCCTGGACAGAAGTATGCAAGTAGAGCCTTTATGCCCTGAATAGCTTTGATGATGCGTCAGGAATCTGATAGGAATGTGAACTGGATGATCCTTGGGGGTTACTGTGGTTCTAAGATTCTGTGATACTGTAATTAGTCCTGGGTTGTTTTGTCTGACATTCTCAACTGTCAGAGTAATATATGTGTGTGTGTGTGTGTGTGTGTGTGTGTGTGTGTATACATATATATATGTTGTTTGTTTCTTTCAGACTTATTTTATAGTGTGTGCTACAGCAGAGGCCCAAAGGTGAGTCGTTTTTAATATTTTTATACATATTGTTTCTCTACTCATGAGAAATAAAGTATTGAGGAGTCTTAGGTTGCAAATTTACATGTGTTCCTCTAAAATAAATACATATTAATGACATTTTGGATATATGTTTTTATTCTTTGAAACACTCACGATTCCGTCACATCCATCTTCTCATTTCATTATGAATCACAGAGGGATGAGTGGTATTGGGCCATTGCCTCCGGTTCTGTGACGCTGAGCATCATCAGTGTCCTTAGCCCCAAGGGCCACCACTATAACCAAGAAATGGCTCCCAGTGCTCCAGTCTAGTGATAGGCCCGACAGAGAAGAAGGAACATAATATGGCGCTTGGGAGAAAAAGGAGAGAGGGAAGGAAAAGATGGGAAAGGAAGAGAAAAGAAATTAAAAGGTGTGTGCAGGGATGAATATGAGATTGCTGGACAGTTATTTGATGTTGCACAGATGATCCTTTTAAATTGTGTCCATTGGCTGCGTTGGCTGCATAAGCGAATGGCTTATGTAGGTCAATAATCTCGCCACCTGAATCCCGAGCATCTGTGAGAGTAAAAGTCCTAGAAAATGACAGTTTCTGCTCATCACGGTATTCACTGGTACAAATAATGGCAATTCTTCCATGAAATTCTGGATTGAATCCCTATCCGCTATATATACTTAGTTCATGTCACTCACCACTTTTTTATTATTTGCAACATTAACATTTTTTCACGTAAACCAAGACGGAAGTAAAAAAAAAAAAAAAGCGATAATGTCTTAAATTGCTAGTTATCTGATCATCTGGATTGAATTGCCAGAGGGATTTTTGGATTTAAGAGACCTTGATGTTCGTCTGGGCTGGTATGTGAAAGGGCTCCCATGATAGAAATTCAAATGTCTACAGATACTAGGCAAGTAGCCAGCTGGGGTTAAGGCTAGATGTTAAGATGCTTGTCTTTGCCAGTTCATGGTTACGACGGGCAGAATGAATCAGCAGCTGTGTGCGGTCAGAGGGTCTCTGGTTTGCAGCCTCTGTGAATGGAAACCTGTATAAATGGCTCATGGTAGAAGGCCATGGGTCAGCTTATTGGGCTGACGTTGCAAGTTAGCAGCATCAGTGCCTCCTTTTCTCACTCCCAAGTTTGAAAAAAACATTTACAATTACGTAGGTCGGTTTCCAGTTTAGTAACGTTCTGGTTATGTAAATATATTTCTCTTTACAGCACATTAAATTGTACATTCACAATAAAAATGAATAAAACAATGAACATATGTGCTGTGATGGTTGCTTTGAAAAGAGTAAAGATTCGACCGATGGGTAAGTTCTCTCTCTCTGTCTTTATTGCCGTGTTTGTTTTCATATGACTCTGATGTGTTCTGTGTAAAACTGAAAATGTAATCGATAAATTTAAACATGAGTCTTGGGCAGTGTTTAGAGAGCTCTAAAAGGTGGTTTTTCTTGCTTTTTCAGTAGAGTTTCAGTATACCTTATTTGAAAACATGGGTAGAACAAGCCCTACTGAGAGAAGGGGACTGACTTCTCTTTGGAGTGTTTGGTCGATTGCTGCCGGGATGGATTTACTTCTGAATTCTTAGAAGTTGCTGAAGAGCAACTGATAATTGCAGATGTATAACCACCCCCGAATTATTCACTCAATAAATATTTCGAGCACCGAGTATGAATGTATAATTGTCGATATAATGGTATCTCGTTTATTTTATCATGTTTTAGACAAATGCTCTTTAAAATGTAGTCGGTGTAGGAATCCTAATCCTTGATGGATCTGAGCTTCTGTCTTGTCTTATCCTTGACCGTGTATTTTCTTCTTTCTTTTCTGTTGCCTCCTCCAGAACAGTGCTGCTGTTCTGTCAGGATACCCTGCCCTTCCTCCCCAGAAGAGTTAGAAAAGCTGCAATGGTATGTAGCAAATATGCTGACCCTTTTCCTAAAAGTGATAATAATCATAATAATAACAACAACAACAATATTTAATCACCATGCTGGCCAAGGAATTTTGAAATATCGATAGTGAAGAAGGGCTTTCAGTTTTAGGCAAAATGCATTATTCTCTTGTATCAAGTTTCCGTTTGGACCATTACCTTGAAACAATGGTTTGCAATCTTGGTTGCAAGTTAAAATCACCTAGGGAGTAGTACAAATATTCTGACATACCCCCCCCCCCCCGCAAATCTCACCAACTGAATGTCCTCATATTTTTAAATTTCTCTGGTGTGGTAGTTGAGAAAGGGTATCTCATTGTTATTTTTAATTGGCGCTTCTCTTATGAGGACCGTTTGAACGTTTTTCATGTATTTGGGGGTCATTTTTGTATCTTTCTTGTTAATTGTGTGTTTATATCTTTTCCCACTTTTTCTAGTGGATATTTGATCACCTTTTAAGAGTCCTTTGTATACTAAGGACATTAATACCCTTTGTGGTACATGTTGCAAATATTTACTTCTAGTTTGTCAGTTATCTTTCGACTTTATGTTTTTGTCACGTCAGTTAAATTTTTTTTAAATGTAGCTAAATTTACTAGTCTTTTCTTTTATTGCCTGTGGATTTGGAGTCTTAGTTAGAAAGCCTTTCTCTATGCCCAGGTTATGGGCGAATTCACCCTTGAAGTTTTCTACTATTTATATGGTTTCATTTTTTTTTTTTTTTTTTACATTAAATCCACTTGGAGTTTATTCTTGTGTGTGGTGTGAAGTACGGGTCTAATTTAATCTTTTCCAAACTGTGTAGCCAGTGATCCTGTGCCATTTATTAAAAAGTCTTTTTCTCAGTGACTTGAGATGCCATCTGTGTAACATGCTAAATGTTCATAGCTATTTGGTCCCAATTCCAGACATCAGATGTTAACATTGGGGGAAGCCGGGTTAGGGGGATACACAACTGTGTTATTTTTGCATTTTTCCGTACGCCTAAAATTAATTCCGTTAAAATTTTTTTTGAAAATCTTTTATTTCCAGTCTCCTACCCTCAGCGATTCGGATTTAATTGGTCTGGGACACAGCCTAGGCATTAAGGTTTTTAAAAGCCCTCTTGGTCATTCTAATGTGCAACCAATGTTGAGAACCACTGCCCTAAATTCACCACATCAGTGGAGGGAAACTGACAGTCAGAGGCTCCAAAGTAGCAGATGACCCCAAAGTTATGGACGACGTGATCACAGGTGTATAAAAATATATGTAGGAAAAGCTAGGGAGTGAATGAATGAAAATACTCACAGGGGTTCCCAGTGATTGGCCTGCCTACTGTCAGTACAGGCAGTATTTTGTTTACTTTTCCTTTTTTTCTTTGCAGCATTTTCTATACTTTATTACAGTCAGGTAAAATTTGTATTTGAACAAAAGGACATACGTTTTTCAACGTAAAACTTCTTAAATGGGGACAGAAGGCTAACTGTAGCTTTCTGCCCTGTGTGAGCCATATTCCTGGGATATATTAAACATTGGACCTCAAGGAATAGCCGAAGGACTTCAGAATTCATAGCATTTTCCGTAGTAAAAAGTAAACAGTATTTAAGTTTTAGGCTTAACATGCCCCATTAAGCTGGAGGGTTGAGGCCCATTTGGGAGATGGAATTTCTAGAAGTATTAGATCAGATGAAGATACCATAGCTCTTTTGAGGCAGCCCCACAGACCCCTGATGGCTGCCTATTCAAAGAGCTGTTAGAAAAAAGAAGCAGGACACAGAAAAGCGGGCAGAGGATGAACTCAGTGTCTGGCTAGGGCTCTGTCATCAACTAGCTGTGTGTCCGGCTGTTGCTTCTTTATAAACAGAAATAAGTCTCGGGTTCCTCCTTTGCAAAATGAGGAAGTAAGTCCTATCAGCCCTTCCCAAAGGTTACTGTGCATACGGTCCCAGAGGGCCTTGTTAAGATTTCGATCCACCAGGTCTGGGAAAGGCCTGAGATTCTGTATTTCTGGTGCTGTTCCCAGGTGAAGCCAGTGCTGCCGGTTCATGATGTCATTGGTCTGGGGTGTAGCCCAGGCTTCTGTATTTCTCAGAATTTCCGCGTGGGGTGACTCTAACGTGTAGCCAAACGTGAGAACCACTGGGCTAGAATTAGGTGATGGCTCAGGGTCTTTCCGATACATTGGTTCTTCAGGTTGGCTGCGTATTGCAAACACCTTGGGCCCTTTAAATCCTACTGATGTGTCAAAGTGGTCTTCTGGGGTGCCGGAAGTACTCTGTTTTGATCTGGGCGGTGATGATACAGGTGTATACGTATATCAAAATTCTTCAAGTTCTAAATGTAAGATTAGTACACTCTGCTGTACGTAGGCTACGCCTCAGTGAAGAAGCATATTAAAACAAATATGGATACCAGTACCCACCCCAGAGATTCCAGTTCAGTTGGTCTGGGGCAGGAGCCCCAGCACTGGTGCTGAAGTGCTCTGACGTTTCTAATATATAGTTGGCTTTGCCCACCACCGTCCTGCCACTCCCCGTGCGCCTCTCCCAACGGACGGAGGGCTCCGAATAGCAGGAGTGCGGGCAGAATTAGATAGAGGGTAGCCTCTTCGTGGTGGAGCCCCGTGAATGGGAACCCTCGCGCTTGGGGGTTTGGCTGCCGCAGACCCCCAGATGTAAGAAGGAAATTTAATTTATACTTCGTAAAGCACCTTCGCCATGACTTGGCCCCGTGAGTTGCTGGAGTATACAATTCAGAGAACAGAGTCTCAGAGAAGTCGGGTGGATTGCCTACAAGAATAATGAGAGCCGGAGCCTCAGCCAGGGCTTCTCGACGCGTCACCTTTCTGACTGTCTGGCACCCCTTTGTTCACACTGCCATCCTGAACTTCAGGCTGTGTAGAGAGGCCTCCGCCGGGTGTCTGGCCAGACTGGACCGAGCCGACATTTCTCTTTATGGGTGTCACTTGCCTCGGGTTCCTCAACCTAATATTCCTTCTTCCTCTCGCCCAAGAGAGGCTCTAAGAACATCTTCTAGTTGGTGCTCTTAAGTCATCAGCTAAAACTGGATCCATCAGAGGCTTCCCTAGGTAATAGTTTGTTGCCCCCTCTGGTTGTTCTTCCTCCCACCCCAAGACTGGTGGATATTGATAGCAGACGAGTTCTTCTCAAGCTTCCATGCCATGAAAATATATGGGCCCGGGATCCTCACCCCTGCGCCAAGACCAACTAGAACACACACTGAGGAATAGGCCACAGAAATCTCTCTGTTTTTAAAAAGTCTTCAGGGTTATTCTCACGCACAGCCTAGGTTGAAAACCGCTGGGCTAAAGCAACATTGAGGGCGTAGCTGATTTACAGGCCGGGGACCCCTGTGGCCTCAGCTTCATTCATTTTCTTCCTTCAGCAAACGTTTCCTGCTCACTACCTGTGTGCCACTTAGCATCATGCCAGGCTATAGCAGTAGAAAATCGATTCAGACAGATTCCTATGTTCATCGGTTTCACAGAAGTTTATGTGTCATTAACCTCACTTCAAGATTTTCTTGAAACAAAATTCAGTAAATCGAAGAAAAAAAATGGCAGTGTGGTTTACCTGTCCCAGCCAATACCACGCTGCGTATGAGTGAGGTAAATTGGAGGTTTCCGGGAAAGGAAAGGCTCACTTGTGACTCACTAAGACTCGTATGAGAATTTGCTGAAATAAGTTCCACGATCCAAATCAATAATAATGATTTCCACATTTTTCTAATAATGGATCAACACCCGGAAGATTGTAATTGTAATTGACCGAATGATGTACTTCACAAAAACTACAGGGAAAACTTGAAGAACATTTTCTTGCTTTGATAAATTTAGAGCTGCTTTTCAATTTATGCCATGCCCTTTTGTACCGCATGTTAATACTGAGTTGACACAAGAGTGTGAATTTGTTATGGACGTAGTTTTGAAACGGACGTGCTTTAGCTTCAAAGTCAAATCAGTTGTTCTACAAATGATGAGCCAGTTTTGTCCATGTGGATTTGAATACTAGAGGAAAATGATGTTTTGGCATTTAAGTTTTTAGAAAACCTTTCAGTACGTTAGGAACAGGTTGGGCATGTGATTCTACTTTTTTGAGAACACGTTTTTGTAAAATCTAAAAAAACCGTAAGAGACAGATTCCTAATATATGAAAACCACAGTTGGGTAAAGGCATTTAGCCGCTCCCCTCCCCCAGGAGCACAGAGAAGTGTTACAAGAGCCCCTCAACTGAATGACAGGGGATAAGGCACAAGAGCCCGAGAGGAGGGGTGATTGAGTGAACCAGAACTGGGAATTCATAAAAGAGCATCCCTCCTGGCTCACTCCTCTCCCAGGGAGGAAGTGGTAGAAGGGGGCAGGGGCAGGGGGCCAGTGGCAAGGGCACAGAAGGTGTGCAGGGGCGGAGGCTGGGAGTGGCAGGTCCCCGCTGGAGCCAGGTCGCCTTGGTGGTGTCGGATGATTGCCAGAGGAGACGAGCCTCTCTCTAACTCATTCGGGTCTCACGTGCATGTCTCTGATTCTTTCCTTTAGTGACCCGCAGGATCCTGTTGTATGTCTTGCTGGTCATCCAGATGGCCCACCGATTTCTTCTTCTAGCGGTTCCACCCCAGCTGCTCCTCAGGCCACCATTCCGGCCCAGGTCTCCGGTGCCTTCTCTTCTGCTGAACCTCTCAGCCATCCACCTGTAACCCAGAACCCTGCCTCTCCAACACGAGCGATTCACCTTCCTTCTCCCCAGCCGACAGCTCTCATTGCTTCCAGCCCTACCGCTGATACGCCCCCCAAATCTGGAACTGTCTCTTCCCCTCTGCCCCAGACTGATCTTTCCCACACCCTGCCATCCGTGAAATCCTCACTTTCCTCCCCCACCACGTCTGTCCCTGTGAATGTCATCACGACCAACACACCTCCTGACGAGACAGGTAAATATGAGGATCCAAGCTGCTGCTACGTGTGTTACAATCTGGCAGATGCCAGCCTGCCAAATCAAGGTATCTGTAATAAGACCGCGTTGGACCTTTCTTCTTACGATATCTGCTTGATAGCGAGAGCTTTCCTGCAGGCTTTCATAGAACATAGAAATAGCCCTGAGGCGAATAGGTCTTAGCATATTCTACCGAGATGACTTATTTTACAGGTTTCTTTCTCCTACAAAAGGTTGGTAGCTCACTGTTTTCAACATTGCAAAGAGAAAACTTTTGAACTATTAAATTCAGTAATTCCACTTAGAAAGAAAAACTTTGCAGCCCTGAAAGTCAGTCACAGAGCGACAGATGTGGGTCTGCAGGGGCCCTCACAGGCAGCGCGATCTGGGATAGGCCACTTAGCTCCTCCTGACCCAGCCTGGGGGACTTAAAGACGGAAATAACCACACTAGCTGCACTAGGTTTAGAATGGTGGTTCACATGAGGATGCCATGGAAACTGCAGAGGGCTCCCCGTACACAAAGTAGGCTCACGGGTAAAGAGATAAAGGCAAGAGCGAAAGACGCCAGAGAGAATTCTGGATGCTCTGAAGGTTCAATTCAGTGAGTCAGAATCAGACTGTCCTCGGATTTTCGGCGAGTAGGAGGCAAAACCAAGTTCTCGGTGACGAGATTGGAGCGGAGGTTGTGGTCTCCGCCTCCTCCCCCACAGTGCGAGCGTCCCCTGGAGACTGGAAGCTTCTGCCAGTTCTGCCAAGGGACTTGCTGTTTCTTTGAATTTGCACTGCTCTCTCAGTTTGTTTTTATAAATATGGGCATTTTAGGCCAAATTATAAAATCATTGGGGCTTCAGTAAACTAGTTAGCCTGGGCCTAAAAATGCCCACCTTTGCAAAGCTATCCCCGGTGACCATCAGAATCCCACCTGACCATTTCCCCGGGAAGGCCAGCAACGTGGCCTGCTGTGCCTGTGCTTCTGTGGGTGGGGCTGGGGTTTCAGCCAGTGACGCAACAGAAGCCAAGTGACATACATATGAAAGATGTGTCGGGGAATTACTCGGTAGCTAAAAAGTAGACCTAACTTGACAGCCCCACAAGAGAGGAGTAATGAAATACGCCAAGTCGATAAGTCACCTGAGCTCACCGACTGCAGCTGCGCATAAGAACAGCTCGATGGAAACCTGGGGGCATTTTCCAGGCCTGGAATGAAGTGAAAAGAACACAACAAGGAAGAGTTGGTACACTATGTTTATAAGAGTATGTTATGACACCTGGATGGAGATAAGAAGGGAATCTGCAAAATAAGAAATAGGATGTTAGGTGGTGGAATTAAGAGACTTTTTCGTTGCCAGACAGGTTTGTATCGTTTCCCAATTAAAAAGCACTATTAAAAACCAACTTACAGCTGGTCGTCCAGCTACTAATTTCGTAATAGTCTCTTTTTCATAAAAAGAGCTTCTAGTTATCCATGTAAAATCCGGTACGCATGATAGAAATTAAAAACAAGTATATTTATACTTTTACAAATATACACTAAATACACTGATGTGCTTTTACATCTTGTTCAGTTAGGTTTGTTTGTTTTTTTTTAAGACTTTATTTTTAAGTAGTCTCCACATCCAGTGTGGGGCTCGAACTCACAAACCTCCAAATCAAGAGTCACATGCTCCACCGACTGAACCGGCCAGGCACCCCAGTTAGGTTTCTTGAAGTATAATTTACATACAGTAAAACTCATCCAGATCTATGGATAGATGAAATTTTTATAGTTCCATGAGGTTGGATTAAGCACCCAACAGCCACACGACCACCAAAGTTCCCTCGTGTTCCTTTATAGTCCACTCCTGTCCACTACCCCCAGCCCCTGGCCACCACCGATCGGTTTTGTTTTTCCTGTACTTTGGATTTTTCTAACACGTCATATGAAGAGACTCACACAATATGTAGCCTTTTGAGTCCGGCTCCTTTCAGTTAACATAATACGTTGGAGAACCGGAGATCCATCCATGTTGTTGCAAGTAGCTCCTACCTTTTAATTACTGAATAATTGTCCATTATATAGATGGATCACGGTTTGTTTATCCATTCTTCAGTTGATAGACATTTGAGTTTCCACTTTGGGACTGTTATGAAAAAGGCCCCTATAAAAATTCACGGACAAGTCTTCTCAAGATACGTTTACATTTCCCTGGGGCAAATACCTAGGCGTACGTTTGCCAGGACATAGAGTCTATGTGCGTTTCTTTATTAGTGATTTTTTCCATTATGTGTTCATAAAACGATTTGGCTCTCTGTTACAGAAATTGTTTACACCAGCAGCAGCAGCAGTGATTCTGATCTTGAGAACCAAGTGTCCCAGATGGAGAAGGCTCTGTCCTTGGGCAGCTTGGAGCCTAACCTCGCGGGGGAAATGATAAACCATGTCAGCAAACTCCTTCATTCCCCACCTGCCTTGCTGGCTCCTCTGGCCCAAAGGTATGACTTCGCAAACTGATGTGGTCATAGAGGAGACCCTCTAACTGTAAGAATACAGGATTAATTATAGCCAAGTATTTTTCTCCCACATAAGAGGTTCATAATGACTCGTTAAATTGTTACTGCATATTCTGCTTAGAATGGGGAAGACAAAGTGGGAGTGCTGAATTTGAACTACCACTTATCTTTGCAGATTGCTAAAAATAGTGGATGACATTGGCTTACAGCTGAATTTTTCAACCAAGACCATAACTCTAACCTCCCCTTCTTTGGCTCTGGCCGTGATCAGAGTGAATGCTAGTAATTTCGACACAACTACCTTTGCTGCCCAAGACCCTGCAAATCTTCAGGTACATCCTAATCAGTTGTGGAAAAAACCTTTTCTTGTATATAACTGTAGTCTCCATGACGGAGGCAATTACTGCTTACAGTCAGGGGCGATACTCAAAGTATTTAATATCTAGAACAATGAGGTACCACAGGATCAGAAAAAGGACGTTGGTCTTGGCTGGAGCAGGATCTCAGAGGTCTTTGTGCCCAGTGTCAACCCTTTAGCAGGTAGACTGTGGAAGTTTTGCAGGGGGGTAGTGTTGCTCAGGTGGGGAGAGGTGTCCAGTGGCGAGAGAGCAGGGACATCGACTACATATCAACCCATTTCAATATTTTAACAAGTGTTTCGATGGCACTGGTCTCAGTAGTGGTGCTGAGTATCATTCCTGCTCCTAGCGTTTTCCAGCCACCTATTATAGGGATTAGGGGCTGGAAACACCCAAGAAAAACCAAGTCTTGCCTTTTAATTTAATTTTTATAGTCTTCCCTTTGCAAGTTTAGTGCGTGTGGTTCTATGAAGACTTGACCCTAACAGATGGCCAAGTTGGTGTGTCTGTAGTTACCGTGCGCTTTTCCCGCCCAGTTCTGTTGACATGTACATGTTATGTAATGTTGACATTATGTAATTGACATGTAATATCCTACACTTTCTGACCATTTCTGTGTATCCTTAAATTGTTTCCTTTCCTGCTCTGAGGCCTCATCGCCCAACTACACATCCTCTCCAATTTCAGAGCAGTCAGAGACACAAGAACAACCGATTTTACAGAGGCACCACAAATAAATGCCTTTACGGGATCCTCCGGCTTAACTAGTTCTCGCGTCTTCCACCTCTTCGCGTTTTCCACCTCTTCGTTATACTAGCCCCCGGCATTTTTGGTATCTTTTACTTGATTTTCAGGTTTCTCTGGAACCTCAGGCTCCTGAGAACAGTATTGGCATTATTACTCTGCCTTCATCACTGATGAGTAATTTACCAGCTCATGATGTGGAGCTGGCTTCCAGGGTTCAGTTCAACTTCTTTGAAACGCCTGCCCTGTTTCAGGTAAAGTTCATGCTAACTGCTTTTGGTTTAGGTTTTATCTTGGAGCGCTGCAGTTTCGTTTCTTTTTTTTTTTTTTTTTTAATTTTTTTTTCAACGTTTTTTATTTATTTTTGGGACAGAGAGAGACAGAGCATGAACGGGGGAGGGGCAGAGAGAGAGGGAGACACAGAATCGGAAACAGGCTCCAGGCTCCGAGCCATCGGCCCAGAGCCCGACGCGGGGCTCGAACTCACGGACCGCGAGATCGTGACCTGGCTGAAGTCGGACGCTCAACCGACTGCGCCACCCAGGCGCCCCTCGTTTCTTTTAATTCTCACACATTCTTAAATCTGCTATCAGTCAAACGAACCACTGAAAGCTTCAGTTTATTTTTAAACAGGACCTAGCGATATTGGTAATGATGAGTAACAATAACTGGCACTTCTATTAAATTATTATCCCTGGGGCGCCTGGGTGGCTCAGTCGGTTAAGCGTCCGACTTCAGCTCAGGTCACGATCTCGCGGTCCGCGGGTTCGAGCCCCGCGTCGGGCTCTGGGCTGACGGCTCAGAGCCTGGAGCCTGCTTCCGATTCTGTGTTTCCCTCTCTCTCTGCCCCTCCCCCATTCATGCTGTGTCTCTCTCTGTCTGAAAAATAAATAAACGTTAAAAAAAAAAATTAAAAAAAAAATTATTATCCCAATTTTACAGATGAGGACATGGAAACGCAGAGAGGTTTATTTTTTTTATTTTTTATTTTTTTTTTATTTTTTTTTTTCAACGTTTTTTATTTATTTTTGGGACAGAGAGAGACAGAGCATGAACGGGGGAGGGGCAGAGAGAGAGGGAGACACAGAATCGGAAACAGGCTCCAGGCTCCGAGCCATCAGCCCAGAGCCTGACGCGGGGCTCGAACTCACGGACCGCGAGATCGTGACCTGGCTGAAGTCGGACGCTTAACCTACTGCGCCACCCAGGTGCCCCATAGAGAGGTTTAACTTGCTCAAGAACACACAGTTTAAGTGGCTTAATGTTATATTCCCTATACAATTCACGAGGGCCCCTTTGTGTCAGTTTGTGAGACTTAACTCAGTATTTAGAGTACTGTAGAGTGGAACAAGCTGTTTCTTTTTCTTTTTTTTTTTTTTGTTTTGTTAAGTTTATTTATTTTGAGAGAGCATGCGCATGCACATACAAGCAGGGGAGGGGCAGAGAGCAAGGGAGAGAGAGGGAATCCCAAGCAGCCTCCGCACTGTCAGCACAGAGCCTGACGTAGGGCTCGATCCCACGAATCATGAGATCCTGACCTGAGTTGAAACCAAGAGCCGGACGCTTAATCGACCGAGCCATCCAGGCGCCCCAGACAAGCTCTTTCTAAAGTCACATTACTTGGTGACCCTCAGTTTCTCACCTAGATTGTAAAATAAACCATGTGGATTAAGTGGGCTGTAGGGTCTCTTCCAGCTCGAAAATTCTCTGATGACATTTCATTTTTACCCTTGCCATCTTGTCGATTCTTTGGTGTGCTAGGACCCTGCCCTGGAGAATCTTTCTCTGATCAGCTACGTCATATCATCCAGTGTTGCAAACCTGACGGTCAACAACTTGACAAGAAATGTGACGGTCACATTAAAGCACATCAATCCAAGCCAGGTGGGAGAGGCCCGTCTGGTCTGTTCATTGACCAAATACACTTGTGCAAACCGTGTCTGTGAGTTGGCCAGAAAAAAGGAGATCCAGCAGAACCTCAAACTCGGTCAAGGCAGTGTGTAAGACTAGAATCACGTAGTCACTCTGTTGGGTCTTAGCATGCCTGATAACTGGCCACCTAATTTCCCAGAAGAAGCAGTGGCAATAGCCAGCTATTATCAATTACCTAATTTTAGTGCATTTAGATCTGTGGCTACAGGTCTGATTCTCACCTCCAAAGAGAAAACATCTCTCATTTCAGGTCAGATTGAGCATTATCTATAGCCTCACTATTCAAAGCATGGTCTGCAGACCTGTACCATCGGCACCACCTGAGAGCTTGCTAGAAATGCCAACTCTTAGGCCCCACCCTGGCCCCCTGAATCAGAATGTGCATGTTAGCAAGGCCTCAAGGTGATTCCTATGTACAATTGCTGAGTTTAAGAAGCGCTGACCTATTTGAGACCCACTCTTTCTAGGGACTAGAATAAAATTGGAATTCTCTAAAAAATCAAGAATGAGATTCTGAAATTTAAAAATTCATAATTTTTTTCCAATTGCTTTTCAGTTTTTTCAGTTCAGTGAATTAATTATTTGTAATTTATCTTTCCACTGCAGGATGACTTAACAGTGAGATGTGTATTTTGGGACTTGCACAGAAATGGTAGGTTCCAGTCATAACTTTTTCAGTCTTAAGGGGGCAGGGGCAGAGGGAGGAAGAAAGGGACAAGAGCGATGGGGCAATCATCGATGCCATGGCCTTGCTGAAAGGACAGATACTCTTCCCAATGCCAACAGGTGGCAGAGGAGGCTGGTCGTCCGATGGCTGCTCTGTTAAAGACAGGAAACCGAATGAAACCGTCTGTACCTGCAGCCACCTTACAAGCTTTGGCGTCCTACTGGTAATAATCCCACATTATCTCGCTTTAGATTCTGGGCCTGAGGGGTAGCTGGGCATCATGCCGTGATGTCTAATGTGATGGATGACTTTGATCAGCAGATATGACATTGTGGCAAAGTTAGAGACTAATGAAATTACCCTTCCAGTAAGCAAATGCACTTGAAAGAAAATTCTTGAACGTGGAAGTATTTTCTCCAGCCTATTTTTACACACAAGTTTTCCTGTTTTGAATAGCGAGAACTAGGGGATTCAGGTTAAAATGGGTAAGAAAAATGGTGTGGTTTGCATTGCACTTTAACATTTTCACCAAACGCTTTGACATAAATTATCTTCTGTAGTCTCTCCAACAGGCCTGCAAGATAGGTGGAATGAAGTGTTGTTATTGTCATTGTAAGAAGTTAGAAATAAGACTCATTGGTTCAGCGACTGTCCACAGTCATAGAACTAAGAAATAGAAGAGCCTGAAGCCAAATTCAGGTCTTGAAGCTCCTAGCCCAGTGCTTTTCCAGCGCATCATAACCCACTGATAAGCGTCTGGGCTTTGGAGTCAGCCAGACCAGAATTTGGATCCTGGTTCCTCCATTTCATAGTTGTGTGACCTTGGGCACATTATTTAACCTCGCTGGGGCTCAGTTTCATTCGTTTTTTCTGGTGATAATAATCGCGTCTACGTTGTAGTTTTGTGGAATGAACTGTGGATGGACACGTAGAATACTCCATAACTGTAAATCCTAGCTCTTTTATTTATTTCAAATATTTGGTCTTGAAAGCAGTATTTTATTTTCCAGGACCTATCTCGAACATCCTTGCCACCCACTCAGATGATGGCTCTGACGTTTATCACATATATTGGTTGTGGGCTCTCGTCGATTTTTCTGTCAGTTACTCTTGTAACCTACTTAGCCTTTGAGTGAGTATCCGACACTGGGAACTTGGATTCTAAGGCACAGTACTCCCCTCCATTGCCAAAATGTCTTAATTAAGTGCGTTCCTTGGCCTACCTCGTCCTGTATACTGCCTAGAAGTGCCACCCTTATGCAAAACTTAACGGGGCTTTTTGGGTAATATACTCACTTCCTCCTACCAGTTTTTGCACTTGCTGAAGGCAGGGGTTGTGTCTTAATCATCTCTGTACCCTAGAATGATGCCTCGTAGCTAGCCGACATTACGTGTGAAATGAAAGATCAATGCAAACCTTAAAACCTAACAGCTTATACTCTGATATAGACCATACTTTTGTGTACAGCCTAAGAGCTGTGCTTCACTGATTACATTTTGAAGTTACTCTGAACAAACACGGAAGATGGAAAACATTAGCAGGTGAGAGGATGAAGAATAAAAGGTATAAAGCCTCACTGAAAAATACAGATATTCCATGAGCGCAGCTTTGTAAGTAGGTCAGAGCAAGAATGACATTCCAAATAATGGCATCTCCTTGGCTTACCCGAAGGGTCCCTTTGGTCACTGTGGGGAGGAGTGGGGCCTCCCAACAAATTCTGTTGGAAACAAAGAAAACAGGCACTTCGATTACATTAACTGAATTAAACGGTATGTACATTCTGGGATTTAGATTTTGGACACTGATCAGGAAACGCACAAATTTACTTTCAGTGCCAAACTTTGGGTCCAGCTGTGACTACAGATCTTCTAGTGGACTTTTGGAAATATGACTAATGAGGCTAAATTACTCTGAATGATTTCACCACGTCTAATTTCACACACATAGATGTGTACATGTCATCAATTAGCTGTAATTTCCTACGCCCGTTTCATTTAGCTATAGTTCAGACTCTTCTTTCCGTGATCTCATTTTAACTAATAACATGAGATAACTAGGGCACCTGGCTATGTTTTGAAGATCTGAATATAGGAGCCTATCGTATGAGAAGCGACAGCAATGCTTCTAGCAATAGCTTGGGGAAAATGAGGGGGGGGGCTTAGTAGATTCCCCTACAAACTCTTTGAAAGGATGGGTCAACAGTCAGCATGTAAAAGGTTCCCCAGGAATGTCAATACAAATTTTCCATATTGTTATAACAGGATATTCTGTTTCGATTTGTTGTTGTTGTTGTTGTTATCCTTACGGTCGGTCGTTGACTTTAATGCCTGCCCCTCCCACACACACAGAGAAGAAATTTATGCATGTAGACATTGACCGAAGAATAAAAATAAATTTCTTAGATACGCTCACACAAGGGCTGTCAGAATGTGCTGCTGATTCCTTCCTTGTCCTTTCCTTCTAGAAAGATTCGGAGGGATTACCCTTCCAAAATCCTCCTCCAGCTGTGTTCAGCCCTGCTCCTGCTGAACCTGGTGTTCCTCCTGGACTCGTGGGTTGCTCTGTATGATGTGCGAGGCCTCTGCATCTCAGTGGCCGTATTTCTGCATTATTTTCTCTTGGTCTCATTCACATGGATGGGCCTGGAAGCATTCCATATGTACCTGGCCCTCGTGAAAGTGTTTAATACTTACATCCGGAAATACATCCTTAAATTCTGCATTGTCGGTTGGGGTATGTATGATTTTGCTTGCACGTGGCCTGGGCTTTCTCTGCTTTCGCTCCAGTATCTTGATTTTTCATTACACAGAAACGGTGATAAAGCAGGTCACACTTGGCAGGTTTCTAAAACAGCTTTTTGTCCCTATACGTTGCACTGCCCACAGGGCGACCTTGTCCAGTCTCTTTCTAGAACACCTGTATATTATGCTGGATTGGTTGTGAACATAAACCCCTTTTAGGTTGGGGCTATGAATCCTCTCTGTATCTCCAGTCACTAGAATCAGGGCTGGCACACAGAAGGTGCTCAATAAGTTGAAGAGGTGAGCGGGGTGATAATGAGGCCCAGCTCTCAGTCCCCCACCTCCCAGCCAGCCCCACTCTATTCTGTGTGTCCCAGATGTCACACACACGCATGGCACTATCCTCAGAAGAGCAGAATGAGATGAACGTACAGGTAAAACCCGGTGGAACGTCACTGCCACAGTGACACAGTTTTCAGATCATGCCACGTGTTGGTGGTGGTGGGTCACAAAGTCTGAGACACGGCACATGTCTTGAAGGCCCCTTCACTCAGCTCTGCACCAAATGTAGGAGCCTCCTCATTGTGGCTTATCCTTGACTGAAGATGATCTAACTTCTGCTTGAATGCTTCTGTTATTAGGGAGCTCATTATTTTTGTTAAAAAACCAAAACTCAACTGACTGTATTTTTTAAAATGTTTTTTTATTACTTATTTTTGAGAGAGAGAGAGAGAGAGAGAGAGAGAGAGAGAGAGAGAGAGAGAGAGAGAGAGAAGGTGAGCAGGGGCGGGGGAGGGGCAGAGAGAAAGGGAGACACAGAACCCGAAGCAGGCTCTAGGCTCCGTGCTGTCAGCACAGAGCCTGATGAGGGCCCCGAACTCATGAACTGTGAGATACTTGAGACGAAGTCGGACGCTTAACCGACTGAGCCCCCCGGGCGCCCCTCAACTGACTACATTTTTTTTTTAATTTTTTTTTTAACGTTTATTTATTTTTGAGACAGAGAGAGACAGAGCATGAACGGGGGAGGAGCAGAGAGAGAGGGAGACACAGAATCGGAAGCAGGCTGCAGGCTCCGGGCCGTCAGCCCAGAGCCCGACGCGGGGCTCGAACTCACGGACCGCGAGATCGTGACCTGAGCCGAAGTCAGACGCTTAACCGACTGAGCCACTCAGGCGCCCTAACTGACTACGTTTTTAAAATCTTATCGGCTCTTTTCAGTGATTCATGAATCGGCAGCATACAGTCTAAGACGCAGAGAGAAAGGAGCTGTACAAGATGAGAGACTTTTATAGACTGAAGGGAACAGGAACAAGCGAGTTACGCTAGGCAAAGAGGCGGGTTGATTATTACAAGGTTATTCTCCTTTAGGGGATGACGGAGGTGTCTGTCAGGCAGATTACCTAACGAGTACTGATAACACGATTCCTGATCGACTGGTCTAGGATGCCCTTTCTGGAAGAGCTGAAACTAATTAAGTCAAGTCTCGGGCTCATGACCTGGGGCGTAGCATAAGTGACCCAATTTTAGGCCTGTTGTCTTGTTTTTAACACCTTACAAGGCAGCCAATAACCATGTTGTAAAGCCCTACAGTTCTGCTCTGCCATTAAGTTCACTTGGCTCTCTGTTGGCACCAGTGGTCTTGTTTCTGCTCTCTCTGGCGAAAAAATGATCAGCTAACACCTCTCGACTGAACAGCCTTGTAGATAATCTAGAAGTAGTATATAACATTATGAATAATGCCCTACTTTTCAGTGTATTTTCACACAAGTAACCCCATGAAACACGAGCCAGTGAGGTTAGCACAAGGCCGTTATTACTAACATCGGGTGAAGAAACCGGCTCAAAGTGGTAACGTGATTTACCCAATCCACACAACTTGACAACAGCCCAGACTGGCTTTCTGAATTCTTACGCATTTCCTTTCCACTGAATTATGGCCACCATCCCGCCCAGACTCACTCCCCTTTTTCAGGCTACATATTCCTTTTGTTCAAATACAAAGTTTACCTGATTGTAATAAAGTATGGAAAATGCTGCAAAGAAAAAAAGGAAAAGTAAACAAAATACTGCCTGTACTGACAGTAGGCAGGCCAATCACTGGGAACCCCTGTGAGTATTTTCATTCATTCATTCACTCCCTAGCTTTTCCTACGTATATTTTTATATACCTGTGATCACGTCGTCCATAACTTTGGGGTCATCTGCTACTTTGGAGCCTCTGACTCTCAGTTTCCCTCCACTGATGTGGTGAATTTAAGGCAGTGATTCTCAACATTGGTTGCACATTAGAATCACCAAGAGGGCTTTTAAAAACCTTACCACTTACTGCCCTTGTTACTGCACCTGTCATTCTGTCTTTGTCAAGAATAACAGAACACCTTTCCGGAAAGAAAAGTCACTTCTCCCCAGAAATTAAGTCCCCGCTTCTGACATTGGGCATGGATTCTGTCTTTGTGAATACCAAAAGGCCGCATTCCCGAAGGTCCTAGACGAGCTCCACAACCCTGATATTTTATTTTTAGGCAAGTGTCTCACCTAGGAAGCCACCACATGTCAGTGTCTCTGTAAGGTGCAAATAGAAAAGAATTAAATGAAATACTATGTTAGATTGTACCAGGCACCCCAACCTGTGAGGAGAAATTGTTTTGTATCTGCCAGGGCCTTGAGATTGGATGTCAGGTCGGTCTGTGTGCACAGAGTGTGAGATGTCCACGGGGACTGGAGTGAGAGGTGACGGGATGGGGGATGAGAGGGACTCCTTCCCGGCCAAACGCCATTTTAAGCTGGGAAGAGCCTTCTCGTGCTTTCTCTTAGTGGAAGTGCCAGCAGGCCTTTTGGAGAGCCACTGTAGTCAGCATCCTCAAATCAACCAGGTCTGCTCCTCAATCCATCAGTGGGTTCCAGATGATCAACTGAAGATTTGGGCTTCATAATGTAAGATCTGCCAGGAGTCGCTGGTAACCCTAATATGTGGATTATTTGGGTTACGTTTTGGAGTCCTTCCCTTTGCCTGCCACCTGAGACTCAAAATTACATCCCAGATGTGTGTAAGTTAAGGGAAACTCTAGCTGTGTGGCCGACAAAAAGTCTCAGGAGAAGATAATTTCTCATGCACAGTCCAGTCAGCAGGAGTGGAGAAGTCTCTGGCCTTGCCGTTATTCAGGATCCAAGCTGCTGGAGACTCTGCCTCAACACAGGACTTCCAAAGTTGCCCTGAATTTGGGAGGAAAGAGAGTAGAGGATTTCACAGGAAGTTTTTATGGGGCAGGCCTAGAGGTGGAGCAAATCTTCCGCATCCCATCGACCAAGACCTAGTTATGTGGCCACACACACCTAGCTGCAAAGCAGGCTGGGAGGTGTCCACCGTGTGCCCAGGAGGAAGAGAAAGTGGCTTGGGTGAACAGCTCACCAGTCTGCTACCAGCGAAAAATGGCACGTGATCTGTAGTCTTTCTCGTCAGCACCTTGGTTATTAGAAGTATGCGTGACTGACGTCTCCCGTCTTCCAGGGGTACCGGCTGTGGTTGTGATCGTCGTCCTGGCTATATCTCCAAATAACTATGGCCTTGGATCCTATGGGAAATTCCCTAATGGCTCACCGGATGACTTGTGAGTACAAAGCCCCGGAGGGAATGTGAAGTGAACTGGAAAAACAGAATTCTCCAAGAAAGCGTATCGACCCTGACTCTCACCCTAACGAAATCCAGTGACATTTGTAGCAGCCTTCCCAGTTATGTATGTAATGACATAAGCTAGTTGAAAATGCCATGCTACTTTACTACTTAAGTATTACAAAAACAAATGGGTGGGGCGCCTGGGTGGCTCAGTCGGGTGAACACCTGACTCTTGATTTCAGCTCAGGTCATGATCCTAGGGTTGTGGGATCGAGCCCCACGTCGGGCTTCACGTTGAGCATGGAGCCTGCTTGAGATCCTCTCTCTCTCTCTCTCTCTCTCTCCCTCTCCCTCTCTCTCTGCCTCTTTCCCCGGCTCATGGTTGCTTGCTCTCTCTAAAAAAAAAAAGTGTTTTGAAAATAATTTTCTAAGCCTCTGATGCATATGAAATACCTGCTATATTACATTAGTAAAGACTCATGGAATAGAGTTACTAGTATTTAAAGGGGGTAAAACCCTGAATGTTTTCAAAGAATATCTTTTAAATACTTGTAATAACCAAGTGTCCTAAAATAGACTGTTAGGTTTTTTCCCCTAGAGCTTTCTTTTTTTTTTTTTTTTAATTTTTTTTCAACGTTTTTTATTTATTTTTGGGACAGAGAGAGACAGAGCATGAACGGGGGAGGGGCAGAGAGAGAGGGAGACGCAGAATCGGAAGCAGGCTCCAGGCTCCGAGCCGTCGGCCCAGAGCCCGACGCGGGGCTCGAACTCACGGACCGCGAGATCGTGACCTGGCTGAAGTCGGACGCTCAACCGACTGCGCCACCCAGGCGCCCCTCCCTAGAGCTTTCAGTGGTTGTTGGAGAACAGTGGTTTTATCTTTTTTTTCCTTCTTCTACTTTTAGGAAATGTTTCAGTAAAAACGATATAGATTCATTGTATCCTCTTGAACCATGCTGCAGCACTGTAATACGTTCCCCATTGTTTCCCCCCCCCCCCCTAAATTCCAGCTGCTGGATCAACAGCAATGCTGTATTCTATATTACAGTTGTGGGATATTTCTGTGTGATATTCTTGCTGAACATCAGCATGTTCATTGTGGTCCTGGTTCAGCTCTGTCGAATTAAAAAGAAGAAACAACTCGGAGCCCAGCGAAAAACCAGTATTCAGGACCTGAGGAGCGTTGCCGGCCTCACGTTTTTGCTGGGCATTACTTGGGGTTTTGCCTTCTTTGCCTGGGGGCCAGTTAACGTCACCTTCATGTATCTCTTTGCAATCTTTAACACCCTACAAGGTAAGTTCTTGGCGCTAAATACACATGAAAGATCCCAGTGGAACTTAAAGCTATCTAAAAGTTAGAGCATCCGCAGAGTGGCTTATTTCAGAGCTTAAGACTGATTTGTTGAAAAACAGATTTATCTTTGACAAGGTGGGGCATGCTTTAAGATCCTTGGAAGAAAGGCATTCACTAGATTCAGCAAGGGGTATTTTTCCTTCTTATCCAGATTGTCTCCTCGGAGGGAACATACTGAGGGGAGCCTGCCAGGAGCTCTTTCTGGAGTCACTCTTCCTTCACTTGGTGCCTTTTTTTTTTTTTTTTTTTTTTTTTTTAAATCTGTTGATCGAGGTAAACATGCATACAGAAGAGCGCACGTACCATAAATGTCCCCGTGACGTCCTGCCGCTCCAACCTTCTAGGTCTGTGCTTGGTTTGCAGGTAGTGATAATTGTGAAGTCAACAGACAGACCCCAGGGGCCGCAGCCTGGCCCCCAGTGGCTGATCCTGAGAAGATGCTGTGCCGGGCCACCCCCCGCAGGACAGGGGCAGGTTCTGGGCATCTCCTTTGCAGCGTCCCGTTTGTGACTGAGACCCAGCTGCAGCCGTTTCGGAGCCCGTCCAGTTGCGTTGTTCAGAAAAGCAAAATTACTACCTCTTTCAGATCAGTGTTATAAAAGACTTGTCAGATGTACTTAATTTTTAATGGAAGTACTTTGGCATTAAAAGCTAAGCAGCCTAATAGGTTTACATTACAATAACGATAATTCATGTCTCTTGGTTTCTTTTTATTCCAAATCCTCTGTTGGGATGCCTTTTAATTGCATTCTCATCCGCTTGTTTTCATCTTTTCCTGTTTGTTGCTTTTAACTCCCATAGCGTCCTCCTGTAGTTCTGTCAGGCGATGGATCGTTTTGCTGGCTTTCCAAGAAATCCCAACCCGTGATTGACTTCAAATGCCTAATTTGGCTATCCGTTCTGATTTGGAGGAAGCCAGTTAATATGCTTGTCGGTTACGTACGGTTGTTAATTTTGACTTAACGGTGTACCAGCTTCTGACTTGGTACATCCAGGTGTTACGCTACATAGTAGTAAACAGAAAAGCTTTCTCTGCCATAATGGCATGCTAAAAGAAAAAAAAAAATACCCAAATTGCACTACTCACAAACACGAAAGCAAGGTACCCATCCTCATATATTTAATGTGGAAACTGAACCTGCCTCTTTGTCTTCATTTCCCTAGAATGTCTCCTCATTAGAATATGAATGGACGAAAGCAGTGTATCGTTTCATTTCTGAAAAGGAACGAATGCCTAATTCACAGGGCTTTGGGGTCCATTAAAGGAGAGATGTGTATAGGTTCTGATTTGGGACTTAGGTAGGCCCATTTTGGTCTCTCCCATACACGCTGTTTCTCTCCTTAGGCAGCCAAGGGTAGCCGCCCATGGTGGCAAATAAATAAAGGTGTGCAGTAGTCAAGATGGGCTTTAGGATGGGCACGTGTCTTTAGGATGGGCACGTGTACCCTACTAGAAGCAAACCTGAGATTTAAAATGCAAGGCTTTCAAGTAGACAGACTGGGGCTTCAGGAGAGGGAGAATTCAGAGTTTGTCCACTCATTCAGCAAATATTGACTGGCAAAAGCCTGGAGGAATGGGAGCAGTGGGGAGCCCCGTGCCTGCATCACCAGGAAGAAGGCGGGTGGGAGGCAGAGCCTGCGTGCCTCTTCAGGTCTGTAGTGTCGCTCTCTTTGTGGCCAAGGTCGCCAGTGGACGGTTTCCTTGAGCAGATTAGAGAGAGGCTGGAAGGCAGACAAGGACATCACCGCAGGGTACCAGGCTTGGGACTCAGCCGTGGGCTGGAGAAGATGAGTCAGGGATTTGAGACGGACAAGGATGTGGCACTTGACAGAACATGAAACTGGATGCATATGGAAGGAAGGCTGGGGAGGTAGGAGCCTCCGTGTGAGCTGGCATCCTGAGTGGATGGCTTGTACTTGCAAAGGTAGAGAAGGCCAAGGACAGGATGTGAGAGGAGGGACAGTTTAATTCTGGAAATACGGAGTTATCATTACTTTTATAAGTAGTTTGTGTTTTGTTTTTGTTTTTTTTTTGTTTTTTATCTTACAAAGAGTCCCTGCAGGGTGTCTTTCAATAGCAAACTTTTTCAGGACTTTGGACTTTTTTTTTTTTTTTTTTATTCACAAAATTTCACTTTGCCTATAGCTGCCAAATATTTTATCTTTTGTGCAAAGGAAGCCCATGATATTCAGGTCTTAGTTTGGAATTATGTGACTTTTTTTTCCTCCGTAGGATTTTTCATATTCATCTTTTACTGTGTAGCGAAAGAGAACGTCAGAAAGCAATGGAGGCGGTATCTTTGTTGTGGAAAGTTACGGCTGGCTGAAAATTCTGGTAAAGATTTACCTTTTTCTCCTCTTAAATCCTGAGGAAAAGACAGAAGTTAAGATCTAAAGCAATCAATGTCAAAAGGCCGTCTGATCTAGAAATCAATGAACAGATCCCAATTGTGAACGTTAGGGAATAAAATCTAGTGAATTAAAAAATAATTATTCCCGTCTGGGACCTGGGAGCTTCACGAGCAATAGAATGAATGGGCTTGTTGCTTCTTACATGAAACAAGAGTGAAATTTTTAGAATTCCCTTTTGAGCTCAGTTTTTCCATTTACACAAAGTGAGTTTTGATATTTGCTTTCAGAACTTGTTAAGTCTTAACTCAACCTGGGGGGTTGGGAGATGGGTTAAACAGGTGGCAGGATTAAGGAGGGCACTTGTGATAAGCACCGGGTAATGTATCGAAGTGTTGAATCACTCTATTGTACACGTGAAACTAACATTACATACGCTGTTAACTAACTGGAAATTAAATAAGAACATTCTAAAAATTCTATGGTTCTTTAATAAAGCATATTATTTTCTTACAAAAAAATGTCTTGGCTCAACCTTTTTACCACAGGTCCCAGTGGTCAGTTGCTTCATTTGTTAGCAGGCAAGTCTTTGTATATAAGCTTTAGCATACCTTTGGTTATTTTGAAATTATTTTCAGGTACGCCCTGCCGAATTGTAGAGCACATTGCTCATTTGCAAGAAAATAAGAAAAATGAAGTACTGTTTGAAAAAATAAATTCCTTTTACACGAATACCACCCATGAACACAACCTTTGCAATATTGCAAAGATCTGGTGGCATGAGATCTGTACTCGGAAAATGGCAGTACAGTTGGTGCGGTTCTTCTAAAACGTTTAAGAGCCATCAGTCATCACAACACAGTTGTCTTGTGTTCTTGTTAAGATAGTCCTGGGCTCCTGACTACTACCTAATTCAGGGGATATTTACAGACACAATCAAATCAGTGTGGACTTCAGTCCAAGAGAATATAGCTTACTTCTAACCAGGAAGTCATTTAAAGCACAGATGTATATAGTCTTAAATGAAAATACATTTTATCACACCACCTTGCGAAATGTGTGAGTTCCTTGCAAGAAATGGAAGCAAGATCAGTTGCTAGATAGAACAGGTTATACCGCGATGATCTGTCTCTTGCATTTGAGCTTCAGCGTTCCATCTGGTTTTTCTGAAATGCTTATTCTGTTACAGACTGGAGTAAAACTGCTACTAATGGTTTAAAGAAGCAGACCGTAAACCAAGGAGTGTCCAGCTCTTCAAATTCCTTACAGTCAAACAGTAACTCCACACACTCCACCACGCTGCTGGTGAATAGCGATTGCTCGGGACTTGTGAGCGGGAACGGTACGTAGGTCTCAATATAGTATGTCTCAAGCTAGTGTTTGTTTTTATTAAAGTAGTTTTATCCTTTAATGACATTTTTGCTCAGCTAAGAGAAAAATTACATAGGACTAGTGGATCACAATGCGGTTCCGTTATAGAAGAGAAGGTTTATTCATCCAGACTTACTCATTTTAGAGCAAATACCAAAACCTTTACTTTTTTAGGATTTAGTTTTTCATGATGGGACTTGATGACGATCTAAACATTTTTTAATGTTTACTTTTTGAGAGAGAGAAAGACAGAGCATGAGCGGGAGAGGGGCAGAGAGAGAGGAGACACAGAGTCCGAAGAAGGCTCCAGGCTCTGAGCTGTCCGCACAGAGCCCGATGCGGGGCTCGAACCCAGAAGCCGTGAGATCGTGACCTGAGCCGAAGTGGGACGCTTAACCGACTGAGCCACCCAGGCGCCCCAGCCTTCATTCATCATTTTAAGACATTAGTTATTTTTATGACGAATTCAAATAAGTTTGTGAGAAGGTTTATATACCACATAGTTTTCCAACCCTCCAAAAATGGGAGGTCCTGCTTGTTTATATAGAATTAAAAAATGCAATAGAGTGCCTCTAAATCGAGGTTTCTCCACCTTGGCGCAATTGGCATTTGGAGCTAGGTAACTGTTGGGGGGGGGGGGCTGTCCTGTGCAATTGGGAGTGTTTAGCAACATGCTAGTTTCCACCCACCAGATACAAGTAGCACCCACCCACTCACCCCCCCAGTTTTGACAACCAAAAATGCCTTCAGACATTATGAAATGTCCCCGGAGGGGTAAAAATCATGCACCCCCCTTCACTGAGAACCAATGCCGTAGAAGATGGGAAACAGTTACCACATGGCCTTAGCTCTGCTACCAGGGTAAGAGCTCTGGCTTCTGTGCCAAATGGCTGTGTCAGGAATGACTCAATACAGGTAAACAGAGTACAGGCAGTAGCTTCAGGGCTGGTTAATAAGTTGTTAGCATGAGAAAGCAAGTTCAAAGCAGAGAAATCGGAGGTATGAGGTAAGCCGTCATGAATCCTCAGAATCACAACATACCAATAGAGCCTATTAGCTTGGACCAAAATGTTTGGAGGTCTTAAAGCCAGATTTTTCCATATTCTAGAAACAACTCAGAGATGAAGCCTCATTTGCCTAGCTTGTGTTGCCATCCATCCTTTGGGGAGTCAGATTTGACTGAAGCAACACATTTTGCACAGCTGTTTTTGATGGCTACCAGTGAGGGTAGGGGTACATTTTGGGCCACCAGAATGGCCAAGTTTTTTGTTTTTTTTTTTATGTTTGTTTATTTTTGAGAGAGAGAGGGAGGGAGGAAGGGAGGGAGCAGGGAAAGGGCAGAGAGAGAGGGAGACACAGAATCTGAAGGAGGCTCCAGGCTCTGAGCCGTCAGCACAGAGCCCGACGCGGGGCTTGAACCCACCAACTGAGATCACTATCTGAGCCGAAGTGGGACACTTAACCAACTGAGCCACCCAGGCGCCCCTAGAACAGCCAGGTTTTTAATACCACGTGACATGCTCATCCGATAGACCTCCCTGACTCCTCGGGCTACACACCAGGATCTGGGATGGATGAGGGACGGGACAGGCAATTTGAAAAAAGAAGCTGGAAGGTTAATGGTTTCTTAAACCAGGTGAAATTGTCCCTGCACCAGATGTCCTCAGACCAGAATGCCTAGGTCAGGATAGCTGCCTCAGACAGTCACATGCCCTAGTTGAGCTTATCTATCACCCTGTTGGTGTGTGACACGTTTAGTTCTGCTCTACGGGCTTGGTGCCAGCAGCCGTGTTGTTAGGTACGTGGGGCCACAAGCTCACAGTTTGAAAGAAACATCACATGTTGACTCCATCAATTCTGAGCTGTATAACCTTGTGCCAAGCACTTGACTTCTGAAACCGTTGTTTCATCGTCTGTGAAATGGGGATGATAATCGCACTCAACCTGCAGTGTAATGAGATAATACTTACAAAGTTCTCGGCACTCTTACCGTTATTACTACAATTATGGCCTGAACTAAAAAAATGGGCTTATTATTCAGCTTTCTACATTGTCTTCTAATAGTATAATGGTCACACACAGTTCGGGGCCTGCTTGCGGTACGGGAGGCCCAGGTCCAAACTTCGATGTCTCTAGAATGCCCAGCTGCACCCTGGCCTAGACTCTGAGGTTGTCATTGATAGTTTCCTCTTGGGAATCAGCCCTGTCCTGATGTAGTCAGAGGGGCTGGTTTGGTCTACGAGAGATGATTTTTTTCTTGGCCATAACTGTTTTTGCTCTGGGTTTCTCTGGTACAAGGTTTTATTTCATAGGAATCTTAAGGAACCAGGAACCTTGTCAGGGGACCTATGGGGATCTCTGTTAACCTTTACCTTTTGGGGGAGACCAGAATATCACAGGTTATACTATACGTATGCTCGATATGCGATCAATACACTACACATAGGATCGATAATGATCAACCAGAGTTAGGAAATGGGCCTTTTCAAATCACATATATTGCTTTGCTTCATTTTTGACCGTTTCATTAAAAAAAAAAAAAATGCCACAGAGAACTGGCTTCTGACTAATTCCCCAGTTTGTTTTGCTTACTTTGAGTGGCCTTAGGGAAGGAATGCAAAGTAAAAAACAAATACATTTTTTAAAAAACCATTCTACACGTGCCTACTTCAGAATAAAGTGATGCTTAAGTTTATTTTTAATTGCTTTCTGTGGATACTCCATGACACCAATTTTGTTTTTCCTTATATAGGGAATGCGTCTTCAGAGAAGAACGGGGTTTCTTTCAGTGTTCAGAACGGAGATGTGTGCCTTCATGATTTCACTGGAAAGCAGCACATGTTTAACGAGAAAGAAGATCCGTGCAATGGGAAAAGCCGTATCGCTCTCAGAAGGACTTCAAAGCGGGGAAGCTTACACTTTATTGAGTAAATGTGATTCCTTTTTCTAAAATCAAAGCATGATGCTTGACAGTGTGAAATGTCCAATTTTATCTTTTACACAATGTGAGATGTATGAAAATCAACTAATTTTATACTCGGCAACCTCTGGAGGAGCATTTGCCAATTGAAGGGCGATGGTTATTGGAAGAGGAAGCCAAGAGGTTTTAGACATGGTTTTTAGACATTTGCAGTTTGTTTTTTTATCCTTCCTTTTAAGAGGAGATTGGGTTTAAACAACACAGTAAGAGTAAGACTTCTTGAAAATCAAAGTAGTTCATTTCCAGCCACAGTTTAGAGGCGAAGTCATCTTTGATAACGTCCCAGAAAGCAACTGTTGACTTCAGCCTGTTGGTGAGTTGAGTTGTGCATGCATTTGTTGTAAATAAGCTAAATTCTAGTGACCCACATGTCAGATATCTTCCACGTCTTTTGTATTTATTTTCTACCGTGTAAATGTATTTCTTTGTAGAATCGTGGTTGTGTTCTTGTGTCTAATGTGATAATTCAGAAAATCCTTGATGGTTCAGTGAATTCTAAAGCTCCTTTTGGAGATTATATGGGATGTGAAATACAGAAGCCTCACTGAAATCAAGAAATTAATGATGCCAGCCAGACTGGACAAAATGTAAACAGACAGTGCCACAATTAGCTCATATAGTGCCTTTGAGCGAGTTGGAAAAAGGTGCCCCGACTGGGCAGACACAGCCCCAAGGGCTCATGGCTTGGCACACTGAGTGGGGGCCATGTTTTAGCCTCTCTCATCCTCTTGGGTGCACCCTTGTGCAGGATACCATCTGTACACCCACATGCGGCACCCAATACCAACACCCGTCTCCTGACCTCATGCCTAATCACCAGATTAGGGAATCTGCACCAAGACGTTTAGCTTAGCACCTTGGCCACAGAGAGGGATGGAACTGTAATCTAGACCATCTGTCAGGAAAATTGTGAATGTGGAAGAGATACATACACTGCCACTTCTCAAATCCCCAGAGCCTTTCAGAAAAGGGGAGTAGAGTAGGATTACTTTTTAAGGGAGGTGTACATGGGGGAAAATAATCATATTGCTGCTCTTTAAAAGGCAACTGCGTAGTACTTTGTTAATTGTCATGATTGGTACGCTCTGGCCCAGCCAGAGCTAGGATTATTCTTTAAAAGGTGTGAAGTCTTGAAGAATGTATAGTGACAAGGGGGAGCAGCTATTGGGAACACGACCTATCCTTCAATGCTCTTGTTTCCATACGTATCAAAGCCTGATTGTTTCTAGTTATAGAGGGTTTATCTTGCTTCCCACCTACAGCTGTTTGAGCAATGTCTCGAGTAGGTCCTTATTAGGAACATTGCAAAACCCTTTAGTTAGGCCTTTCACGAAGGTTCCCTTGCATATAGTTCAAGTGAATGTTGTATTCCAGGTTAACCACAGTAATAACGTAATACACTTCTGTGAGTGCTGATTTGCCTTCGCAATATTTCTTCTCTGATTTATTTAATTGTCTTGTATTTATGTTAAAATCGACAAGACTGTTAAAATCGCCAAAATAAATTTGTAGCTCAGTCCTTTGAGTTTGAAAGCCTTCACAAAGAGAAGGCGTTTGCAGTCTCTTTCCCTGGCGGCGTGGCGTGTAAGTGGCCCGAGATGAACGTGACAGTAACATCTCCTGGAAGACAGCAGACACACAGTCACCGCGGGGTTAGAGCAAGGGTCTTCCTCACAAGATCAGCTTCTGGGGTCGCCTCTTCAGTTTCCTCTTGATCTCTTTCAAGATTCCCTCTTTAACAAATGTTGCCTTTGGCCCACACAGTCCCAGATTTAGATCCCCTCCGTGTCTCTGCTTCCTCAGCATTCAGCAGTAGGATTTCGAGAAGGTGAGGACAGGATTAGGGGTTTCTGGGGAACTGATTAGCATGTGGGAGCCACCAATGGGGGAAACTGGCCTCGATTCCACAAGAGGTCTTAGAGCAGCCTCTCCTATGATGCTCAGCTGCCCCAAAGAGGTTGAGGATTCCACTGATGAGGAAGGTGGTGAGCTACTCTAGATCTGGGCGTGAGAGCTCAGAAACCCAATCTCCTGCACATGATGTGATCAAAGCATACACCAAAGAATGCACAATTCCAACATTCTTTAGATCCTGTCCATCGCCCCCTCATTTTTCCTGCTGTGTTTTGTGTCTGGGCCGTGGGCCTTAAGCCAGATTCTCTTGTCTACTTTTTTACTTTACACGGATAAGGGGCAGGACGGAGAGAATGTCCCCGAGAAGCATCCTCCTTTGAGTTTAAAATTGGCGTCACAGTCTGAGATTCCATCGAAAGGGAGAGAAGTGCCAGTGTGAGGAGGCGAGGAGTGTCACAGCACTGACCAGAATTTGAAGAATCTCCTCAGAACATTTGAGAAGTGTTTTTCCCCAAAACACACTGCAGTCATTAATCCCACAAAGTAACTCTTCACTTCAGCGAGCTCTTAGCAAAAGCTGAAGGCTGTTCATGACTTTTCATGACTGCTCTTAGCAAAAATGGTGACATGGCTTCATTTGGGATACTAGGTTGTATCTAATGAGGTTGCCTAGAAAGCAGGTTGGTTTGAAGGCCATTTGGACAAAGGACTGCTTCACTGAATGAACAAGTTACCGATTGGACTCGTGTGTTGCCATTTTTTCTCCATGACGGCATTTTAAGGACTGTTCAATATGTCTCTGCCTCAGCTCCACGCTGATGTAGTTGGAGTCTGAAGGAGAGGAAAAAGGAAAGACTGGGTGGATACAAAAACATAATCTTGAATGGGCAGAATTCTTGTCAGTAGATTCTTTTTCCTTTTCTGTAGGTAAAGCATTAAAAACTTGGGCCAGACAAAAATTGAATACCTTCTTTCAGAATATATTCTTCTAAATATATCTATATATTCGTCACTGAGAAGAAATCTTACAGTCCCCGGTGTTTCTCCTCTTTACCTCTTAGTCTCAAACTAGCTACGGGACCCTGGAATAGAGACAAATTGTACATTCTTTAAAATATTGCAATGAAAATGACCTCCAGTCAACAAAAACTTAACTGCCAAAAAAATAATGAAATTTGGCAAATTGGCTATTTTCAGCAAATTGATTTAGAATGAACCCTCTCCCCTGTGTCAAAGATGGAGTGCTTTTCTTTAGACCCAAAAACTTGAGCCTTCAAGAAGAAACATTGGATGATTTCTCCCTTGGATGCTGACATGGGGCCCAATGGGAACTTCATTGGCCTCAGCCCCCATGGCAGGACAATGGGGCAGACGCTCTGGATGGGGTCTGAGAAGTCAAATGGGGTGCTACCCGAGTCCAGTTTGGGGCTTTCATGTTTACGAAGATCATGCATCAGCTTCAGAAACAACAACATACCCCATCACGTTCCATATCTGATTCTTGACCAATATTTGAGAAATGACGTGGAGACAGGTTTCTGTTGGATCACAGCCAGAGAAAAGCTTTGTGGATATGGAAACCAATATATGGAGGTTTTGTATCTTAGGGACATAGGATACTAAGATGTGAGTCTGATTTTTATGTAGCACAGTTTATGGCCCAAAATTTGCATAGAAATTTACAAGGTAAACAGTTGTAGCCTTCCTTCTTGGTTTTATCATTGGATTTCAAGCTTATTGAAAAATATAGCTTATATGATAATATTCACTAAAGTACAGGCCAAAGCTTAAGCATAAAGACTAGCTATACACCAAAAGGGGTATATGTGTGCACAGAAGAATTTACTAAGAATGAGATAAACTAAAAATGTTTCCATACTGGATGGAAATGCCAGATAATGAGCAAAGGTTATCAGTTATTGCCTCCCATGGCTGCAAAATGGACTCTTGAAGAAGCATTCAGTATGAACAAAAACAGTAATGAAGCAAGGATCCCAGCTTTTTGATTCAAAATATATGAGTTCTAGTAAGAGTACATATTCCAAAAGAGATTGGTGATAACAATGTCTCATTTCACCCCTAGACCATAGCAAATTCTGCATGGAGGCATATCACATGGGTTGCTGCATACTTTAAGAGCCAATAGGAAGAAAAAAGTATGTGAGATGATGAGGGGTTTGATGCTTTAGTTGAGTGACATAGATTTATGGTATGGAATTTCTAAAGTGAACTCAGTTAAGGGGACCCAGTTAGCAGGACGGATTTTCTTTCATTCATTCAACACTGAGCCACACTACATGCTCAACACTGTTCCAGACATGGCAGGAGATATCAAAGACTATTTCAATGAGTAACTTACAATCATTAGAAAAGCATGCCTTATCTGAAAACTAACAATATGAGGCAGTACATTGTCAAATGATGGATGAAAACAACTATGACGACTCATGAAGTACTTTTCTATGAGCCAGGCATGGTGCTAAATGCTTTATATCCATCCTCTTGATGTTGGCCACCCTAGGAGGTAGGTGCTATTATCCCCATTTTACGGAAGGGAATGTTGAGTTTCAAACAGCTTCAATGGCAGACAAGCTCACACTTGTAAATGGCACAACCCGTAATTTGAATTTAATTTGAACTGACTCCAAAACCTAAGTTCTTACAAAGAAATTGTGGGAATTCAGAGAATGGGGAGGGCTTATTATAGCAGGGGGAACTGAGCTGGCCCTTAAAGGATAGGCTTCAGTAAATAGGTGAGGAGGAGGAAAAGGAGGTGGAAGAATGGCCTACTAGGTCAAGCATATAGTAAATGCATGGAGACTAGCAGAAGACTTGTGAAAATTCCATTAGCCGAGCTGTCCCGCGGAACAGATGCTGTTGGAAAATGAACACTGGGTCAAAGCCTGTTAGCCGCTACGGAAAACTGTGATGCCAATTTCAAGTTGTAGGCCTATAGGAGGTGGACAGCAGGCCTGACTTCAAGGGCAGTGACCAGGGGCGGCGCTACAGAAGCCGGAGTGGGGGGGGGGGGGGGGAGGTGCAGCCGTGGAACTCTGCCCCGACATCCCCTTTTTCCTTCCCTGAGGGGCCCCGCTACTCTGCTTCTGCAGGGAGGTGGGGACGCGGCCAGGTACACAGTTGTGATCCTGGCCCGCGGTCGGGCGCTCAGGCGGCCGCGGTGGGCGGGCCTACTTCTCCCGCCTCCGATGAGGTTGGCGGCTCATCCCCGGCCCTTATCCCCGACACGCGGAGGGTTCTGCTCCGCTGCGGGGCGGGGATGGAAGGCGGGCTCACCGACGCGCTGGTGAGCTCATCCCAGGGAGGGGCGGGGCCACAAGTGGGCGGTTTTAGGGGCGTTCGGGGTCCCTGGCAAAGCGGTCCGCTTACCTTGCTCCTCAAGCCCAGCTCCGCGGGTTCCGCTCCGCGGCGGGGGCGGAGCTGGAGGCGGGTCCAGGGGTGGGGCGTGGGGCGGGCCCAGGACGTCCAGGTGGTCTCCGCGGAAGGGCCTGTTTCTCCAGTTTCCTCGGGGCTCGGCGGTCGGCGGCCGGCGGGGAGGTAAGGGGCTCAGGGAGGCAACCGAGTTCCCGCCCGGAGCCAGGTTCTCCGCTGCTCCCGTGGGCCACCCCGTTTTCTTTCCCCCTCGAGCCGCGACTCGGAAGGTTGCGTTCCGCGGCGGGGGCGGGGCGGCAAGTGTGCTGCGGCAGGCTGGTTGGGTAGGGTTGGCGGCCCGCCCCGGGGCCTCTTCAAGACCTCTGGAAGGCAGAAAAGGCTCGACGGGGTCGTTGTCGTCTCACGTCCAGAGCCCAGTTCCCCGCGTCTCCCGTGTGGCAGCCCGGGACCCGCGGGCGTCGGGCGTGCGGCGGGCCTGGTCAAGGCGGGACCGCTTTAGCGCCAGCCCCCATCACCGCCCCCGCGTCTTCCAGAAGAGTGAAACTCTGGTTGGCTTGCTTTCCAAGCATACTTTGCTTCTTCCATTTTAAAAAGTCTCGACCTCCCACCGCCAGGCTCCATCCCGAGAACAACGAGGCTGTGAGTGTTTGGGAACCAGGCCCGCTAGGCGGCCTCATTCCGGGCGTCCCACCTCTGCACAACCCGTCGGGCGCCGGGGCTCGGGCAGCACGCGGAGATGAGGAGCAGGAGCAATTCCGGAGTCCGCTTGGATGGATACGCGCGGCTGGTACAGCAAACCATCCTGTGCTACCAGGTAAGGAAGGACCACCCCAAGCTGCCCTCTTCGTGGCACTTACTCTCCTACCCAATCCCCTCCCGCGTCCTGAGACTTTGCAGTTAAGAGGTTTTTCTCTTCAAATCCAGAGCTTGCTGGCCAGTGATTACCCTCACCCCCATTCCACCCCATCCTCTTTCAGGGGACCGAAGTGCTGTGTGGCCACTCTTCACAGATTCTTTGACCCCTGTTTGGGATCGAAGACAGAGCCCCCCCCCCCCCCTCCGACCCCGTGCCCTGGACACAAAAATGCGTCTTTTTGCATTGACTGTCCATTTTGGGGGGTGAGAGAGGGGGTGTGTATAGGTTGGACAGAGCACACTGAATAAGGATGGGGAACTCGGACTGCCAGGGCAGTAGACAGGAGCGAAGAACCTCCTGGGGTTTGCATCCGGCCTCAAGAGAGTGGGGCGACTGCTGCTGCTCCTTGAGTCACTTTGTTAGAGACCCACCTGGGAGGACCTCAGGGGTTACTCTGGTTGATATTTTACAGGTGAGAAAACCACAGGCCAGAAAGGTTACCGTCTGAGCCAAACGCAGGTCTTCTGCTCCCAGCTTTAAGGGGACCTGTGAGGCTGCCCATGTGGTCTGATGTATGAATATGCCTGCTGTTCTGTATTACTGGGCTAAAGTGATATGTGGGCCCATCATGTTAAGACCACTGGACTATTTTTATTCCTAGTGAGGACAGCAGCTATGTCCCTTGCCCTCAATCAGCAGCAACTATTTATAGGACCTCCATGTCTGAGAAGGAAGTGGCATTCCATGAGTAGAGGCTCAGGCTACAAGTCGGAGCTGTAATCATTCCCAAGCCACTGACCATTTTCCCTTCTTAACCAATTTCTCAGTCTCATTTCTTCATTCAGGAAATATTTATTGTGTACCTGTTATATGCAAGGCACTCTGTCAAGTGCTGGACTTAGGAAAAGAATAAATCCTCGTAGTGCGATCTGTGCATAAGGTGTAGGTCCAGACTCCTTTGTCTGAGATCCTTGGGGCCAGATGTTTGCAAGTCAGAAATGTTTGGATTTTGGAAAGGTAATATACACATAAAGTCTTTAATAACTGCAATGGGAAGTATTGGACCCTTGGACCCATTTTTCTCACACCCGAATGTGAATATTCGCACTGAGTAGGAAAAGCAAAGACTTAAATAGTTTCACATCAGTTCAGGTCACCTTTTGCCACCAAGCTTGCTACAAACTTAGGAAAAGACTTTAAATTTTCAGAGCTTATTGGCTTTAGAAATTGCACACGGATTGCGGTCCTTATTTGGGGGAGGTTAGCCCAGTTTGGGGACCAGGGGTGGAGTCCTGGAAGAGATGATGTTCAAGTTGAGAATTGAACAAGGAACAGGCGGGCAAAGGGTGGTTACTCTTTGCCTTCCCATTTGGAAAATATTATAATTACATCGGCAGATTGTTTTAAAATTCAAATTGAAACGTTTTTCCCTTCATTACTGTCATGGAAGGGGCTATAAGGAGAAGTGATGAAGCCTGGTTCGTGTGTCACACCCGTGTTTGTGTCCCCGGCTCTGCCTTGAATGATGTGTTAGCTTTTACTCAACATCTCTTAAGTCCACGCCCGCATCTGTAAAATGGGAACAGTAACACCTACCTTCATTGAGGTATTGTGAAGAAAATTCGGGTCTAGTATGTTGCCTGGCGCCCAGTAGGCCAACAGTAAATAGTGCTATTGGTGGTATTATGACTTTGACATAGGCCACACATACCTGGGCCACACGTCGTCACCTCACCACCCTGGGCCATAATACTCCCTTTCTTGAAGGCCCTGATATAACTACTAATTGCTTTCTAGTCCGTGAACATGATTATGTGTCCCCATTGATGCAGTGAGATCCTTAAGCACAGAGGCCTCATCAGTTTTGTACGTTTTGAGTTAAGCAGTGTTCCAGGCTCGTGAAAGGAACCATTAAATCCTTGTTGATCAAATACTTCCTGCAGGCTCTGACCCAGCCATTGATCCAGGCTTGCCTTCTCTCAGGAGCAAAAGAACTGCCTCATTAGAGCAAACGTGCAGCGTTGGACTTTCCTCTCCAACATTTTAATGATTAAAAGAAAGTTATCTTAGCCTTTAGTTGTATTTATTTGGGGGGTAGTTGGTGAAAAGCTCTCAGATTTGCCCTCTGTACCCTTGCGGCTGACCAGAATCCTCCGCGTACCATCCTGCTGGGAAATGCCAGGAGTCTGCATTCACAGAATCACGCTCCTTACCGCCCCCCATCCCGCCCCCAACCCCGCCCCCAACCCATCCAGCCCCAACAGCTGGGCTTCACAGTTGTAGACCCTTAACCCATTTAGAGTTTCATCCTCTTGCTGAGTGATCTCCGGTCACCTAAGCAGTCTAAAAATGAATGGGCAATTTTATGCATATGTTGCCATACTAAAAAAATGAATGAGCTGGACTAACGGTTTCTAAATTGATTGCTGTATCTCCCCATCTCCTGTAGATGTATGGAGATGTTATGAGGTGTTTTTCATTGCATTCTGTTTTCTGATTTGCTTTCTAAATTGATTTCACTCGTTAGGAATCATTTAGTGTTAAACATGTTAAACATTCTTTTGTTAGAGGCAATAGCGTGTCAACTAATTCCTTTTCCTGTATCTGTGAAAGAGAACAACTTTTTCCATTAGTCATTTGCCACATACATGTGCTACTAAATATTACTCAATTTTTTAAGGCAGAGAAGAGCTATGTTTATAAAAGGGTTCTTTTGCAGATAGGATTTCATATACACAGAGAGTATAAATATACACTCCAGGAAGTATCTTCAGTTAATCATTGACTTAAAAAAAAAAAAAAGAAATTCTCAGATTTATTTTGGTCCAGATAAACATTAAATGTACATTTCTTGAATATAAGTTCTGTTTGAAGGCTCATAAAAGTGTTAAGCACAAAGTAGTGATAAGAGAATATGGATTAGAAAGAAAAAGTGATCGAGGCAGTGACCGTAACTGCAGATTATTATAAAAAGCATATAATTAAGAAATAAGAACAGTAACTGAGTATTATTTATTTAGGGGCAATGGAATTTAAAACGAAAAGAATGGGATAACCAAAACACGGAGTAGGGAACAAATAGTAATAATAATAGTGAAGTCTAGTTTGGGGGAGGTTTAAAAAAGATAGAATTAGGGGCGCCTGGGTGGCGCCGTCGGTTAAGCGGCCGACTTCAGCCAGGTCACGATCTCGCGGTCCGTGAGTTCGAGCCCCGCGTCGGGCTCCGGGCCGACGGCTCGGAGCCCGGAGCCTGTTTCCGATTCTGTGTCTCCCTCTCTCTCTGCCCCTCCCCCGTTCATGCTCTGTCTCTCTCTGTCCCAAAAATAAATTAAAAAACGTTGAAAAAAAAAATTTATAAAAAAAAAAAAAGATAGAATTAAATACTGTGAAAGAACATAGCAGAGCAATGGGAAGTAGGTTAAAGCATTCTTAGGCCTTTATCACATTAAGGAGAGAGGTATTATATATTTATTTACTTTTTAACTTCTTGTAATGTTTGTGTATTTTTGAGAGAGAGACAGAGCATGAACGGGGGAGGGGCAGCAAGAGAGGGAGACACAGAATCGGAAACAGGCTCCAGGCTCCGAGCCGTCAGCACAGAGCCCGACGCGGGGCTCGAACTCACGGACCGCGAGGTCGTGACCTGGGCCGAAGTCGGACGCTCAACCGACGGAGCCGCCCAGGTGCCCCAGAATTTGACTTTTATTCTAAGAAGTGAAGCCACGAGCAGGTTTTGAGCAGATGAGTGACATCTGAATAATGTTTGAAAAGAATCCCGCTATCACTGCATAGAATATTGTCTGTAAGAGGTCACAGAGCAGAGCAGAGTGACCAATTGAGAAGCTGCTGCAGTTGGACCACAGTGGCCTAGACAAGGGTGGTTGCAGTGGAGACCACTGGGAGTGGTGGCGTTTGGGGGAAATTTTGTAGAGGCAACGGGATTTACTGGTGGATTGGGTGTAAGGTGTGTAGAAGAAAGAAGTCAAGAATGACTCCAAGGTTAATGGCTTGAGCAACTGGTAGGATGGAATTGCCATTTACTGAGTTGGGAAAGATTGTGGAAGAACAAACTTCGGGAGGAAGATAAGGAGTTTTTATTAAGTTTGAGGTGCCCATTAGGCATCCAAGTAGACATAGCAAGTAGGCAATTGAATATATGAATCTAGAAGTAAGGGAGAGGTCTGGGCTGGAGATAAAAATCTGGGAGTTATATTGGTTTATATGTGGTGTTTAAAAGGTCCATGAGGCTGGATGAGATTACAGGAGTGAGTGTAGACAGAGAAGAGATGATGTTCAAAGAGGAGCTTTACAGAGGTGGAAAGATCCAAAAGATGACCAGCTGCCAAGGAAGACTGAGAAGAGGCAGAGTGAAAATCACTGGAGCAAAGGCCTTGAACGAGTGAGAGGGGTGGAGTGTAGCACACACGTGGTAGATGACCTTAAAGAGGAGCACAGATTGTTTATTCATCAAAACAAGAAGGAAGGCAGGGTGCATGGGCGCCATGTTCTCTTTTATTGTTTCTACTTTCTCATTGAAACATAAGGCATGGTCATCAGCCAAGGGTACAGATGGGGAGGAGTTATTGGAGGATCGAAGAGAGAGGAGCAGGTATAAAATAGTCCTTCCTTCTCAAGGAAATCAGGGATTTTTAATAGGATTGTTGGACAGCACTGGAGGGTCATTAATTTCCAGTGGAAATTATGGCTGTGTTTTTCTCCAGCCACATTCAGCTGCTCAGGTGCACCCCCAGAGTAGGCAGAGTCAGATTTAACAAGAGGTGGGGCTTTGCCCAGTGAATACAATGGAGTGAGAGGGGTGGGTGCAAAGGATTAACGGAGAACTCCTATCTTAAACTGTTTCAGATAAAAGATAAAGAGGGATAATTCTTAACTCCTCCTATGTGGCCAATATCCCAAGATACCATAGGCAAACAAGACATAATGAGAAATAATATCTAGGGAGGAAATTCACTTATAAATATTGATGTGAAATACAAAGTGAAATACTCAATAAAATAAATCCAGCAGTGTATTAAAAAATGTATCACAGGGGCTCCTGGGTGGCTCAGTTGGTTAAGCGTCTGACTTCAGCTCAGGTCTTGATCTCCTGGTTCGTGAGTTCCAGCTCCATGTCAGGCTCTCTGGGGCTTTCTGCTGTCAACGCATAATCTGCTTCAGATCCTCTGTCCCCCTCCTCTCTTTGCCCCTCCCCTGCTTGTGCTTGTTCTCTCAAAAAAAATGAACATTTAAAAAAACCCAATAATTTGTTTAAAAAAACGCATCACAATCAAGTTGAGTTTACCCAGGAATACTAAGAAATTTACTATAAGAAAATCTAATGCATTTTGCCACATTATCAAATTAAAGGAGAAAATAGTGTGATCATCTCAGTAAGTGTAGAAAAACCTTTGATAAAATTCAGCATCTGAAATGATTTATTACAAACACCTCTTAGCAAACTAGGCATTCCAGGGAATTGTATTATCCTGATAAAGGAAAATTGTTTAAAAAAATCTGCAAACATGACTAACGTATTGGCAAAAGATTAGAAACAGTATCTTTAAAGTCAAGGACGTCAAGGATCGCCACTAGCGTTCCTTCTATTCAGCACTGTAATTGTGACCCACATAACAGAGATGAAAAACAAATGAGCAGGATAGAGATGATATTTGCAGATATAAATGCCATAGGAAACCCAAAACTACTGTAACTAGAATTCTCGATTTTTAGAGTAAGTTTTGGGGTGATTAATAAATAATAAATACAGAAGCTTAATCCTAAAAGAGTCTTTAGGGAGCCAGCCACTTATAGTTGATTGATTTACGTTTCAATTTTTACTTGAGACCTTGTTTCAATTTGATTAGATAGCAGTTGACATTATTGTTTGGCTTCTGTGTTTGTAAATATTCTCCTTTCATTACTTCTCCTAACACCAAAGAGAAGTTCCAAAATAACCAAAAAATATTTTAAGTCCAAGTGTCCTATTTCATAGTTTCCCTTTAATTAAGTTGATTCTCTTTCTCATTTATAGTAATTTTATATATTTTATTTCCATGATTGTATTCTATAATATAAATAGGCAGTTCACAGAAGAGGAAACTAATATGTGAAATGATGACTCAACCTCGCTAGTATCTCGAACTCTAACAGATCAAGACAATACACACTGACAGATTGGCAGCAGTTTGGAAGCATAATTCTAAGTGTTGACAAGGTTATAGAGAAGGGGCAATTGTTATACGCTACTCATGGGAAGAGGCACTAGTTAAGATAGACCGAAGAAAGCCCAAAATTTCATTGAATAAACGCAGAAGTTTATTTCTCACTCATGTAACAGCCAGTGTGGGTCCAGGTCAGTAGCGGTGTCATCTAGAGACCTGGGCTACCAGTGGCTCTGCCAGCTTCAGTGTGCAGCTCCGAAGGTCACCCCGAATGTCGACCTCCAGCTGGTGGATCAGGAAAGAGTTCGGAAGATTGTTCATGGGAGAGTTTTACGGTCAAGGCATGGAAGTTGCGTACTTCACTTTCACTTAGGTTCCTTTGGCTAGAACCCAAACACATGGTCGCATCTAACTACAGGGGAGGATGGGAAATGCAGTATAGCTGAAGGCCTAAGAAGAAGAGGAAATCCAATTAGTGATTAGCTAGTAGTCTGTGCCTTAGAATGTAAGTTACAGACTGTTAAGTGGTACAGCCACCTTGGAAAACGTTTTGGAGATATTGGTGAAATTGAAGCGATGCATATCACGTGACCCAGGAGGTCCATATGTAGTTATGCATACCAATGGTGTGCTCTTACCTGTTACCCAAGGAGACATGTACAAGGACATTTGTTGAGGCATTGTAAGAGGGAAAAATTAGAAACAATCTAAGTGTTCATCACTTTGGGAAAGGACGAATAGAGATATCTAGCCACACAATAGCCATACACCATATAGCACTTGAAATGAGTGACCTAGACTTACATGTATCAAATTGGATAGCACTCAGAAATTTAAAGTTGAATGAAAACAAGTTATAGAAGAATAAGTACAGTCTGCTGTTGCGTATGTGGAACTTTAAAAGCATCCCCAATAATATTCTTCCTTGCTTAGGGACACGTACTTACAAGAATTTCTAAAACATGAACAGGAAAAATCCACTCCTGCTTTGAAGTAGTATAGTGGTTCTCAGGAGTGTGGTCCCCAGATCCCTTAGGATCCCCGAGCCCTTTTAGGGCCGATAGATGGCTGTCTGCTCTGTGTGTTGATTGGAGAAAGAAAGTACTGAACGGATGACATCTTTTCCTTCACATAATTCAGTGCCCTGCCTTTTGCCATCTCCTACTTCAACTCTTTTGGGTGCCAGGAGGAGGGCTTTTGCTGTGCTCTTTTCAGGACAGCTTTTAAATATTTTAGTGCCGGATGAAAACATTTGAGTAATTGAATGAAAAAAGCCCTTGAATCTTCCACTTAACAAATAGAGGACTGTAATAACCCATACACGGGAGAGATTTAGAACTGTTTCCAGTTTTGCAGGAATCCAAAAGATCATCTAGTTAGATCAACTGGTTTCCTTTTATAGCTAAAAACTTCAGCCAGGAGAGTTGAGGGGACCTTTTTCAAGGCCATCCTTCTGGTGAGCCGACAGCCCTGCGATGAGAGGAATGGAGAGAAATACTTTAGATACACCAGATTGCTGTGAGCACCAATTAAAAGTTGCATTCTCCTTATTTTTACCTGTTAAAATAGTGAAACTTTCGTAGGCCCTTTATTTTTGCCTGTTAAAATAGTGAAACTTTCATAGGCCCTTTCTTTATACTCTGAGGCAGACGTGATATTTATTTCACTCTATTAGTGAAAGTCACAGAGTGAAATAAATATCATGTCTGCCTCACACTGGGTGGAGAGAACGTAATTAATGTTCGTAACATACATGTAGAGTAGTGGTTCTTAATCAAATGAGTTACAGAGCCATTTGGGAGCTTGGTGAAAGCTGAATGTTTTATTGTCTCCTGAGAAAAATGCTCATGAAGAATTTCCAGGAGTCTCATGGACCTCCACCTCCCTGCCCCCCAAAGCCCATCAGTCAACTCCTAGTAGATCCTCTAGTGAGTCCAGATTCGCAGTGACGTGTGGTACTTGGTGCTCTGAACCTGAGCCTAATGAAATCAAAGTCAGTCTTAGAGCTGCAAATAAATAGCGATGCCCACAACTCTTCTGTGGGGGGGGGGGGGGAACATTACTAGTGTGGTACCCAGCAATCCCTGAAACCTCGGACTTCAGGTGTCGGCCAAGAGGATCCCAGCAACCCCACTGCGTTTGTACTCCATCACTTCTCACAGCTGGCTACGGACTGACATCTCAGTCATCCCCACTTTACTACAGGGATCGGCGAGAGAGGCAAAGAAATAAAATAGCCTAAGACTGTGGTAAAATCCTTTGTCCATTTGATGGTAGCCAAGGGGCCCAGCCAGTTTCCGTACGTTTCGAAAGTTTTGAGATGGGCAGTGGGATCTGGATTGAAGCTGGAAGAAAACTGGATTGAAGTGGGCGCTTGCAGTACTTGGCTCCTGACCTAGTTTATTTCCCTGGAAGCCATTCTTCAGTCATAGGAGATGGTGCAAGTGCCTAGGCCTGGGGCACCTTGGAGGTGTGTATTATTTGTGAACCCAGAGGGGAAAGTCTGCTAAGCAGCAATTTAGAAAAAGACATCAGTTGAAAGGAAAAGTTGCCCACCTGTGATCTCCTTAGGTAAAAGCATGAGGCCTGCTGCATATTAGAGTTTCCGTTTTCAGCATTATTCTCTGAATGCCCAAGGTTTACATATCAAATGATACAAAACCTATTTTTTAAACTGATAAAGTGTTACACAGCCCGTGGTCTCAATTAGAGATGTAATCTTTTTATTTTTTAACATTCTATTTTTTAATTTAAGTAAGTTCCACTCCCAGTGTGGGGCTTGAACTCATGACCCCGAAATTAAGAGTCACACACTCTACTTGAGTGAGCCAGCTAGGAGCCCCAGATGTAATCATTTTAAGACAAAGGCTTTTGGAATTCCCACCCTAAAAAACATCTCAAGTCCAAGGCATTGATTGCCCTTTCCTGTCCCCTTTAATATTTTAAATGGTAGTTGCTAGAATAAAATTTCAGCATGACAAATGAATTTAACCAGTTTTTGGAGTTTTTAATATCAGAATTTTTCACTTTCTGTTTTTTGCTTTCCAAAATGGGGTTGGAGTTGGGGGATGATAGTGAATAATCATGTATTTTCTTTTTTTTTTTTTTTTTTTTTTTTTTTTTTAAATTTTTTTTTGTAACGTTTATTTATTTTTGAGACAGAGAGAGACAGAGCATGAGCAGGGGAGGAGCAGAGAGAGAGGGAGACACAGAATCTGAAACAGGCTCCAGGCTCCGAGCTGTTAGCACAGAGCCCGACGCGGGGCTCGAACCCACGGACCGTGAGATCATGACCTGAGCCGAAGTCGGATGCTTAACCGACCAAGCCACCCAGGCGCCCCAATCATGTATTTTCAATATTTGTCCTAGTTTCTTCTAGGTATTTCATTTGACTAATCGAATTGTACTTTTCTTCCTTGGAACTGAGCAAGGCAGCGACATGGTCTTAGCCATTCTTAATCTAAAGGAAAAAGGACTGAGGGCAGAGATTAGCTGGAAGCCTCTGACCTCTGTCTCACAGAGTATAGGAAAAGGGAGCCAGCCGAGAGGCTTCACAGAAGAGCAAGTGTGTGGGGAGGCATTGGCGTGAGGACATTCCGGGCCCACGGGCTCGGAAGTGTGCGGAAGTGTGCAAAGTGCGGGCAGGAAATGAATTCCAGCTTGGGGGCAGGGGCGAAGGAAGGAGTGTCAGGTGATTGGGCCAGATGTGGGAGGAGGAGGCTGCACCTGATGAGCCTACTTTGTAGGATTGGAGCATTCTGAGCAGGGCAGTGATTGAGATTCTAGTTCTTTCTGCGACCTTCCTTTGTGGAGGATAGATTGGAAGGGACCAGTACTAGAGGCAGGAACATCAGTAAGGAGTTATTCCAATCTTCTCGTGGGATAGCGGTAGGGGAGGAGGGAATTTATACTCTGCCAATTTTGGTGCATAGACCACATCCATCTCCGTGCCCTCCAGCTAGAAATTGAATTGGACAATGTGAAGTACCGTGGGGCTACCATCAGGCGTCTGTATTTTGCTCTAATATTGCCGCAACCTTGGATGTCTTTAACAGCATCAAATAAATTATGGTATCTAGTTCACTTTGGCCATTTAAACATTCATGATTGCATTTGTCAGGATTCTATCAGGTGTAAATGACTGAAACCCGCCTCAAACAGCCTTTAAGCACAAAAGAGGATCTCTTGCTCAAATAACTTAAAAGTCCGAGGGATTGTTCTGGATTCAGGCATGGCTGGAATCGGGACCTCAAATGATCAAGTATGTCTCTTAGCATTGCTTGGCCACCTTTGACTTGGAGTGGACTTTATTCTCTGGCGGGCTCATCCCACATGGTCACAGCGGTGCCCGCTTGGCAGCTCCAGGTTGTATCCTTTTAGAGTGGTGGCCTCTGCAAAAAGAAAGCTTTTTTATAGTGACTCCAGCACAAGTCCTGACGAGAATGGCTCTCAGCTGATCCAGCTTGGGTTGTGTGCTCCTCCATGAACTGTGCCTAGATTGGCCAGGCCTGGGATCCCATGTCCTTCCCTGAAGCTGGGGCTGGGGCCAGGGGGCAGGCAGTGATGGGTCAGCCCCACCAGAATCACACTGAATCAGAGTAGGGGAAATAATAGGCCTTTACCAGAAAAAGCAGAACGGGTGCTAGACAGGCAGAGACAACAGTGTTTCCATTAGGGTAGGGATCAAGCGAAGGGCCCAGGGAGACCCATGCTCTCCAATCTGCTTTGAATCCTCTTTTTTATAGAGAGAGAAATCGAGGTCCGGAGAAGTTAAGTAATTTGCCCAAGATCACATAGCAGGTAAGTGTCAGGACAGAAATTTGAACCCAGCTGTATCTTATGTAGAGTAGGGCCCATGCCCTTAACCACTGGGTTATACACTACACCTCCTGGGGGGGGGGGGGGGCGTGTGTGTGTGGGCGGTGGGGGTGGGGTTTGGCGCTCAGGCTCCTTCTGCCCAAATAATGCCAGACTGAGACCGCATTACCTACAATCCTGTCCATTCTCTTTGGAAAATTCTAAATGTTAGGAAGTTCTTGTATTGAGTTGAAATCTGACTTGAGTTTTAGTAACTGAGAAAATTGAATCCCTCTTTCACAAGACAGCCTCTCAGCTCTTTGAAGATGCTAACTTGCTCTCCATTAAGCCTTCTCTAAATACCCATAATCTTCCCCTGTTCCCATGAGATCTGGCTTTCAGCCTATTCATAGCCCTAATCACCCTCTGGGGACATTCTAGGCGGTGAACGTCCCCTGTAAAATACGGTGTTTGGGGGCGTCTGGGTAGTTCAGTTGGTTGAACGTCTGACATCAGCTTAGGTCATGATCTCAGAGTTAATGAGTTTGAGCCCCACATCGGGCTTACTTCTGTCAGCACAGAGCCTGCTTCAGATCGTCTGTCCACCTCTCCTTCTGTCCCTCCCCCACTCTCACTCTCAGAAATAAATTAAAAACATTAAAAAATTTTTAAATGAATAAAACATGGTGTTTGGCAGTGACTAAATATGCTAGATGTGCTCCGTGAGGCTGGCAGTTTAGTGAGACTCTCATTTCTCTCATCTGAAAACTTTGCTTCCATTAACACAGCATTGGCTTTTTTGGTATCCACTCATATGCTGTTGGTAGGTGACTGTTAAAACTTGTAGTCATTGTTGTATGGTTGAAATTTCTTGCACCTAAGTGTTGGGACCGGATAATGTCAGTGTCACAGGGTAGCTGCTGGAGTTGGGAAGGAGGGGGTGATTTGGAAAAGAGAGAAGAGGTTCTGTTAAAGATGTGTTGGGGCCCCTGGGGCAGGAATGTATGTGTAAAGGGAACTGAGTCGACTCGAATGTGTGGGAGTGTTGGCTAATAAAATTAGTTCAGCAAACATTTATTAAGCATATGAGCCCAATAAATAAATTCTTGTTGAATTCTTTCTAGTTTGTTTCGACCAGTTGCCCAAGTCCATAAGCATTCTCCTGGTCCAGTACTGGCTCAGCATCTACTTTGCAGCCCTTACCTGTCTCTCCTGTCCCCTCTACACATCCTCTAAGGGCAGTAACTATCACCGTTTCAACATCTCTGTTCTCTTCTGTTGTTAAAATCTCCATTTCCTGCTTGCTCTGAGAATCATCTTTGTATTGCCACCAGCCAAGATTGTGTAAGTGTTCTTTCTTGAGCTTGTATGAAGGCTTTAGCTTTCATTTTTTTCATTTTTCAAGTAGATACTTATAATGTTGAATATGTGTTTTTTCAACTACATGCACACCACTCTTAGGAAGTCATGTCTACTGTTTTCTTTGGTCATCCTCTACCCCTGTACCCCTACACTTGCCGAAACCAAAATGTTCATCCACTAATGAGTGGGAACACAAAATTTACTATGTCTACACAGCGGAATGTTATTTGCAATAAGAAGGGATGGAGTACTGACACCTCTATAACATTGAAAGACCTGGAACACATTATGCTGATTGAAAGAAGCCGGGCATGAGAGATCACATATGGTATGAGGCCGTTTATACAAAATGTCCAGGCAAATCTATAGGAACAGAAAGTAGGTTAGTGGTTGCCAAGGCCTGGGAGTTTGAAGGTCAGGGGCAGATGGGAAATGACTTTTAATGGGTATGGGGTTTCATTTTGGAGTGATGAAAATATTCTAAAATTAACTGCGATGTTTCTGTAAGTCTGTAACTATAGCAAAAACCATTGAATTGTACCCTTTAAATGGGTAAAGTATATGGTATATGAGTTATGTCACAATAAAACATTTTTGTAAAAAGTGCTAGAAATCACAATAAATTTCCTTTTCCATATACTTAGTGTACAGTTCTGTGCATTTTAAAACATGTGTAGAGTCATGTAACCGTAACCATAATCAAGATACAAAGCAGTTCCTTCAACCCCAAAAGATCTCCCTCCTGCTACCCCTTTGTCACACCCTCTCCCCACCCCTAACCCCTGGAAACCACCGATCACTTCTCTATCGCTATAGTTTTGTCTTTTCAAAAATGTCATATAAGTGGAATCATGTGGTATGTAACCTTTGCAAGCGGCTTCTTTCACTTAACATAAGGCCTGTGAAATTCATCCAGGTTGCTGTATATCAATAGTTTGTTCTTTTCATTCCTAGGTAGTATTCATTATAGGGATATATCCCAGTGTGTTTATCCATTCACCTATTGAAGGGCATTTGAGTTTCCAGTTTTTGGTAGTTAAGAATTGAGCTGCCTTACACATGCTTGTAGAGGTCTCTGTTTCTCTAGGGTAAATATTCAGGAACAGGATTGCTGGGTTGTAGGGTAAGTGCTCAAGTTTATTGGAAATTGTCAAACTGGGGGCACCTGGGTGGCTCAGTCAGTTAAGCATCTGACTCTTGGTTTCTGTTCAGGTCATGATCCCACGGTTTGTGAGATTGAGCCCCACGTTGAGCTCTGTGCTGGCAGTGTGGAGCCCGCTTGAGATTCTCTCCTCTCTCTCTGCCTCTCCCCTGCTCATGCTCTCTTTTTCTCTCTCTCTCAAAATAAATAAGCTTAAAAAAAAAAAAATTGCCAAACCGTTCTCTAGAGCGGCAGCACCACTTTGCATTCCCACCAGCAACATAAGAGGATTCCAGTGACTCTACGTCTCTGTCAACACTTAGTAATGGCAGTATTTTTAATTGTAGCCATCTTAATAGGTATGTAGTGATAGCTCATAGTAGTTTTAATTTGTATTTAATAGCTAATGATGTTGAGCTTTTTATGTGCTTATTTGTCATCTGTCCTCTTAAGTGAAGTATCCAAGTTTTTTTGTTTGTTTTTACCAATTTTTAAATTAGGCTGTTTGTTTTCTTACTGTTGAGTTTTGAGAGTTCTTCATATATTCTGAATACAATTCTCTTGTTGAGTATGTGACTTGCAAATAGTTTCTCCTAGTCTGTAGCTTGTTTTTGTTTGTTTGTTTTTACCTCTTAACAGTGTCCTTCGCAGAGCAAAAGTCTTTGATTTTACTCAAGTCCTATTTATCGGTTTTTCTTCTATGGATCTTCCTTTTAGTACTATCATGGCTAATTCCGCCCAGCTGTAGGTCATGAAGGTTTTTCTTCTGTGTTTGCTTATAAAAGTTTTAGAGGCTTCCATTTAACATTGAGATCTGTGATTTTGAGTTAATTTTTGTAATGTTTTATTTATTTATTTTGAGAGAGAGAGAGTGAGCAGGGGAGAGGCAGAGAGAGAGGATGGGGGAGAGAATCCCTAGCGGGCTCCAAGCTCAGCACAGAGCCTAACACGGTGCTTGATCTCATGACTGTGAGATCATGACCTGAGCTGAAATCAAGAGTTAGACTCTTAACTGACTGAACCACACAGGCGTCCCTGAGTTAACTCTTGTAGGAGATGCAGGATTGAGATTGAGATTCATTTTCTTGCATATGGATGCCCGGTATTTGCTTTGCTCTAGAACCATGTTAACGACAATTTTGACATCTAAGTTTATTGTTTTTGTTTACTCACATTTTTTAAAAATAGCACGTTTTTATTATTCTCATTCTTTCCTTGAGTGGTTTCAATATTTCTTTGAGTATTTTTTTTTAATTCAAGTGTAGTTGACCTATATAGTATTATGTTAGTTTCAGGTATACAGTACAGTGATTTGACAATTATATACATTATGAAATGCTCACCACAGTAAGTATAGTTACCATCTGCTGTCATACAAAGTTATTTACAATGTATACAATAATGACAAATGTCAAATACAATAATGACTGTATTTCCTATGCTGTACTTTTCATCCCTGTGACTTATTTATTTTATAACCGGAAGTTTGTCCTTCTTAATCGTCTTCACTTCTTTCACTCATCCTCTCACCACCTCCCGCCCCTTGGCAACCACCAGTTTGTTCTTTGTACTTATGAATCTGTTTCTGTTTGTTTTTGTTTTTTAGATTCCACATATAAGTGAAATCATACGGTACTTGTCTTTCTCTTAACATAACCCTCTAGGTCCATCCATGTTGTCACAAATGGCACAGTCTTACTCTTTTTTATGGCCAAGGAATATTTCATTGTATTTATAAACCACATCTTCTTTTTCTGTTCGTTTGTCAGTGGAAACTTGGATTGCCTCCTTATCTTGGCTATTGTAAATAATGATGCAGTAAACATAGGAGTGCATATATCTTTTTTAATAAGTGTTTTCATTTTCTTTGGGTAGTGAAATTACTGGATTGTATGGTATTTCTATTTTTTATCTTTTTGAGGAACCTCAGTACTATTTTCCATAGTGGCTGCACTAGTTTGCATTCCTACCAACAGTGCACAAGTGTTCCCTTTTCTCCACATCCTTGCTAATGCCACCCATTTCTTGTCATTTTCATTCTAGTCATTCTGACAGGTTTAAGGTGATCTCATTATGGTTTTGATTTGCGTTTCCCTGGTGATTACTGGTGTTGAGCATCTTTTCATGTGTCCGTTGGCCATTTGTATGTCTCCTTTCGAAAAATGTCTATTCAGATCTTCTGCCCATTTTTAAATCAGATTATTTGCTTTTTTGTTGTTGTTGTTGTTATTGAGTTGTATAGGTTCTTGTTATACTTTGGGTATAAACCCTCTATCAGATTTATTATTTGCAAATATCTTCTCCCATTCAGTAGGTTGCCTTTTTGTTTTGTTGATGATTTCCTTCACTGTGCAAAAGCTTTTTACTTTGGTGTAGTCCCATTAGTTAATTTTTGCTTTTGTTTCCCTTGCCTGAGGAGACCTATCCATAAATATGTTGCTAAGTCCAGTGTCCATGTAATTACTGCTCATGTTTTCTTTTAGGAGTTTTATGATTTCAGGTCTTAGGTTTAAGTCTTTAACCCATTTCAAGCTAGTTTTTGTGTATGGTCTAAAAAAGGGGCCCATTGCCATTCTTTTGCATATAGCTATCCAGTTTTCCCAGAACCGTTTATTGAAGAGACTGTCTTTTCTCCATTGTATAGTCTGACCTCCTTTGTTGTAGGTTAATTGATTATATAATCATGGGTTTATTTCTGGGCTGGCTGTTTTGTTCTATTGATCTATGTGTCTGTCTTTGTGCCAGTACCATAATGTTTTCAATTACCATAGCTTTGTAGTATATGTTGAAAGCTGGGGTTGTGATACTTCCAGCTTTGTTCTTCTTTCTCAAGATTGCTTTGGCTATTTGGGGTCTTTTGTGGTTTTATACAAATCTTAGGATTTTTTTGTTCTAGTTTTGTGAAAAATGCTATTGGTATTTTGATAGGGATTGCATTGAACCTGTAGATTGCTTTGGGTAGAATGGACATTTTAACAATTAATTTAATTAACTTAACAATTCTTCCATTCCATGAGTATGGTGAGGTTTGTGTGATTGAGTTTTAGAAAGTTGTGTGCCTCTAGGAATTTATTCATTTATTCTGAGTTATCCAATTTGTTGGCACATAATGGTTCATAGTATTCTTTTATTACCCTTTGTATTTCTGTGTTCCAACACCACTTATTAAAATAATAACTGTCCTTTCGGGGTGCCTGGCTGGCTCAGTCGGTAGATCATGAAACTTTTGATCTTAGGGTTGTAAGTTTGAGACACATGTTGGGTGTAGAGATTACTTAAAAATAAAATCTTAAAAAAAAAAATGTCCTTTCCCCGTTTGTCTGTAGACTTTTGTCAAAAATCAATTTGTCATATTTGTGTGGATCTATTTCTGGACTCTGTACTCTGACCTCTGTGTGTCTATCCCTTTACTTCTTATTAGGTAGAGACAAATTTAGGATTGTTAAGTCTTCATGGTGAACTGACTCTTTCATTTTTATGTAATATTCCTCTGTATCCCTGGTAATATTCTTTGCAGTAAAGTCAGCAAAGACCTTACCTGATATTAATATCTCAATTCCTTTTTCCTCCTACCCCTGTCCTAAAGAGTAGGAATTATCATTTATTTAATACTTTTTTATAAGCCAGTCTTTTTTTTAACATTTATTCATTTTTGAAAGACAGAGAGAGACTTTTTTATAAGCCAAAAAGCAAAATGCAAATGGCTCGTTACCATGTTAATCTGTGATTGCTACAGATTCACTTATCAGTGGGCTATAAAGGTGGGGGTCCCAACCCACCACAGCTAGCAGGTAAGGTCATCATGACAGCATAATTATTCACAATTCTTTACATAATAGTTGTTTACATAATTGTTCACATAATAGTTCACAATTATTTGCTTCCCATCCTTAGGGGAGGATTTCACATCTCTCCCTTGTTGAACTCAGAAATGGCCATGAGACTTGGTTTCATGGATGAGATAAGAGGGGAGGTAATATGTGTCCATTCTGGCTGGCAGCCTGAAGAGGCAGCTCAGGGTTCGCTGTCTTTCTTCTCCCCTGCCATGGGATGGGCAGTGTTGTGGGTATAGGCTGCTCCAGTAGCCTGGTTCCTAGAAGAAAGACAAGACAGAGCAGAACCACGGTCGACCAGCGATGGACATGAGGCATGGAAGAGAAATGAATGTTTGGTGTTATAAGACGCCAAGCCCTGGGCCCAATTCATTCTAGGCCTTTCTCTCACAAATAGGTGCCAAGAAGGGCACTTTCTCTAATTTAGAAATGAAGAAGTGGTGGAAGAGGTAAGAGGGGCCATCAGATGACTGAAACTGAAGGACAAGATGCCCAACTGTTGGCCCCTTGTGCTCAATGAAACACAATTTATTTTGGGCTCATTGTCTCAGGCCTCTTCTCCTCGAGTTGAAGGGTATCATTGTCAGTTCCCTCACAGCAGGGGTGCTGAGTCTCCTGGCTCAGGCCTGTGCCTTCTCCACATTGGGACACTACCCTTGACTCTTCATGGCTGTCCTCATAGCCCCATTGTCTGCAGTCCGCCCCATCTTCTTCCTTCATGGCCCCACACCTGTCACCTCAGGAAACGGTTGTCGAGCGGTCATGGCACTTATTACAGAATTTGTCACTAATGTTAATTTACTCTTACAGGTAAAGTACACAGAGAGTTTAGTAAAACAAGGAAGATTGATTTGAGTGAGCAAAATTCAGGGCTAAAGAAGGGGAAAGGCAAAGACCTGGGGGTGGAGAGGGTGGAGGGTTGCCAGGGTTTTTTTCTTGAACATATCAATGGGATAAATATATCCACTAGCCATATTTACTGTAAAAATAAAAGAAGGCACCAGGCTTTTTTTTTCCTAATAAAAATAATGATGGTTACGCTAAGCAGACTTGTAGATTGTTCCCCTAACCACTATCCCCATCTTCCCCATCGGATTTCCTGAAATAATTCTATGAAAAAGAAGTAATGTGAATGAAATCTGTTCAGATAGGTTGATAATATAGTTAGCAGTTATTGAGCACTGATTTATGGTAGATACAGTCCAAAATGCTTGATTTGGATTACTCATTTAATTCTCACCAACAACACCCTCCATTTGAGAGAGAGAGAGCGAGCACGAGCGCAAGTTGGGGAGAGGGGCAGAGGGAGAGACGGAGTGAGAGAGAGTATCTGAAGCAGGCTCCACGCTCAGTGCAGAGCCCCACACGGGGCTCGATCCCATGGCTGTGGGATCGTGACCTGAGCCGAAATTAAGAGTCGGATGCTTAACCGATTGAGCTACCCAGGTGCCTCCCAGCACCTCTGCTCTTAAACATAATACGCTGAAGGCTATGTGTGGGTATAGATACAATTATATTTTTAAAAGATTGGAAAGCAGCATATGGTTAAAATGATCATATCTGAAGCCATTGGCTTAGCCTGAAAAGCTCTGCCCACTTTCCTCCTGTTGTCTGCGGTTTGGCTGTTTGTGTTTGGCTTGTAAAATTGCAGCAGATTTGAAGGCCCCTTCCGTTTAGATAGCTAATGCAAGTAAAAGACCCCAGAGAGAGCTCTGAAGGGATGGACCTGTTGGGTGGTTCACAGAAACCAGTGAGTGAGAATGCAGGGGGTGCAGCATAAGCCACCTTTAAGGAGGGGAGTAAGTAGCACAAAGGCAAAGCCACTGGCTCGGTTAGAAGAAGGGACAGCAGACTGGGCATCGCACAGTATCTCCCGATCTGTGGTCGTTTCAGTTTTTATGAATTACATCAAAATGGAACCTCCCACGTCTTCCAACACAGCACATTATTTTTTATAAACTTAGAGAAAGAAGCCAGTCTTAGCTGGGGCTGCCGTAACGAAATACCACAGACAGGCGAGCTGAAACAACAGAAATTTATTTCTCACAGTTCTGGAGGCTGGGAAGTCCAAGACGAGGGTGCCAGCATGGTCAGGTTCTGGTGACGGCCCTCTTCCAGGTTGCAGACAGCCGGCTTCTTATTGCAACCTCACGTGGCAGAGAGAGCAAGCTGGCATTCTGGCCTCTTCTATAAGGGCACTAGGTGCCATTCATGAGGGCTCTACCCTCAATAATCGCCTCCCAAAGGCCCCACCTCCGAATAGCATCACGTTGGGAATTAGATTTCAGCATCTGAATAGACAGGAATGTTCAGTTCATAATAGTAAATTCAAAGGGCCGCTGGGCGGCTCAGTCCGTTAGGTGTCCATGTTCGGCTCGGGTCATGATCTCACGGTTCACGGGTTCGAGCCCCTCATCGGGCTCAGAGCCTGGAGCCTGCTTCGGATTCTGTGTCTCCCTCTCTCTCTGCCCCGCCCCCGTTCATGCTCTGTCACTGTCTCAAAAATAAACATTAAAAAAATTTTTTTAAATACTAAATTCATAACTTACTGTTCATAACTCCTTTCACTGAGTGCAGTAGCACCGCAGTTTAACATGGTTTGAGTAGGTAGTTTTGAATGTGGGGATCTCAACACCCAGACTGCATCCCTGTAGTGAAACGAGGGGTTCAGACATAATAGCTCTGGGTGGAGATAAAATAATCCAGTTCACCAGGTAAGCCCAAACTAAAGAATCAAAGAAGTAACTTCCAGCTAACAGGACAGTGACATTTCATAATCCAAACCACACTTGGCACTATGTGTCGGCGGTCACTGCTGTGTCATCGGAAGGCTGTTTGTCTCCGTGGACTCTCAGTTGACGGATATTCGAGGAAGGGACTGATTTCTTTCTCTGGATCTCCTGATGATTCCCGTCCTGGGATTAGCCAACTGGCCTCAGAACAGTTAAAGTTGCTTATGTTATACATTGTTGGATTTTTTTTTTTTAAAAACCCCAGTTGTCCGATGTTGGACTAAGACTCACACCTTCACCCAGCCATTTCTAGACTTCAGTTCTTTAAAATGATTGATGTACAATTGTTGGCCATGGAGCTGTGTCAAAACACAAAACTCTGTTGCCCCTGTGGGCAGTTTCAGTTGAGTTTTAGATGCTTTTGAAGAGGGCATAGATTAGTTAAAGGAGAAAGTCCACTATTTAATTCCTCATGTGGGACCGTTTGGAACTATGCCAGTGTTTTCTTTTATCTAATAACCGTGGCACTATCACTTTGAAAGTACCCAACAGTTTTTTCGTGAGCCTCCTTGTAAATAATTTAGTTCTCTTTTGAGTAATTTTTTTTAAGCTGGCAAGGCTCTGTATTTTATTGGACGTATTTTATCAGATACATATTTCTTTACATATTTTCAGGACAGGTCAACAAAGGTTGATCTTTATGTCACTCTTTTTCTATCTTATCCATTTTATTTCTAGGCACAGAGTTATTAGCACTGGCTTTAAAAAAAAATAATAGCTTTATTGGGATATAATTTACTTACCGTACATTTCATCTGTTTAAAGTAAACAGTGTAATGGTTTTCAGTATATTTACAGAGTCGTGCATCATCACCGTGATCAATTTTGGAACAATTTGATCAGCTCCAGAAAGTGACCTGTTAACAGTCACTCACACCCCATTTCCTTCTACCCGCCCCCCACCCCCGCCCTAGACAACCACTAATCTTTCTATCTCTACAGGTTAACCTATTCTGGACGTTTCATATAAATGGAATGAGAGAGTATGTGGTCCTTTGTGACCAGCTTTTTTTTTTTACTTAGCATTATGTTTGCCAGGTTCACCCATGCTGTAGCATATACGAATGCTTCTTCATTCCTTTTTATTGCTGAATGATATTTCATTGTATAGACTACATTTTGTTCATTCATCAGTTGATGGGCATCTGTTGTCTCCACTTTTGAGTTATTAGGACTAATGCTGTTAAGAATATTGTGTGTACTTCTGTGTGTGTGAAGATCTGGCTTTTTAGTGACTCGGCTGCCCTTTTAAATATCATAGCTAGGGGCGCCTGGGTGGCTCAGTCGGTTAAGCATCCGGCTTCAGCTCGGGTCACGATCTCACGGCGCGTGGGTTCGAGCCCCGCGTCGGGCTCTGTGCTGACGGCTCGGAGCCCAGAGCCCACTTCGGATTCTGAGTCGCCCTCCCTCTCTGCCCCACCCCCGCTTGCGCTCTGGCCCTCTCAAAAAAAACATAAAAACAAATTTTAAATATCATAGCTAAATAGGACCTCCGATGTCCTGTTGCTTAGTGTGTCCTTTTTGGGCACGTGAAATGTCTGGATTACAGACAAGGCCTTGGAGGCCTGGATAGGGTAGGAGGCTTCCCCTGGCATACAGAGCTGGACTGGTGGAGTGGGGCCCCACATCTGGGTCTCTCGCTCCAGGTTCAATGTCTCCCCAGCTGGTGTGGAAGCATACAGGCAGGAGAAGACCTGAAGACTGTGGTGCGCAGATTTGTAAGACTCTCGTGGGCTTTTTCTATTGGTCGGTCGTTTTGTTTGTCTCAACGGTATGATCTGGTTTGAAAGCACAAGAACTTCAGCGTTAGAAGGTTCCCTAGAGACTTTCTAGGCTAATATTTCTATTATATAGATGAGGGAACCACAGAGGAGTGACGTCACTTCTCTCGCAAGACCATGCTGTTGGTGGCAGAGCAAGGAAGGACCAGAACTCCGATTTCTACTCCTCATCCCGGCCCTCGGCGTGCCCCTCAGGGCAGGCGTCCGTTTGCCAGGAGTTGGGTGAAGGTGGCGCTGAGTCATTTTGTGTCTCTTGTCTAACAGAATCCGGTCACAGGGCTGCTGTCAGCCAGTCACGAACAGAAGGACGCCTGGGTGCGGGATAACATCTACAGCATTCTGGCCGTGTGGGGCCTGGGCATGGCCTACCGCAAGAATGCCGACCGCGACGAGGACAAGGCCAAAGCCTACGAGCTGGAGCAGGTAATGCCGAGTGGCAGCCACGTTGGCTGCTCAGCCCCTTTCCCCTGAACTGAAAAGCCTCCAAGGAGGTAGCTGTTTGTGTAGAACAGTTCGGTGTACGCGCCCCGTCCATTCCTGCTATAGAATATTTTAGGGGGGTGCTTAGGTAGCCTCCACCTCTCATTGGTCTTTCTCTTTGAGATTTTTTGTCTTCCTTAAAAACAATAAAAATCATACTATTCTGAACAGGAAAAGAAAGCGTCCACATTTCTAACCAGCTACATGTCTCTCTCACATGCTCTGTCCATTTTACATATACTTACATACACAGTGCCATTATACACTCATATAATGACTGTTTTCAAAGAATACACCAGAAATATACGTTCCGGAGTGTATGCTCTGTAGTAGTCATGTTGAAAGGGTATTTCTCCAAACGGTATTGCTGCTGCTTGAAACATTTTCGGAATTTCCCTTAGAAATTCCTTTCCAGTTTGAGCCCTTCCAAAGCGGTCTTATTAATTTATAGTTACCTTTAATTTTGAGTCACATTGGTGTTGTCCAATATTCATGCCTGTGTTACCATCACAGCACTATGAAATCCTCTTACTGATTTCTCAGATCAGAAACTGACGCACCCGCCGAAGCAAAGGTTTGCCATCCTTGAGTACGTAAGAAAATATTCTGCCCTTGAGCACGGGAGGTATTTTCAGAGTATTTGGAGTGACGGTGTTGAAGCAGAAAGCATTGACATAGAAAATTATAGTCCTCTTAGCAGGAGAACCTTTTGGATTTATCTTTGATTCGTACGTTCCTCCTTGGCCCTCCCAGCCAGCCGATTGTCAGACCCAGGGAGAGTTCTTACAGCCCGATCAGTGCTTGTGATGGCAACCGAAGTGGGCAGGAGTTGTGGGCAGCCTTGACGACAGTAGGGAAACTTAAGAGAGGAAACCTGTCTGTGGGAGCAAGGGAAGGACGGTTTGGATTTGACTGGACGTTGCTGAGCGTAAGGCGATACAATCACCAAGCCTTGGAGGTAGAGCAAGAGGTAGTTTTAAAAAATGCTTATAGCAAGCACTGGGTGCTTCCCCAAGAAGTTGGATAGCTAGCACATAAGTGAGCCGTTCTTAGCAGCGTAATAATTTAATGTGGATGTTCATCAAACTTCCCATCCTCCCTTGAGACGAAGTCAAAGTAAAGCCTGCCCGTCTACACACACGTGTGCACGCACGCACACACACCATGTACCTCTCCTCTGTAAGCGTTTTCTTTTCTTCTTAATTTTTTTTTTTAATGTTTATTCATTTTTGCGAGACAGGGTGTGAGCAGGGGAGGGGCAAAGAGAGAGGGAGACAGAGGATCTGAAGCGGGCTCCGAGCCGTCAGCGCAGAGCCCGACGCGGGGCTCGGACTCATGAAAGGCGAGATCGTGACCCAAGCCGAAGTCGGACGCCTAACCGACTGAGCCACCCAGGCGCCCCCTCTGTAAGCATTTTCTGACGCAGGCTAGAGTTGACTGGATTTGCTGCTCTGTGACGGACGATAGCGAGGCACGAATAGGGCACGTTGTTTTGATGAGTGTGGTTGACGACTAAAGAGAGACGTTTCCCTTGATTATGGAAGATAACATGGGATCTTCCAGTGATCCGAAGCAGGGATGCTATTGCGCTTGGAGCTTGGGAAGCACAGTCGTTCATTGTGTGAGACTAGCCCATGCATGGCAGGACACTTAGGCTCCTTGGTCCCTATGCACTAAATGCCGGTAGTCCCCATCTTTACCTTCGTGACGGTAAAAATGCTCCTGGCCCCACATTTCCAGATGTTCCCTCCCCACTGGAGGATGGGAATGGCCACCCAGTTGGGAACCACTGTGCCTCTTCATAATGGAAAATAAGTTTTCTTTACTTGAGGGGAAGTCAGTTGACAAATGGTCACGCTGTACACAGTAGGAAATGTTAATTATAGCAATGTTAGTTATAACCTTATCGTGAGGTAACATTTTCTGCCTCAAAAGAGTTTATGACCTAAAGTGAAATCGTATGCTAGAATCCTAGGATTTTAGAGGCAGAAGGATCTGAAGGATAATTCACTCCAGACTTTTCTCTGGTAATTAACTTTCATGGCCTTTACTACATTCCTCCTCGGCAAACCACGTACGTTCTGCAAGACAGGAGATGCTCGTGGTCCTGGGTGGGAGCTTCTTCCAGCCAGTCTACTTCGACCTACAAACTGTCCCATTCTGTAGCCACTTGTGAATTCATTTTATGGTGTTTCTCATAGGACCTATTAAGAGCAGTCTTTCGATGGGCCTGAATTGTGAAGGAAGTGGGAGGCAACATAACGTATTGACTAAGAGCTCAAACGCCTGCCAGCTGCGTGACTTTAGCAATGTCGCCTCATCTTTCTCAGCCTCAGGTTCCTCATCTATAAAGTGGGGTAATAATGACACTCACCTCGTAAGGTTGTTTGCGAGAATTACACAGAACCCAGGTAAAGTGTTTTATACAGCTCCTGGGCAGAATGTCTGATTATCATCGTACTATTGTTATTATTTATAATAATAATTACAATAGTTGGTTGCGATACGTATTATTGAGTAACCTTGGCGGCTACTTGCATTTTGTAAGAACTTTACTCAATAGTCCAGTGATGGTGTCACAAATGGCTCTTTTGGCAAAGTGTCATTACTTTGGGGCAGGATGGTGGACTTAATTCATCTTTAGCATGACAAAACTGAATTACTAAGAATTGTGACATCAGAATTAAACATCAGGGCACTAGGCTTATAAAAATTGTCTCGCTAAAACACCAGTGGATTTCAGAACTGGAGGTGCCATGTGGTCCAACCCCTTTATTTGAGATAAGTCGCTGCATCCAGATTTTCTTTGTTTGTGATGGATTGGAGGTAATCGAAACAATCGGAAGACGTGTATATGCTCAGGATGTGCCTTCTCAGGGAGGTCTCCAGGCAGCCCTGGTTACCGACCACGTGGTAAGGAGGTGGTTTTCATGGAGCAGGGAAGCTGGCCTCGTCACTCATCCCGCTTTATTTCCGCAGAACGTGGTGAAACTGATGCGGGGTCTTCTCCAGTGCATGATGAGACAGGTAGGCAGAAAATGGCAAATGTGTTTTCAGGTCATCTCAGTGGGTATTTATCATTTACATGGTGACAGCTAACATCCCTAAAGCGTCTTGAGCTTTTCTTCTCAAGTGGAAGAGAAATAGGAAATATTTTATATTCTTTGTCCTTTTCAATTATCTTCAATAAGGACCCAGACTCAAAGGACCCCGTTACTCAGAATCTCTTTTGAAGAGTTACTTGTGTAAAAGGAGAACATGCCCTTTTTTTAAATGGGGCAGAGACCATTGTTATTTATTTATTTTCAATGTTGACTTATTTATTTTGAGAGAGAGAGAGAGCACGGTCAGGGAAGGGGCAGAGAGAGAGAGAGAGAGAGAGAGAGAGAGAAGGAGAGAGAGAATCCTAAGCAGGTTCTGCGCTGTCAGTGCAGAGCTCACATGGGGCTCGATCCCATGAACCATGAGATCATGACCTGAGCCAGAATCAAGAGTCGGACACTTAACCGACTGAGCTGCTCAGGCGCCCCAGATATCATTGTTTTTTAAAGCCACTCCCAGACAGCCATGTAGCACTCTTTATTTTGTTGAGTTTATAAAAGGGTTTCCTTTCATTTGAGTTGAAATGCTTGAGTTTTTAAAACTTGACATTGCTGTTTACTGGTATTTTCAGCGAGGAGTAAATAAAACAATTCATTGAGCTTGTACTGTGTGCAGAACATCCTGCTGGGATCTGCACGCATTCCGAGATGAATGATACTGTCCCCGCCCTTCATCAGCATATGCCCGGTTAGTCTTCGAAGACCTAGTTGCCCTTTCCTTTGGACATAAGGAAACAAGAAGTTGAAGTTTAAACGGGGCCTCTTTGTTCCCTCTCTCTCTTACTGAGTGCCTCCCGTGTGTCACAGCTCATGCCGGGCATATGCAGACAAAGAAACCCTTTGGCTTGACCCGTCGCCCTGCAGAGCTTGTTAAAATCCCACTGGGCCGGGCCCCTTCTGGTGCGGACGGGAAGAATCCCCCACACAGCCCCTCTGTGTGGTGCTCACTAGGGATCATGTGCTGCCTTCCATCCCTCTGGCTCCCAGAGGTAGCTGCTAAGAGGTCTAGAACTAAGAGATGGACTTTGGGTATGGCCTCCGCCCGCCGTCAGCCCCTTTACTGTGTGGAGCCGGCTTGCTTCCTCCCTCAGGTACATAAAGTGGAGAAGTTCAAGCACACTCAGAGTACCAAGGACAGCCTGCACGCCAAGTACAACACCGCCACCTGCAGCACCGTGGTGGGTGACGACCAGTGGGGCCACCTCCAGGTGGATGCCACCTCCCTCTTCCTCCTGTTCCTGGCCCAGATGACGGCCTCCGGTGAGCCAGGGTCGTTCGAGCCCATTGTACAGGGAGAAGGGGGTGGGGAGGGACAGGCATTGATTAGAATTCAAAATAAGTTATTTCTGTAAAGAAAAAGCATGCTCTTGGTAACGTTACGTGCACTGACTCTGTGACATGCTCATAGCCAACCTTCTGAGGACTGGTAGGACAAAGGGCTGTTGATCCCAAAGCTTCCTTGCTGCCACTGTTTACTGGAGCAGCCGAGATCAGATCGACTTCTGACAGTCTGAACATCTGCAGACAGCGGCAAACCCCCTCTCAGGATTTTCTTCTCTAGTATTAGCAGGCCTGGCCCCTTCACCTTTTCCTCTCACTGCCCGGCTCACCCCCTTCGAGACACACCCTCATCTACCTGAATTATACCCAAACAGTGTCATTTCTAGAGCTCGGCTGTGTGCCCGGAGTGGTCGGTCAGTCCATAGTACCCATGCTGGGAGTGGGCCCGAAGTCCCCGACCGTGAGCATTGCCCCTCAGCCCGAGCCGTTGGCTTCCTGAGCTTCAGGCCGCAGCTCGTCTGTAACCAGAGGGTCCCTCCCGGGCCAGAGCCTGCCACTGTGGCCCCCGGGGCTTAGGTCAGTCAGCTGCTGTGTCGCCAAGTTCTCGTCACCGGCGGTAAACTGACCTTTGGAGTTAGAGGCTTCCCGTGTAGTTCGGACTGCAGGTGTGAAACTCAAAGTTAGCAGAAATCCACAAATGATATTGTTACAGCTTTGTGAATACACCAGGCATTTATAAAAAATACTTCTTGGTTGTGAAAATTAATATGAACCTGTAAATAGTTTGGAAAATTTAACAAAATACAAAGAAAAAATTCCACTGTCCATTTTCATTTGAATGTGTGTCCTCCAAGTTTTTTTTTTCTATTTAAGGTCTTATCGTTTGCATGGCTAATAATCTTTATTATACAGCATTGTAACTTGAGCATTTTCCCCATGATCTTACAAGCTCTCGATAAACATAATTTTAGTGACTTTATCAGTGGATATGTTATAATCAAACCATTCCTTTATTCTTTTCCCCCTATTGTAACTAATGTTGCAATACCAACTTTGACCCCTTCTCCGTTTGCTTCCTTCTGTTGGGTGTCATTCAGAGGCTACTTACATATATTACCAAGTTGTTTTCAGAACAGTTTACTAGCCAAACTCCCCCCATTGATGCAAGAGTTCATATCTCACCATACCTCTACCAGCTTCAAGAATTCATACTTTAAAAGTATGTGTATTTGCCATGATCAACTAAACGTTAAAGGACCCAAGCAAAACTCCAGCCCTGTTGGTCACCGCCTGCTTCAGTGCAGCCCCCTAGGGAGGTCCGGGGAGCTCGCCTTTCCACGAGGTTAAGGGTTGTCTCCTGACGCTGGGGGCTCTACTCTCTCGCCTGCCACTGGGGAAATGTACCCACCCTTTGGCTCACTCAAGGGTAAGAATGGTGTCTGGTTGCTCCGGGCTAAAATTCATGGTTTGTTGGAAACTTCTTTGCACAAATCCAGCACTACCAGAAGGCCCCACACCTTCTCTTCCCATTTTTACTACCTGTAGGCACACACTCCTCCCTTCCTTTTTCTTTCAGAGATTAGGCATTAACCGTTCCAATTTACTTCAGACTGAATTAAAAAAAGGGTTTTTTTTAATGTTTTATTTATTTTTTGAGAGCGAGCATGAGTGGGAGAGGGACAGAGAGAGAGGAGGACGGAGGGTCTAAGCAGGCTCCATGCTGACAGGGTGACGGCAGCAGGCCCAGTGTGGGGCTCAAACTCATCAACTGTTAGATTATGACCTGAGCCGAAGTCACATGTTCAACTGACTGAGCTCCTCAGGCACCCCATGCTTCAGACTTAATTTTTGATGCGCTCGTAAGAAAACTGAAAATGGGGGGTACAAGGATTTCTTTCCTAGTGTGGTATTTGTAGTTGGTAATTGGCAGCTCTCTCTTCACAACGTAAGTCCGTAACTTTATTGTTTTTCTTTACTAGGTTTACGTATTATTTTCACCCTTGACGAGGTGGCCTTCGTACAGAATCTTGTTTTTTACATAGAAGCTGCATATAAAGTCGCTGTAAGTATCAACCCCGGTAATGTTTTCAGGTGTCCAGTTAAGAAGAATAAAACTCCTACCATTCTTGGAGGGCCAGACTGTTTGGAGCTGATCAGAAGGTTAGCGAGGTTAGAGCTCTGTGACTGTCACCTCTGTGCACAGAGTGCACGTTTTCGACCTGGAACGCAGCTGGGGAGTTGATGTTTTTGGAATGCACCACGTGCTCTGCTCGAACCCATTGTTCCGATCTGAAATAAGACCAAAACGTGTCCTGTGGCCTGTACCGGGCCGGCCTGACCCAGGGTGATGGGCGGCCGCGTTGGCGTGTGGGTAGGAACTGCTGTGCGTGGGGATCCCCCCACGCAGCCAACAGGCGGAGGGCCCAGAGCCAGATGTGGGCCCTGGCCGGTGCCGGTGGGTGTAAACTGTATAAACCCCACCCAGTTCCTCCAGGCTTCTGTCTGATATGGAAGGCGGCGCCTTGCGCACTTCTTAGAAAACAAGGAACCTTTGCAAAGCTGAGCGTAAGGGAAGTAAAGAAAGGGTAGAGTTTGTTTTCAAAAAAAAAAAAAAAACAAACCCAAAACGCCACTATGGTCTAGAGCAAGGGTCGGCAAACAGTTTTTGTAAAGGGCCAGACAGTAAATATTTTCAACTTTTCAGCCCCTACGGTCCCTGTTGCTTCCACTCAAGTGTGCCATTGTCGTAGGAAGGCAGCCCTAGACAACACGTGAGCATGTGAGCATGGCTGTGTCCCAGACAGACCTTGTTTACAAAAATACATGGCAAACTAGGCTTGGTCCAAGGGCTACCCCGGGTCTAAAGAGGCAATTCTCAACGAGGGGCAATCTTCCCCTCCCGGGGGACGTTGGGCAACATCTGGTAACAGTTTTGCTTGTCACACGGTGGAGGGAGCTACTGGCCCCTAGTGAGCAGAGGCGAGGGATTCTGCTGAACATCCCACCTCGCACGGGCAGCACCCAAACACGGCAGGATCCGGCTCCAAATGGCGGCAGTGCCCAGGTCTAAAGAAACCAGAAAAGTCCTTGTGGGAAGGGTGGGACTTGAGGTAGACCTTGGAGGGTGAGTAGGGTTTAGGTGAGCAGAACGGTGCGGGAAGAGCATGTGCAGTCATGGGCGGGAATGAGCTCTGAATGCGGGAGCGGTCCTTGGGGAGAGGGGGCTCAGGGGGAAGGAGGAGACAGCCTGAAAGCAGAGTCTTGGAGACAAGCGGAAAACCGGAAAACCGAGTCTGCTTGTGGGCGTGCAAGGGGCGGGGGCCAGATAACAGAGGTGTGTGGCCAGCCAGAGAGAGACATTTGACCGGGAGCCCCTGGGGAATAAATGGTTTGTCATTTTAGAGTCCTCCACAGGGGGGTGAGCTGATCAAAGCAGTTGCTGAGGATGAGTCACTTGGCTCTGGGGTTGGAGTGAGAATGGCGTGGAATGCGCGCAAAGGCCCAGGTATGAGGACTACGGAGGAAGGAGTCCTGGGGCTAAGCTACAAGGTGTGCCAGCAGGACCGAGACGAAAGCCGCTCCGGTGTGCACATTTTGGAAATGTTCGTCTTTGCAGATCAAACAATAAACGCTGCAATTCTGGCACTGGTCCTGTTCTCGTTGGGTTGTCATTTTTCAGTAGCGTGTGTAGCGTTATTTCAGAAGCGTATCCAGCGCTTGCCTCACCTCAGTGAAAATACGAATTATAAAAGGTATGCGTGGATCACAGCCTCTGTGTGGATGGCATGTTCTGACCCAGTTCTTATTAATCTGGTTTAAAAGATAGGGCAAGTTCAGTATTCTGTGCCTCACTTGATTTTGGCTTTTGTTCCTTGCTTATTAGCACTTTTTCCCAAGAGGTAACGCTAGAAATTGGTATTAAATTATTTTAAGTGGTTTGGTTGGCTTCAACTAGCTATAATGCATCTGTTAAAGTTTCTTTATTCTATCTTACAATTTAAGTTAGCTAAATAGAGGGGCAGCATTTCATTTGAAGAGAAATAAAACATGTTGTTCTCTACAAATCAGGAATTTCTTACAAATTGATAACTTTTAGGAATAAGAAAATTGAGAGTGTTTTTGCATGCATTTTTGTTCCACTTGAGTTAAATTCTACACAGAGGTCAAATGAAGTGAAATCAAGGACAAACACAGCCATGAATCCTGTCACCTTTGAGAATGGATATTCGTGTGCCATTGTGCCTGTGGTAACATAAAGGAATTATGTTTCCCTAGCACTTCTCATATACCTCTTTTTCCTGCTCTGATGACTACCTTTTTCTTCCTCAGGATTATGGAATGTGGGAGCGCGGAGATAAGACTAATCAGGGCATTCCGGAACTGAACGCAAGCTCTGTAGGAATGGCCAAGGTGATGGTCTTGACCTGTTTGTTCTTCCTGCTGTGCATTTTTACTGCTTTGATTTGGTTCTCATCTTTAGGGGGATGGATTTAATCTAATGAGCATATTTTTCAAGTCAGCCACAAGTATGAAATTCAAGTGGCACAGGTACCCCGGACAGCTGAGATTATAGGTAAAGAATGTAGGATTCCTACACTGAAGTGTGCCTGTGCCCGAAAATAAGTGTCCTGCTTCCTCATTATTATCACCCACAGGTCTAAGCTCTTGTTGTTGTCCAAGCATCTGGATGTATGATGTCCAGTCTCCTTTTCTGGGTCATAAAGAGAGCTGAAGAATATGACTGCTTTGTAGGGCAGGGCTCAAAAGTTCCAAAGCCTGTGGGCTCAGGTCTGGCAAGTAACATAAACAAATGAAGCTGGCCAGATAGAAAAGTATTGAGGGGTATTGGAGGCACTGGAAACTTTCTCTAAAAGTATTCCAGTTCAAAATCATTTTTATTTATTTTTTAATTTTTTTTAAATGTCTTTATTTTTGAGACAGAGAGAGACAGAGCATGAGCAGGGGAGGGGCAGAGAGAAGGGGAGACACAGAATCTGAAGCAGGCTCCAGGCACTGAGCTGTCGGCCCAGAGCCCGACACGGGGCTCGAACTCATGGAGTGTGAGATCATGACCTGAGCCAAAATCGGACGCTTAACCAACCGAGCCGCCCAGGCGCCCCTCAAAATCATTTTTAAAACTACTTCAGGCCTTGGGGTGCCTGGGCGGCTCGGTCGGTTGGGTGTCCGACTTCGGCTCAGGTCATGATCTCACTGCTCATGAGTTCGAATCCCGCATCGGGCTCTGTGCTGACAGATCAGAGCCTGGAGCCTGCTTCAGATTCTGTGTCTCCCTCTCTCTCTGCCCTCTCCCACTCCTGTCTCTGTCTCTCAAAAATAAATAAAACATTAAAAAATAATAAAATGAAACTTCATCAGGCCAAACAGAACACACCTGTGGGGCAGATTCAGTCTGCCAGTCACCGGTTTATGTCTCTTGCCCTAGACATTTAATGTGCCTCCCTCTTGCTCAAGACTGAAGTATATTTTTGGATAGAATAAAGACTCCAGAGCTAGAATTTTCAAAACAACAATAAATATGTTCTGTTACAGTCAACTGACAGAAAGCTTAATACTAAAAGAATTAACTTCCTTAAGTGGCAGATTGCTAATGTTAAAATTAACACAAATAGGTGAAAGAAAAGCTGTCTGAATTTAGTGCCCGCCCCCCCCCCCCCCTCCCTGCCACACAATGTTATAAACTCATTGATATCTCACACTTTGGGAGAAATACTAACTTCATTTGGGGGAACGTTAGTCTGCTTTTTCTTTCTTGTTTCTACAAAGAGTGGCAACATCCAGGAAAGTTGTGATTTCACTGAAAATAAGGACAGGACCTGTCTCCAGGACACTTTAGCTGAATTTTACTGATATGTTTCCCCACCTTGGGGAAGGCATTTACGCTAGATTGCTTAATGGTAAAGGAGTCGTGGCTGTGAAAGTGTCCGTTTACTAGAAAGAAAATCCGATTCACACCTGTGCTTGTAGGCAGCCCTTGAGGCAATTGACGAACTGGACCTCTTTGGAGCCCATGGAGGACGCAAGTCAGTGATCCACGTGCTGCCTGATGATGTCGAACACTGCCAGGTAACAGCTCCAAGCCTCTCACAGTCCAGACAGGAGGGCAGGAGGCTGATGGAATGGAAGACTGGGCTCCACGTCACATTCCTCACCTTTCTTTCTTTCTCGCTTTTGTTTTGTTTTGTTTTGTTTTGTTTTTTGAAGATTTTAAGTAATCTGCTTCCAACATGGGGCTCGAACGTAGTAGTCCCAAGATCAAGAGTCGTATGCTCTACCGACTGAGCCAGCCGGGCAGCCCGCATTCCTCACATTTCTCGCTTGGTGGTACTTGGCTTCCTTGAGCTTCAGTCCCCTCATCCATAAAACGGGCGTGCTGGCACCTTCCTCTCCCGTCACACAAGGCGGTTGTAAGGATCAGAGTAAATGAACTTAGTTTGTCAGAGCACTCGATGAGCTAAAAAGTACTGGGTAAACACAAGACACGATGATCACGAGGTGTATCTGCGGAGTCAGCAATCACAGCAACCTTCTTTTGCTGGAGGCAACATCTTTTTCGGTTTTTGAGCATACAGGTGGTTTTCTCTCAAGTTTATTTCGTGGTGCCACCAAAATGGATGACTAGCAAGCATTAGTTCACTTGGGGAGGGCTGGGGAGGGGCGGGACGGATAGTGGAGGAGAGGTGAGATGGGAGAAATGGCAAAATTAGTAGAAACTGCATGAAATACAGGTCAGAGAAAGGAGCGATTCGTTGCAGATTAGGGGACTCCATCGAGCAGGCAGTAGGTCACCGATTGCTGGTCAGTCAGCAAACTCTTACTTAGTGAGGGCCCCCTCTGGGCCAGGTACCGCGCCAGGGTCGTGGAAGTATCAGCTTGTACGCAGAGAGCTTCTGGGGGGAGGGCCGTGTGTGCAGGCAGAGAGCCTAGGAGTGAGCGACTAGTTACTGAACTGGGCTTGGAGGTCAGTTTGCTTTAGAAACTGAAGCTTTATTCTCATAAGAGACTCTTAAATATGGAAAACAAACAGGGGTCACTGGGGGGTTGTGGGATGGGGGATGGGCTAAACGGGTAAGGGGCATTAAGGACTACCCCTGAGATCATCGTGGCACTATATGCTAACTAACTTGGATGTAAATTTAAAAAATAAATAAATAAAAATTAAAAACAATAAAAATAAGAAAACGAAGCTTTATTCTGAAGCTGAAGGTTCCGCCGTGTTTACCTACCTTCCGGCTCACTCCGTTTCCCCCCATCAAATAGTCCTGAATGGGGAATCTGTTTATTTCTTGAGCTACGGTTTAACAGAACAAGCTGATGATACATCTTAATAATGCATAGTCCCTAGGGGAAACTGTGTGAGCTTTATAGCCAGCTGGGCCTCGGTTAGAATCCTCGTTCTGTCACATGAATCTCTGTGTCTGAGTCTCAGAGCCCTCGTGTGCCCTGGGCACAGTATCCAAATTCCTTCTTTATAAAATAGAAAAAAAATTTTTTTAACGACCAAATGGGATTTACTCCAGGAATGCAAAATTGGTTTAACATTTGAAAATCAGTTAGTGTAGTGCACCATGTGTATCTGAGAGTTAGCAAGCTTATGTTTGCAGGGAACTAGCCCCATGTCTGTACATGTTAGATCCCAGTGTCAGCTACCTTCCCTTCGCAAACTTTCCTTATCATTTCACCTTCCTTTCGTTTATAGTGCCTAACCCAACCACCTTATAATCGAGGTCACGTTATAGTGCCACTAAGTAACCCTAGTTCTAGGACTAAAGTAATTCTGTTATTTACCATTTTGCCTGTTTGTGTGGTCTCTCGGATTGGCCTCCCTCTTCAAGTGGGTTCTGGATCACCCAGTCACATTCCACAGAAGCCGGACATTTCTGTGTGCTAGCCCCATATGTGTGTTCTTCTGTGTCTCCGTCTTCACAGCCAGCACACCCCGGCCTGCTGACGCATTAGCCCTTAGTCCCTCTCCTGTGTGTCCTAAAAGACACAGCACAGTCTACAGAAGGCACCCGAGGGAGGGAGACCAGCGGTTCTCAGCATGCGCTCCAGGCAGTACCGTGCTCTCCCCGAGCTCCTTCTCTCCCGCAAGGAACGGGAGTCGTTGGCTGGGTAGGCGAGGTCCCCCAGCGAGGGCCGTGTTGGTAGGAAAAAGCTCTACTCAGAATTGGCACACTTATTCAGGTGTTCCTTGGGGCTAAGGTCATGGTCTCTAGATATCGTACGTAACTATCAGCGCCTCCCAGGTTAAAGCCACCTGTTTGTTTCTCATTCAGTCTATTCTGTTCTCCATGCTGCCAAGAGCATCAACGTCTAAGGAGATTGACGCTGGACTTCTTTCCATTATCTCTTTCCCGGCCTTTGCAGTGGAAGATATGAACCTTGTGAATGTGACCAAAAATGAAATTATTTCCAAGCTCCAGGTAAGCGTTGATCAGGCTGGTGCCCCCCTACCCTGTGTTATGTGCCCCTTTCATGTGATCACATGGAGTCGCTCACCCGGGCCTCAGTTCTCCGTGAGGTCAGAGGCTTGGTTTATCTGAGTGGACTCAGAGCATCCAAAGCCGAGTCTACAGGTGAGAAAACAAAGGCTCAGAGCGTTCAAGTGTCTTGGTTCTTTTCCTGATAGCAGAGCTTGAGCTCAAGCGCCCAAGCCGGCGCCTTTGAACCCCGATTCGTATCCCTCCTGTACTTCTAAAGCAGAGCTGCTTAACCCGTGAGAGATCACAGACTTCTTTGAGAACGTCTTGAAAGCTATAAAGTCCCTGCCAGAAAAAAACGCACACGTCCCAGTATCCTCCAACTTCATGCACAATTTCTGAGGACTTGGCAATCCCCAAGTTACATTGAGGTTAAAAGAATCCCTGCCTTATCAAAAAGAATGAAATCTTGCCATTTGCAACTACGTGGATGGAACCAGAGGGTATTATGCTAGGCGAAATTAGAGACAAATATCATCTGACTCCACTCATATGAGGACTTTAAGAGACAAAACAGATGAACGTAAGGGAAGGGAAGCAAAACTAATATAAAAACAGGGAGGGGGGACAAAACATAAGAGATGTTTCTCCATAAATATGGAGAACAAACGGGGTTACTGGAGGGGGTGTGGGAGGGGGGATGGGCTAAACGGGTAAGGGGCATTAAGGAATCTACCCCTGAAATCATTGTGGCGCTATATGCTAACTAACTTGGATGTAAGTTAAAAAAAAATTAAAAAAAAAATCCCTGCCTTGAGGTGAAATGCACGAACTACAATACAGTACACCAAGCTGAGAATGTTATTAAATAGTCCAGGCAACTGGATTTATCAGTAAAATGATGAAAAATGTAAGTTTCCTTAAAAAACATTTACATTTCCTAAGCCAAAATCTTCATATTGATGATCCTGCTTAGATTCCATAGAAATGATTTTAGCCCTTGGATTCAAAGGGGTTAAAGGGTCCCCAGTCATACCCCCAAAGAAGCTGTCTCACGGTTTAGTGGAGTAAAAGCAAGCTGTTTGAGCTCGTCCAGGTAGGCAGGGAGTTAATGCAGGGAATGAAGTGTTTAAAGGGGAGCGGGTTCTGGGCTGGGCCTCCCCAGGACTCCCAGAACACCGCAGAGCTGGCCACACAGAGCGTGCTTGCCTCCGCAGCCAGCGCTAAAGCAGCCCCAACTGGGAGCGGGCACCCAGCACTGCCATCCAGGGATTAGGGAGGCACGTTAACAGCGCGGTGCCACCGCCCTTCTTTCTTAACACCCAGAAAGCCGAAGACGAATGAATAGAATATCGGAGCCTGCAGCAGGAAAACCAGCAGCAACAGCCCTGAGTCCTAGGAAGCCCCACCCACCCCACCCTACCCCTGCCCCTGCCCCCACCTCGCCGCCCTACTTCTTTGCATCCAGAGCCTAACTGTGAGGAGTCTGAAATGTCCTTTCTGCTATCCAGTCTTTCAAGTAGAAGTAGTCCAGTCCGAGTGTCTCCCTTAGTGGCTTTTGCAAGCAGTGAGGGTCCCTTTGCATCTTTGCGTGATACAGCCAATCAGACTGAAAGGCTGGTCACTCTGAACTCTCAGTAATTACTCTCCCAGCCCTGATACTCTGACGGAAAGTTTTGGCATTCCCTCGTTGGCACTAATCAAACCTGAATTTACTTTGCTTATTACTTAAAAATAACTTTTTGTGTTGAGAACAAAAAGCACTTGGTACACATTTCGTTCGTTACTAAAAGATTGATGGGAATGGGGGTGAAGGGCTGACGCGAATCAAAATAAAAAGGCAAAGAAATTCTTCTGTTTCATCGAATGCACTCTTTTTTCTTCTTAGGGGCGTTATGGATGCTGTCGCTTCCTTCGAGACGGTTATAAAACCCCAAGAGAGGTTGTACTTAAATATTGTTTCTTATAGTTCCTTAAGTGCTTCATATTTAAGTCACCACTGTGGTGTTCTCCTTTCCTTGATTATAAAATTACATGTTGGAAAATTGGAAAGGGAAGTCTTAATTTTGGAGACAGCGAGGCTGAAGTTAGGCAATAGAAGAATAAGATCATCAGGAGGACAGCAGGCTGGTGGTTTAAAAGCAGCCTGTAGACAAGGACAAAACAGTTCTGTGGCTCACATGATGTTTTAAAGAGCAACCGTGGCCTCCCTCTTGAGTTTTTTCTGCCATCGTGACTGATAGAGTGATTTCAGTAAAACAGATAGTCTGCCAAGCATCGTGATCGGCCAATTGCTATTTATTTGTTAGGGATATAGGAAGCTTAATATAAACTACTAAGGAGTCTTGTGTACATTTCTGATTTACTTTTCCGAAATTTTTCCACGGAAAACTGCCAAAAATAGCTTCTCCCCATTAAAGCAGACTCCTGATCGTTATCAGCCGCAAAGCTGGGTTGAATCAGAAAGCGAGGGAAACCCAGTGAGGTACGATGGTGTTATACGTGTGATCTGACATCACCTTTTAGACGGTCTCCTGTTTGATTCCAGGACCCAAACCGATTGCATTATGACCCTGCTGAACTCAAGCTCTTTGAAAACATTGAATGTGAATGGCCTGTGTTCTGGACATATTTCATAATAGATGGGGTCTTCAACGGTGACGCCGTTCAGGTGAGAAAGTGCTGGGTGTTGTGTTGATAATCGGCATTTTCGTCCCATGGGTGTGCCGATTAGTATGAGAACATAAGGTTATGCAAGAACTGAGGGCACTTTAAGTTACCTGTTGCCGCTTACCGAGCTCTCCCAAAACATAGTGAATTAAAGCCACAACTGCTTTGTTTATTTGCTCACGATTGCCCCGTTTGGGCAGGGCTCGGCAGGGACGGGTTGTCTCTGCTTCCCTTGGCGACAGCTGGTTCGCTGGGGCTGGAGGATGGCCTTCCAAGATGGCCTCACTCACCTGGCCTGCAGCTTGATGCTGGCTGTTGGCTGGGACCTTGGCTGGGCTTGTGGGCCCAGGCCTTGCTTCTCACAGAAGTGTAGTCTCTGAGCAGTTAGGCTGTTTCCATGGTGGTCCTCTTCCCCCAGAATGCAAGAGCAAAAGCTCCCACGCCTTCTTCAGGCTTAGGCCTGGAACTGGCCGGGTCACTGTTGTTGCATTCTCTTGTTTAAAGGGTCGTGCCACATTCAAGGGGAGGGGACTACACACAGGCATGAGTAACGGGAAGCGGGGCTCATCGGGGACCACCTTGGCCCACACACGTTTAGTTCTGTTGTCTTCTTCTCACCTGCCTAGGCTTCTGCTGCCTTCAGCTCTAGTCCAAGAGTACCCTCAGCTACCATGTAATGTAACAGCTTTCTAACTGGTGGCCCCGCCGCCAGCCTCACTCCCTGCTGGTTCTCTATACCGCTGCCAGGGGCATCTTATTAAAAAGCAAATTAGATCGTGTCGCTGCTTTGCTTAAGAGCTTCCAAAGGCTCCGGTTTGCCTTGGTATAAGGTCGTCACATGTTTTGTGGGGTCTCATAAGATCTGGCCCTTGTATTCAACACCGTAACCTGGTTTCTTACGGTTCACTTACTTTCTTGAGTTCTGGGATGCCCTGAAACCCTTTCCGTCTTTTGGACAGTCCGTGCTGGCTCCCCTCTTCTTAAATACCCAGGTCCTGGTTTTCTCCCCCAGCTGCCCCTCTCTCCTTCACTTGATTCATCGTAAATGTCTGTTTTTTCAGAAAGCCTTCCCTGATCCTAAAAGTTGGATTAAAAAAAAAAAAAGCCTTTTATATGTCCCACAGTACTTACCACACTATGGCACCTATAGCTGTATTTAATCTCCCACTTACCTGTCACAGCACCCTGGTGGAGGCGGTCTTTGACCACTTCACTAATCTAGTCCCTGTGCCTGGTGTGTATAGCAAGTGCCGAATAAAGATCTGTTAATGCGGCATCCATTGGTTCAAGACAGACTTCTTCGGCATTTGCTGCTGTGCATACTTTGGTACGCATTAGAACAGACCCATCCTCGTGAACCGCATGTGAATGACTGACAGACAGATGCTTCACCGCTGTCTTAACCTGTTCAGAGCACATGCACCGGCGTGGGATCAGAAATCAAAGATTTATTTTGGTTTTGAAAGCCGCCTCTGCTCAGAAATTCTGAGAGGGGTTTCAGAAGTGGGTGTAGGGGCCACGGGCAGGCCACCCCAAGATGGGCCGCTTTGGCATGAACATTATTTTGAGTTAAAAGTAATCAAAAAACCCAGTAGATTCCAGAAAAGCTCTTAAGCTCCCCCTCAACTGCCTGCCTATACCAGAAAGAGAGCTTCCGACACGATTCCTCTTTACCTCAGAAACTTAAGTGCAGAGCAGGGCAACCTTTGTTTTCCCAACATCTCCTCTCATCCTCCTGCAAATGGTCTTCCTTCCCTTTGTATCCTCGGACCCCTACCCCTCTCCTGAGCTCAGGATGTCAGATAAACCTCGTGTTGCCTCACTGTCTTCAGAATCTCCTGTGTGGATTCCCCATATGTATGTAACTAAATTTGATTTTCTCCTCTTAATCTGTCTCACGTCAGCTTGAGTCTCAGTCCAGCTAGAAGGACCTTGAAGGGCAGAGGGAATTCTTCCTTCCCAACATGGCAGTAAGCTTGAAATGTTAATGCTCCCCTGTCGTTGATACTTACTGTTATGCTTGGGGATTATCTCGGGTCTTATGTTTTCGGTCTTTTTATCCCAGAACTGAAAGGTCTCAAAAGAATTGATTTGGAATTTCAATTGTGATGAAGTTTGACAGTTATTACAAACAAAAGGTTGAGAAGACAAAAAAGAATGTGCTTTAGGACCTTATTTTCTAGGCCTCGTAGAATTTACTACTGTTAGCCCTATTCTGTCTCTTCCACTTGATGCCCAACGATCTTTAAAAAATGACACACCCCTGCTCAGACTTTGTTGTCCACAAACTTCAAAAGTAAAGAAAATGAGATCTGAAAGGCATTTGATTAGGTTTTCCAAAGATGAAATGTGTTAAATAGCTGGGTGGCTGGGTTAAGGATTGTTTTTCCCCTTTTGTCTATGTCCTTTTCATACATAGGTTTTTTATCGCTGCCTTTTTAATTTAATGGAAATGTTTACATCAACAGCTTTTGTTATATTGAGCAGTGCATCCTAAGAATCGGGTCCATGAATCATAGTACATACACTTCCTTTTCCTCACATCGGGTTCGATTTTGCAAGTATTTGTTGAGCAATAAATGTTTGAATGAGGGCTTTTTAAGTGGAAAACCGGTAGGTCGAAATAGGGATACCCTGCTTAAGATCTGGCCTCCACTCCAAGAAGTTTATACAGGCTAGCTGGTGAGACAAAATTTACATATGTGAGACGTTAAGGGTGAAATATTGAAGTCATGAGTTCAGACGATACAGAAAAGCCCGACGCGTTTAGCTCCTTCTGACCTTTGCTGTCGGCAAGAGTCCTAGTTCCTCCTGCCCTTCTGAAGTGGAAGGTATTCATGCATTTCTTGGCCCTGTGTCCTACTAGTAATCTGTTGCCAAGAGAGGTATTTTTGTATGCCGTACTCCTGTTACAGTGTTAGTGACCCCTCTTTCATGCTGGGGCATGGGGCCATTTTTCAGGTCCAAGAGTACCGAGAGGCCCTGGAGGGAATATTAATCAGAGGCAAGAACGGGATCCACCTGGTGCCAGAACTGTATGCCATCCCACCTAACAAGGTAACCGAGAGCTGCTTATCTAAAATGAAGTGAGTTCGTGCTTGGCTTTTGGTATTTTTCATCCCCCTTTCAGACCTAACACCTTTTCTCCAGAAGTGGTCTCTTCAGCACCAAGCTAGGTACGGGGCACAAAGGGGTTACAGTGCCAGCTCTGTCTCGACGAGGGTTACAGGCTACTGGGGGGTGAAGGAGCTGGTCTGGGGAATGGAGGCAGACATAGAGCGGCGTTGCAAAGGCCTAGTGCGTTAAGAGGACCTGCAGGCACTGGGGTGGAGAGGGGCCGAGAGACAGCGACACCTTCACAGGGAGGCAGGAGCTGGCCCAAGGGTGGGGGGAGGCCAGAGCCAAGCTGTCTTTTGATCCAGACACTTTGCCTTCTGTTCTTTGCATCAAGTATTTCTCATTCCAGATCTTTGCAATCTTTCTTAACGCTACTTACATTTCAAATAGCCTTAACGTACAATCTGATTGTGAAAGTAATCCTGTACACTGTAAAACATCCAGGATTCTGTAGAAAGGAGAAAATACTTCTCCGTCCTCTTACTACCCAAAGATAACCAAACTTGCTACCAACGATAACTCTGACATTTTGCAGAATCTCCTTCCACACTGTCGTGCTAGCAGCTCATTTTGGTTACTGACACGGTTAATTCTGTGTAGTTTACGAGTTTAAGGTTTTCTTAATGTTTACTACGGCAGCAAATTTTAACAATTTATTAATAACATCACTGATTAATCCACAGAGTATGACTCCCCCCGTGGTGTGACTTTCCCTTTTGGAGAAGGAGAAGTGTTTCCTATTTTCTTCGATTGCTGTGTTTTCTGCAGGAAAAAAGCGGTCACTAACATTAACCCCAACCAGCGTTGTAATGGCTAAAAACCCGAAGGCCAGGGGTACCTGGCTGGCTTAGTCGGTAGAACATGTGACTCTTGATCTTGGGGTTGTGAGTTCCAGCCCCATGATGGGGTAGAGTTGGCTTGAAAAAAAAAAAATAATGAATCCGAAGGTCAGCATGGAGTTTACATCAGAGAAAATTGCAGACTGACTTTTACAATGTATATGCAGCGCTGTCCATCTGAAAAAAGAACCGTAGCTTATTTTGATGAGTCAGAAGCTCCCAGTGGATCCAGCTTATTGAGTCCCTGGTGGAAAATTAGTGATCTAATAGTACAGTACTATTTTTCCTCAATAAATAGTGCCACCTTCTGGTAACCGTCTTGCATAGGCACACAGTTTGTGAGCTCCTGGGGATAACAAGACAGGAGGAACCTGACTTAGCATCCTGCGATGCATTGCCTTGGCTATAGGGCAGTGCTTTAGATCATCGTACCCATCATATAGACGAGCGCGAGCATGAGCTGCGAGACTTCTTGCTGCCCAGAGCGGTGCTCACAGAAGGCAGTCCAGGCTCCGTGTGCCTGCCTCTCTGCCTTCTGCCATCAGTGTGCTTGTGCGAGGGGCGCTGGCCTGGAGCCAGGCCTGGATTTCAGTTCCATTTCGGCTGCGTTTAGCCACGTGGCCCCCACGCAAAGGCCTTAGCTCCTCGGCCTCCCTGCCCCAGTGCTCGCACAGGACTGGCTTCGGGGATCGAATGAGTGGTGTTTTGTAAATCCTCAGCGCGCTTCCCGATGTACAGTGACGTGGGCCTCCTTATCCTCTGACATTCTGACTTTGGGTTTTTCTCTTTGCCAGGTAGATGAAGAGTATAAGAACCCCCACACGGTGGACAGAGTTCCTCTGGGGAAGCTGCCCCATCTGTGGGGTCAGTCCTTGTACATCCTCAGCTCGCTGTTGGCAGAGGTAGGGGACTTGGGGACCTCACAGACTGGAAGCCATCTGATTTGAGGTACAGGGGACCCTAGAAGAGCGTAGGAGCTCTGCCCCACGTGGCTGTGAATGACTTTGGCAACTCAGAGTTGTAAAGGCAGCTGGACTGGGTCGGCTCTGAGGCCTGCTGCCTGGGCTTGTGTGCCCATATTTACTAAATCAAGCCACTTCAGAGTTCGCTGCGTGCCAGGCACCAACCCCCCTCACATTCCTGGCCTGTGGCTGGAACCTGGTTGAGTCGATGGTCAGCAGGAGACTAGAAGCTTCCCAGTCAGGATCCGCACATGTGTGAAAGATACAGGTTTGGAGAAGTCGGCTTCCGGCTCCCCTGGCACAGTCCTGGGCACAGGAAATGGCGTGGCTGCACAGTCTGTCTATGTCAAGGGGCAGGGAGGGGCTCATTTTCCTGTGGTGCGTTTTGTGTCAGGTGTTCCCTCAGCCCCCAACACCCTTACTTAGAAGGTCTGCTGCCTCTGACTCCTTTCTTCTTGTTAAATGTTCTCTCGTCCCCAGGCTTAAGTTTTTAAAATGCAAATGCTTTTTTGTCTACTAAAAATGAATCCCCCTCCCCAACGGGGGTGATGGTGTAGATGGTGTGTGGGTGAGGTTATCAGATGGGTTCATCTGTCCTCGGGGGGCTCCTGCCCAGCTGACTACTCTGGGCCCCCGGGGAGGGGTGTGGAGGAAAGAGTCCCGGGGGAAGAGCTAGGAGCTCCAGCCTGTGAGGCTGGCCCATTCCTGTGTGTTCTGTCAGACTCTGGAAGTTGGGGGTGGGGAGCTTGAGTAGTGGCTCCAATACCACTGGGGTTCCTAGTGTGCAAAATATCAGAAGTAAAGATCTCACAGTAGCAGCGGCCCTTGGGAGCTGCCGGTGCTGAGGTGGGGCAGCTGTTTCATGGGTGTGACTGCCTCCTCCATTTCATGGTCAGACACATTTCATGTGTCTTGTCTGCCTCTTACTAGCTCTCTGGCCTCAGGAGCCTCGGTTTCCTCATCTGTAAAGTGAAGAGGTTGGGCTTGATCATTTTCTGCATTACTTTCCAGCTCTGATGTCTGTGTCAGTGAGATGGGGGAACAAACAGCTGTTTCTTCCTCTTCCGTGTAAAGGCCTTCATTTAGGCCCAGCACTGGGTCGGATTCTTCCTCAGAACTCCTAGAACACCTTGATCCCCTTGCTGAGGGCTCCAGTCCTTTGCAGAAGACGTGAGGAGATCCATATGCAAACAGCGCTCTTTGCAAGCAGGGATGGGAGCTTTGTGTTTCAGGATAGTCACCCCGGGGCCAAGTCCCCTCTCTGCCACTTACCTTAAGTGCTTTGTTACTTCGGTTTCCCCACTTATAAAATGATAATCGTAGTGCCTCCCTGTTGGGAGGCCTGAGTGTGGCCAGGCATGTGGAGGGGCTCAGCACGGGACCCGGCGAGGAGTAAGGACTCGGGAAGTTTAGTCACTATTGCTCTTTTCGCTCACACGAGACGCTGGCGTGTCTGACTAGCTTAGAGAGCTGGGTGCTGGAAACACAATACGTGTATCAGTGGCTATCCAAAAGGTGTACTGTGTTTCAGAGAAGATAAGCAATTGATTTAAACAACGTAAAGGAATAAAATACTGAATATTTTGAGCCCCAAAATATTTCATTCTCAAAGTTGGGTTTAAGGTGAAATTTAATTGTATTTTATAGTGTTAATTCTCCTCTTGTCCTAGGGATTCCTTGCCACTGGGGAAATTGATCCCTTAAATAGAAGATTTTCCACTTCCGTCAAACCTGATGTCGTAGTGCAAGGTTTGTGAGCGTGTTTACTGTTCATATCCAACCGTCTAAAACCAATGCTCTTTTTAATGCAAAAGATTCCCTAGTTTCCCATCCCACTTTGTAAAAAGTATGTATGTGTGCTCTAGCGTTTATCACTTACTTCCTGGACATACCTTCTATAACTCACTAGTTCCCAAAGGCAACAGTATTCTTCCAACCACAAAGTTACTTTCTACAAAGCCATTGTTTTCTTGAATCTAAATCTTGATCGCAGTTGGGGCACAAGTGATTCACCGCGCGTCATTTGTCATTACTGAAATTCTTTAAAAAGTAGAACATGACCCTGGTGAAAATTCAGAACCCGAGTGAAGGTTTACTCGTTGCTTCCTTTGAGGTGTGACTTCTCTGCAGAGCTGCAGGCCCATGTTTTTCCACCTGCCTCCCCTCCTGTCCAGCCAGCAACTCTTTCAGAGAGGAGGAAGGCCAGCCTGGGCCGCCGCAGTGCTGTCCCTGCCGAGCCATGTGATTTCACCACCCCGTGCCTCGGGGTCATCGTAACTGGTGCCCCCTCACAGGGTGGTCCCGAGATGCACCGCAGTTGTCACCAGGAAAACCCTCGGTGCGGGTCCTGGCTCACCGGTCCCCCTCCCTCCTGGGGAGGACTCGTGAGGAGCTTGCGGGCCTCTTACGTAGCCGAGCAACTTACGTGGCAGCTGATATCAACGCACGTGGTGTACAGGCCTTATTTCCTCTAAATTACACCCTACGTTTCTTAAGGACAAGGCCCGTACTGTTCTTGTAGCTTCTGTGTTGATTGGCACACGGTCAGTCAACAGGTTCAAAGCAATTATTGAACAAATGAGGGGGCAGCCCTCTCTGCGGCCATGGACTCATTTCCCCACCCCTGCCTGTGATGCGGCAAGAGGCCCTGCGTCGCTCCCGTGCTCCGGGACCTCAGACACACACCCAGCTGTCACAACATTGCGATCAGATAGAAATCGTGACGGTTGTGATTCTCATCCATGTCTTAACACGTGAGGCTCAGAGGTCAGCTCACGCAGGGACCCAGAGCTGACAGCTGGAGGCACCAACTCCACTCTCACGTCCAGGTGGACTGATTCACCTGACTCCACAGTCTGCGCTTGACCACGACACACGCTGCTACGCCAGCCCGTAAATCCACCGGGCTGCTTTTCCAGCTGCAGGCCGGGACCAGCTGATGGGTCTTCAGCAGCGACTTTTTTTTTTTTTTTTTTTTAATGTAAGAGAACAGAACAGAATAGCAAATATCAGAAGGTCTGGGCTGGAGGAAGCAGAAGTACAGTTTCAGAAACTTATCCAATATATTCAATACAATATATTCTCCATGTGAGGAGACAGAAGGCCCCAGTCTAATGCAGATTCTACGCTCTTGTTCACAGTCACCGTTCTGGCAGAAAACAACCACATTAAGGACTTGTTGAGGAAACATGGGGTAAACGTCCAGAGTATTGCTGACATTCATCCAATCCGAGTCCAGCCAGGCCGGATTCTTAGTCACATATATGCCAAGCTTGGTAGGTTTGGGGAAATAGCAGGGTGGTTTTGGTGAGGGGGCATCATGGTTTCGGGTGTGGGGGAGACCGATAGGTGTGAATTGTGAAGAATTGGGCAAGCCACCAAAGCGTGTGGCTCGACCTCTTCAAAGTGGAGAAGGGTGGCAGACCAGTACATTCTCACTCAATTCAGTAGATGTCACCAGAGCTTGGCTGTGCCCTTCGCCAGATCTGTTGTAAAATAGGGCACCACCTCTGAAAATTTGCAATTGGATCAGTCTTGTGTCTTAATAGGTTTCTGATTTTTATCTGTATCCTTAGAAAATGCTCATTCACCCATTAAAATGGGAGGGGGGTTCTCTTTATCTAAAATCTAACTTTGTTTAGTATTATGGCTCAATACTAAATAAATTAGAAATAAACATTTCATAAAGTTCCGTCAATAGTTTAACTCCATATAGGTGTTGAATCAGGTGCCGTTTGTATACATGCATGAGAAGAAGGTGGCAGGATTTGTTTATAATTCATCCTTGCCCCATTTTAAAGAAGGGTTGGATGGTATTAGAAACACCAAACCCCAAAGTGGGTTAGCATGAAAATAAGCCCAGTCTTAGCCAAAGTCGCTTGGATTAGATGTTGCCATATTGGTCCTAACTCTCATTTCTCTTTTATTTTTCAAATAGGACGGAATAAGAATATGAAATTGAGTGGGAGGCCATATCGGCACATTGGCGTCCTTGGAACATCTAAGCTATATGTGATTAGGAACCAGATCTTTACTTTTACACCCCAGGTGAGGAGAGCAGACCGGCAGCAAAGCAGCACTCATCCTTTGACTAGGTTCCCTTTTCTTCCTGGTGAGCTACTCAGAATGAGGCAGAAGGTGCATGCGTATGTTCAAATAGAAATTCATACTGTGACACCCAGTACCTAGTACGATTCTTTATTCCCAGTAGGTGCTCAGTGACTGAGGGTGCCGTCACTTTCGGTCATGAGTAGTAGTGACATTCACTCCACTTTCCAAATTCACTAGCGCCGTGTCACTTGACTTGCAGCCCTCGTGCCTGTGATTGCTGTAGTCCCTAACCCTTGTTTAGGTTGTCATCAGACCCTCTGTGCAACACACAGCCGGTCTGATTTTCAGGCCCCAACCCACCTGATGAGATCCTAAATATACTGATTATAGAGCCTTTTTCTCAGAGTCTTTGTTTACAAAGGAAGGTAGTCCGGCAGAACCCAAACCAAATGTTTTTCATCCATTTGCCCAGCTAGAAAAATCAGCTGTGGGCTCACTTTGTCACCGTGGGCACACCACCCCACCACCTGGTCACACTGTCATCCGTGGGGTCACGGGTCAGTAGCCCCAAGTTGTCCTTTTTCACCCTAGCCCATGTTGTTCACTTCAGTCTTGTGAGTTATTTCCCTTTGTAACAAATTTCAGACCAGAGCTGAGCGTGGACTGGTCCAGAGGCTAGAACAGTTTGATTTTCAGCGACACCAGGCCGTAGTGCCTTTAGTTCACATTTACCAGGCCCTCTATCGGGTAAACACAGTCTCCACATCTCACCGGCTCTCAGTGCCCTCACTTCCCTGACTTGGAAATCCTCTCCGAGCCCAGCAGCCTTAGAATGCGTAGGAATTAAGGAGTTATTGATTTCCTTTCAGAGACCGTGGTGTTGGGCTGCGTGCTTAAATCCTCATCCACGGAGCTATAAATGGATCTAGCCACGCACCTTTCCCTTCCAGGCTAATGTAGCTATGGCTCCCGGGCAGGCGACAGATCAATTTTTGTCTGATTGCAGGGAGAGCCCTGTGATGGGGGAGGATTACAGCCAGGATTGAGCTCCTTCTCTGGAAACAAAATGCAAGGATTAGTGCTGCCATGAATGACAGCTGAGGTTGTGTCGAGGGAATGAAGGACAGCTTTTTACTTGGCCTGATCTGACTTGCAGTTTACCGACCAGCATCATTTCTACCTGGCCCTGGACAATGAGATGATTGTGGAGATGCTGAGGATCGAACTGGCCTACCTGTGCACCTGCTGGCGGATGACGGGCAGACCCACGCTCACCTTCCCCATCACCCACACCATGCTCAGTAACTCCATGAACTTGATCTGATTCGTGTCCCCCCTGTTGGTTTGGGCCCTTTTCAAAATGTTTGAAATGAGTCCCACAGACAAAGCTAAGTACTGAAGGGGGTTCTCAGCAGTTTGCTTTCTGAGGTCAGGAATCTTCTATGCCATAAGTATTTTAATTAGATAGTGTTGATGAAAACATTTCAGCGCATGCCCGGAAAACCAGAAAGTATTCCCAGATTAAATAAACTAATTTGTTGTTTTTTTTTTTTTCCCCTTAGCAAATGATGGTTCAGACATTCATTCTGCAGTTCTTTCTACAATTAGAAAACTAGAGGATGGATATTTTGGAGGAGCCAGGTAATTTGTGATTTTTAAACTTATTTTTTATTTCTTTTTTTAGGTATCCGTGACCTTTCTTAAAAAGTCTCCTGCTGCCCTTCTCCGCTTTTCATATGAATCACTGAACATAGAAGCATGGAGTTTAGAGTAAAAAAGAAGTTGAAACTTACCCGTTCACCCACGTGAAACTGGGATCCTCGCTAAAGCTGCTTTTGAGGGTGTTTGTGATGCTTTTACCGGTGCCAGGTGGCTTGAGGCATAGGGAGGTGAAACGTCCGGTCTCTCGAAAGTGGCGTTCTCGGAACGCATGTATGGAATGCTGTGTCTGTCTCTAGTAAAGGGCCCGGAGGAAAACACCCAGTGCCTGGGATCTAACAGGTGCTCAGTGAATACTCCTTGAATTGACTTGAGTGTGTTATGACCTTAAGACTAATTCATAGAACTTTACAGATTCCCTGAGGGGCCCTCAGAGCAGAGCCCTTGAATGGGCCTGCCTAGACCATTGTCCTCTCATCCTCAGTGGAGTGATACCTATTCCAGTTGACGGGCCCACAGTACCACAGATGCTCCCAGGTAGGATGGTTAAGCACCTTGAGGGATAGAGGGGCCTCACCTCCTGGGAAAACCCGTTCCATTTTTGTACCCTCTTGTACAAGGCAGAAGTTTTCTCTATAGCTTCTATGCCCTAATCTCCAAATCCTTTGGAATATGCCAGAAGGGTTCCAGAAGAACCTCACTGTACAGCTAGCCCTGAGTGAGGTGTGACCCTTCCTGGGCTCTGGAGTCTTCTGTTGGTTCCCTGATAGAATGTCAGTCGCCAAGTGTTTGGGCCTTGAAGTCGGCCCTTCTCCCGTCTCCCCACACTTGGGACTCTGCTGCCACTGCAGTGGTTTTTAAAACTGTGGTAAAATGCACGTAACCTATAATTTACCATCTTAGCCATTTTAAAGTATATGGTTCAGTAACATTGTGTTCACATTGTCGTGCAACCAATCTCTAGGACTCTCTTCATCTTGCAAAACTCAAACTCTCTACCCGTTAAACACCACCTCCCCATTTCTCCCTGACACCCACCCTTCTATTTTGTGTCTCTAGATATCTCATCTAAGTGGACTCGTCCAGTGTGTTTTTCTGTAACTGGCATATTTCACTTAGCCTCACGCCCGTAGTTGAGTCCCTGTGTTTCGAAGTGCTGGGGTTCACACCTCTGCTCACAGAGCATGCTGCGGCTTTGCCGTATACTTGAATGTCCCCACTCCGATCTTCTCCTGGAGTGTCAGTGAGACCGTCCCCAGCATTTTGCAGCACGAGCGCCATAACTGCAGTAGGCATGCACTTTGGAACGTTCCGCCTCCGGTTTGGAGAAGTTACCGCCTGGTGCACGGCGTTATAGCCAAGAGAAAATACCATACGTTCCTAATTAACTTTTGCAAAATAAACTCTTCAATTGAAATCTAATCATTGTCAAAAAGGATACTGTCTCCAGTTAATTGCTCACTTGCGGTGCCTTCTTTGTTGCTTTGGATGCACTGTCTGACTTAGTCTTCACTTTGCGTCGTGGGCTGTATTCCTGTTTGACAGACCAGGACCTATAGGCTCAGAGGGCGAGGGGCTCGAGATGAATAGGTGCAGAATCTCTGTATGAACCCAGAAACCAGGCCTCAGCCTCCATGCTGAGCTGGATGAGGGCTCCCACGAATCTGGAGGGCCTCCTGTTTATAGAGCATGGCAAACGATTCGGAGGACTGTGGAAAGAAACGGGAGTGCCTAGGCTCCAACAGGCTACCTTTCCTAAAGGAAATAATTAACACTGAGTCTCATTTTGGCTTTTCCTTTAGGTTCGAGGGTCTTTAAAAACCCTAGATGCCAGAGTTTCCCTCTAGACCCTCCTGGGGTAGCTGGTTATCAGAAGCCTTTTTAAATTCCTGCCATTCTACCTTTGACCTGACTCCTTTCAACTTCCAACGAGAGAAACTTTCCACTCTCCCCCTCACCTCCTCCTGGCCTCAGTCTCAAGGCAAAGGAATCATTAGAACTGGCCCCAAGACCCTGGTGGGAAAAAGATGTTACTTTATTAAAGGAAAGACTTTCCTTTCCTCAGGCCATGTTTCTGGCTGTCGTCCGTTTGCCCATTGAAGCTCCAGCACCCCTGAACTCACTTGCTTCGCGTACTTCCTTCCGTGTGTTCCCTAAATGTTTCTCTCGGTCCTTCCAGCTGCTAATCTGATGCTGATCTGATGTCCCAATCTGATGCTGGTAGCTCCCAGGATCCTATTGTCTTCTGCCTCTGGAGCTAACATTTTAAGAAGCACACAGTGGTGGCTTTCTGCAGGGGGTGGCCCCTCCCTTGTGCTCCCTGACCCGGGACCCCACACTGCCAGACCCAGCTTCCAGTTTTCAGTGGAACTTTTCCCAGCCTGAAACTGTAGTAAGGCCACACTGGGCATCTGCTCTGGTCTGGGGATGGTCCCCCATGGCATTCCTTCTAGAAAGAACTTTGCCTCTGAGACTGCCTCTCCTATCACATACCTGTGCCTGCGTGAGCATATTGCATGGTAGGTTTTCTTCTGGTCCAGTTGTTTTAGGGCAGAAAAAACCCCCAAGGCTTGTTTGGTTCTGGTTAAAAGTGGTTTGCTCAGTCTGTTTTGTAAAACTTTGGTCGGTTCAGTAAGATAGACTTCTGTTTGTGTTGGGTTTGGGAGTAAGAAATCAGCATGATTCATTCTGGCTTTTAATATGCTACGTGCTCCCACTTTATACTTGGTATTGAATTTTCGTTTTAATTTCTTGGCTGACTACTTATGTGGGGCAGTCTGCAGAGTGATGTATTTATCGATTCTGGCAGAAGCACCATCTGGTTGTTGAAACGTTTCTCCGTGATTCATAGTGGAAGTCTGTCCACATACACCTGTATGTCTAACATAGTCTCTCCTTGGCTGGCAGAGTGAAATTAGGGAGCCTTTCGGAATTTCTTACCACGTCTTTCTACACATATCTGACCTTCCTGGATCCAGACTGTGATGAGAAGTTGTTTAATGATGACAGCGAAGGGAGCTTCAGTCCTGACTCCGACTTGGGAGGATATTTGGAAGATACCTATAATCAAGGTATGGCTTGAAATGCCTTTGCAGGTGGTTCGTTGAATATTTAAACGGTGGCATTGTGAGAAAATTGCCCTGAGACTCAAGCACAGAAAATGATTGGTCGTTAACATAACTAAAAAGAGGCTTTAGAAACTCGCGTGTATTAAAATGAGTAAAATGCGGGTTTAAAAACCTAACCTGCAGAAGTGGGGCTTTTTTTTTTAACCTAGAGGGACAAAGAGTCTCAGGAATGAGGATTTTTCACAAAATACGTTCTAAAGACAGAAACCCCCTGCTTGAATTTTCAGAGGAATGGTAGAGTGATCTAGGTTTGTAGGTTTGGTCAGGTTTGAGTGATGAAATCCTATGTACGTAACATTTTTCAAATTAAACAAGGTTTGGGGTTGAAATGGCCTGTGGTTGTGGGGGCTGGGCACTCCCTAATGCTTAGCTCACTCACAGCAAAACAAAAAGTTCAGATGTTTAGCCGCTGGCCCTCCGGTTTTGTTACATATTCAGTTCATCTTGGTATGATGTGTATCTGTCTTGACCTGCATTTTCTTCTCCTAGGATGAGGTGTTTCCAGACGATAACTTTATCAACACATACATAATTTATCCTTGTAAATTTCGTTACCCTCTGGGAGTGGGGGTGCAAGTATCTATAGCCGAATGTTGTCTCCCACTAAATCTACTCAGCGCTGCATGTTATATCACTGTTACACATTTAGAATATTTCTGCAGCTTCTTTTCACTGGCTCTTTCTCTTGCCTGTCCAGTTACAGAAAGCGAGGATGAACTTGACCAGTATATCAACCACCTCCTCCAAAGCACCTCCTCCAAGTGCTATCTGCCCCCTCTTTCTAAGAAGACAGAAGACAGCCATGTTTTCAGTGCCATCCACTCCACTCGGGATATACTTTCCGTGATGGCAAAAGCAAAGGGTTTGGAAATTCCATGTGCGTTATTAAAACTCTTTTCTGCCTGTTGAAATAACTTCTCAAAGTAATACGTGAGCATAATTTAGAAGTCAGAGAATTCTAAAAAACCACAAAATGCAGAGATTTCCTGCCTCCTCCTCGTTGACCCAGTCCTTCTGCTTAGAGGCGACCACTTTCCACTGGTAGCTGTTTCTTCTGGCATTTACATGTCTCTTTTTCTAAAACAATGTGTGTATCGTGCAATCTTTTGACGTGTCGACTTTTATTCAGTATGTGTTGGCTTCCTCTTCTGTGGATGAGGATGTAGCTGTCTTAAATCACCACTCTTATGCTTCGCTTCCCATAACCTAGTGATGGCAGTTGTATTCAAGTTTAATCGGTATTCGCTCTTCATATTATTGCATGTATGCAAGTATTCTCAACTGAGCTGTATAGTATATTGTGACCGTATTAGTTTTTATTTTTTCTAAAGTTCATACCACTAACTTTAGAAGTCACGAATACTATTAACTTTATTCAAAGTTGCTCTCTTTCATTTGCTTTGCCCCCAGTGGCCCACAATACAAATTTTCACAAGGCCAGTCATAGCCATGAGTCTCTCAGTTGGACTACTTTTCGTAGAGCCCACAAGTCTCCTCCGTCTGCTTGGTTGTGCTCTAGGCCTTTTGCACACCTGGCATCCTAGGACTTCTCTTTACTATAATCTTTGGAATCTCCTTTGCTTATCGCTTCAGTTGGCCTCCCTGTTTCCTGAGTTTGGCATGTTCTTCTTGATTTCTTCCTTTGGTGGAACACATTCTAGAATAGTTTCGCCAAGTTTTAAAACAGTACAGGGGGCAGGCACGGTGGTGGCAGCCCTCAGCCTGCTGGTTTCGGAAGCTCCCCGCCCCGTTTGCCTGGGTGCCCTCCATGTCCGGGATGTCGATTTTATGCTGGGATCTTCCTTCGCCAGCATCCCGGAGAGTCCCTTGAGACTTCCTTGTCTCCTGGGTTGGCTCTCCTGCTTTCTGTATCTCTACTTTTCCTTTTTCTTAGCTTACTCTCTTACTCTGGTGGAAGATATCTAGTAGTTTCCCGAGAAACGGTGCTCGGTTGAGAGAACTGTCGAGGCTTTGCAAGTCTGAAAATACCTACAGATATTCTGTATATCCATTTGAGAGTTTGGTTATAGAATTCTAGGTTGAAAATCCACTTTTCATCAGAATTTTGAAATCATCGCTTCACTGTCTTTTTGCTTTCAGGCTTGCTTTTGAGAAATCTAATCCTGTTCTGGTGTTTGATCCTTCAAATATGAATTGTTTTTCTCTTGGAAATTTTTTTTAGGATCTTCTCTGTTCCCAGGTTGTGAAATTTCAGGGATGTGCCTCGATCTGGGTATATTTTCATCCCCCGTGTTGGAGGCTCAGTGGGCCCTTTCAACCCTGGGAATTTTTTTTTTTTTTTCAGTCCTGTAAAGTTTGTCTGAAAAATGTCTTGACTCGCTTCCTTCCTTACATTTTCTCTGTTCTCTCTAGCACCTGTGAATCCACTGTTGCCCTCTCAGAGAAGTCTTTAGCGTTTCTCTTCTGTCTTCCGGTTCTCTGGCTTGCGCTCTCTTCTGAGGGCAGTTGCTTCAACTTTATGTTCCACCCCCTCGATTGAGTTTTTTCACTTTTGCTGCCAGGTTTTAAATCTCTGTTCTCTGATCTGTACCCATTCTTGTTTCGTGCATGCAATTTAATTTCTTATTACTCCAAGAATATTAACAGCAGGGCTTTTTGGTTTTGCTTTCACGTTTTCTTCTCCCTAAACGTTTTTCAGGTCCCCCAAGTCAATTTTTCCTGTTTTGGCTTCTGTCTTCCACACTAGAGTCTTTCCTCCAGGGTTGGGTGTTTCTTGGTTACCTGCTCGTGCTTGACAGTCTCTAAGCGTGTAGGTGGAGCCTGTGGGATTAACGGGTGCGGGCCGGGTAGATCTCCCAGAGACACCCTACCATCTCGTTTTCAGTCTCCTTTTTGACACGTAAGGGTCTGGTTGCTTGGAGCTATATAGTCACTTTTTCCACCTCAGGACTGTGCACGTCCTTTAGGTGTGCCACATACCCCGCCTGCGGCTTTTACCCTCTTCACAGAGACCCTCTAGTCTTCTGTCGGGGTGAGCACGGCAGTTGCCCAGCCGTCTGGATTTGAGGAAGGGATCTAAGGAGCTCCCTGCTTCTTACACCGCTTCTCCGCAGTCTTCCTTATGTTTGGACACCCTTTCTGGAGCCCAGTTTCAGAGGTCTGTAGTGCAGCAGGAGAGACTTCTGAGGATTCTCTGATACCAGTCTGACTGTTGGTTTTTCCCACTGCAGGCTTGGGCTCTGGTTGTCCTTTGCTTTCTGTCTGCTAAGCCGGTTATCTTTCATCCATCAGCTTCCCTGCTTCCAAAATGCCGTTACTACTCTCTTGTCGCCCCTGCTTTGCCCTATTCTTGAGGATTTGTCTTTAAAACAAAAAAAAAAAAAATCATTTTCTACAGTGTTAGTGGTCGGTTGAGAGGAAGTAAAATGTGTGTTTAATTTACTAGTGTAAACCGGAGGTCTATAAGTTGCCTTATAAATATGCCCCCTCTCTCTGTTGAAAACTTCCTCTGTTCCCAAGATGATATGACCTAGCCTGGAAGACGCAGATGGTTTGGTGAAGAAATAACTGGTAATGATAGCATCCAAAGGCGGTTAAACACCAGCAGTGGTAACACCTGGCGGTGGCAAAGTGAAATATACACTGGACTTCTGGAAGCCGACACCTTAATGAGGAGAAGGCCAGTGACCCCGAACACATGCTCTTCCTTCTGTCGTTCCCATCTTCCTCATCCGAAGGACAAAGGTCGGCCTCCATCAGTTCCAAGGCCCCTTCCGGTCCTCAGATGCTGTGTCACTTCCCTCAGTTCCAGGAGGGAGAGGCGAGATCGATGTCCTGCTCACCTCTCGTTCCCAGGTCTAGCACATGATGTGGCTACCTGGTAAATTCTTGGCTGAAATTAATTTAAATAAGTAATCGTTCCTTTAGTCGGTTCGTATTGGGTAAGGAGTAGTCGCCGTAACGCTCGAAAGAAGTATCTTATCCTTCCTCCTCCTCAGAAGGGCTTTCTTTATTCTTTTGTCTTCCAGTTGTTCCCATGACTTTGCCAACTAAAGTTCTAAGTGCCCACCGTAAATCACTAAATCTTGTTGATTCTCCTCAGCCACTCCTAAACAAGGTAAAGTATTTAGAATCCCTTTGGTCTTGTTTTGTTTTAGTGTAATGTTTTTCGATGTTGGTGTTACTCCCAAGAACTCTTTTACGGGGTTGAACTCAAAAGTGAACATTTTTTGATGTCCGGGACCTTTGGGATTAAAAGTTCTGGGTCTCAGTGGGAACCCGCTCACTTGGTTGTCTGCGATCTGCCTCTTGTTAGTATCCACAATGCATTTGATGCAAACCTGGATACTTTGCATGTAGGAAAAGGCTACTGCCTTTCTGCCCAGAATCTGTCTCACTAGAGGAAGTAAGTAAAAAGATCCCTGAGGAGAATAAAATGTCAGGGTGTTCCCACTGATTCCTATAATTCGTTTTATCTAGGGGTTTGTCTATGATTTTATCCTACGTGAATAGAAAGATTCAGTGTCTACTGAAGAATATTTTAACCTGACTTCAATTGGAGGTTGTCTAAAACTTACGTATTTTTTGTGTTTTGCTTTCAAAAAGATCTTTATTGCAGTACAGCATACAGAGAAAGGCGTAAAGGCTAGAACCGGGGGACCGGTGGAAACAGCTGCCCCCTGTGCCCTCCCAATTGCTTCCTCCCTCCACTCTGCTGGTAACTGCCGGCCTGAGTTCAAACACCAGGGCTTCGTTTTAACCCGTTTTTGAACGTTGCATAAATACACATATCTTCATCTGTTCCGTCTGGGCTCTTCAGACATTGACTAACCCAATGATTCGCTGATCAGAAATAGTAAAACATATAAATAAAAAGCTACGGAAGAGTCACTGAAACCTGGAGCACAGCAGTGACAGTTTCAAGACCCGGTTGGTGTGTCACTTCCTGGTCTTCTGAAAGTTCGCATGCTCAGCCCCTCCCTCGCTGTTTGGCTTTTGTATGGCCAGGCCCCCGAAGACGACTTCCAGTGGCCCAGAGATGACCATGGTGATGTGGACTGTGACAAGCTGGTTGAGCAGCTGAAAGATTGTTCAAACCTACAGGACCAAGCAGACATTCTGTACATTCTGTATGTAATAAAGTAAGTTTATGGTCTTCACCAGCTCGAGCCTTCTCCATGCTCCTGGACTCTTTGTTGTCGTTTTCTTGGTCTTCCAGCAAAGCAGGTCATGATTATATTCACCCACATAACCCAGGATCACCATGAGCCGACTTCTGTCTCCCTCTCTACCCACCAGCTCTGGCCTCTCAGGACTAGAAGGCTTGAGTGAGGCCAGGATCTCCCTGTTTATGTTAGGCTTCTGTTTCAAATAGAAGGGATGCTTTGGTAGGATGGAACCCTCTTGGTGAGACTCAGAGGCACGGGGAGGCCCCCAAAGCTTGGCAGAATGTACAGTGATTCATTTTCCTCCCTGCCAAGTGAATCCAGCCTTTAAGCATTCCAGGTCATACTTCTGGGATTTTCTCTCTCTTGACAGGGGCCCCAGCTGGGACACAAATCTCTCCGGACAGCACGGGGTCACGGTTCACAACCTCCTCAGTGAGCTCTATGGGAAAGCTGGCTTGAACCAGGAGTGGGGTTTGATTCGCTACATCTCTGGCCTGCTCAGGAAGAAAGTGGAGGTCCTGGCAGAGGTCAGAGCAAGTGCACTGGGGCAGCCCGTTTGTTCTTTGTAGCCCCATGCCCTCTTTGTGTTAGGAAAGCTGGAGGCAAGCACCTCTTGTTTGTAAAGGAAACCAGTTATCTCATACGTGGATGGCACAGGCCCTCCTCTCCTGACTTCCCACTGCTCTTGGAAGACAAGCAGAGGAAATGAGATTCAAGTTGATTAGTTTTGTTCCTTTGTAGCTGCAGAAAGAGGTTTACCAAGAAATCAAATGAAAAAGCTCTGTGGCCTGGCGCCCTTACACAGAGCGTTCTTATTTCTGCACATCTGCAGTATAATCATCATTACCGTTTTAGCCCCGAGGCCCTGCAAAATCCAGAACTGCTTTCTAAGACGTTAGAGTTCGGTGTTATGGTAAGATGATGGTATTTGTTATATGTGAATAATGGAGAAACTGGCAAGCTAAGACTGTAATATGGTCATTAACCCTTAACGTTGGTAGTTGGTATCTTAGGACTCGTGACAGCTCATCTCCCTTGTAGGATATCCGGGGATCCAATGTGTTTGCTACAGTGGATGGGCATTAAATACCCCAATGGGCCCTGCAGAGCCCGGCCCAGGCCACAAAGATCACAGGGACCCAGCCCTGCCTAGGTTGTTCAGTACAGGGTCTGTATATGAATTTTCAAATAAAGGACACCATGGGTCATAAAGTTTGTAAAGGTAAATTTCTGATTCTGTTGGGAGTGACCCTTCCCTGCTGGCCTTGCTAATCTCCACCCCACCCCACCCCCGCTCTCCCCCTCCCCTCCTGCTGTCGCCGTGGCCCTCACCCTTTTCTCTAAATGAGTAGGCCTGCACGGACCTGCTGTCGCACCAGAAGCAGCTCACAGTGGGCCTGCCACCAGAGCCCCGGGAGAAGACCATCTCTGCGTAAGTCTTCAGCCTGGGGGGGGGGGGGGGGGGGGGCTGAGGTTTGTGGGGGACTGTGGGGAAAGCATCAGTGCCAGCCACCATGTGGGAAGAGGGTCTTTTTAAAAACGCTGTCACTCAGGAGCTTCCAGCAGGAAAATAAGGCTCTTCCATGGAGGGCGAGGGGGCACCGCTCCTGGGCACCTTTCATGATGTTCACGTCCTGATGCTTCTTCCTAGGCCCCTGCCCCCCGAGGAGCTCACAAAGCTCATCTACGAAGCCAGCGGGCAGGACATCAGCATCGCCGTCCTCACACAGGTCAGTGAGCCAGGAAGGGGCAGGGCCACAGCCGCCTTCCAGGCGCAGGGGCCTCTCCTCCAGCAGCCAGTCTCTGAAACACTGTCTCCACGTGTGTCTGCGTCAGGAGATTGTGGTTTACCTGGCCATGTATGTCAGGGCACAGCCCAGCCTCTTCGTGGAGATGCTCAGACTGCGGATTGGACTGATCATTCAGGTGATGGCCACGGAGCTGGCACGGAGCCTGAACTGCTCAGGTACGATGTACGCGGGTGGACTCGGGGCGGGGGGGGGGGGGGGGGGGGGGGGGTTCCTGCACCTCCCTCCCCGCCCCTAGGGGGAGCCTGCCCAAGTATCCTGGAACCGGGGCTTCCAGGCCTTTGTGTGTGCTCACGCTTTACCAGGTTCTCTCATTTAGATGTAACTTCCGCCAGGCCAGCCAGCGCACCTCGTTGAATTTCATATGTCAGGGAGAAGGAGGTACTAGAATCTTGTGCCCTGCTCCGGCCAGCTAAGTCCCTTACTGTGTCTCCTTGTGGTGAGATGTCATCCCGCATCTCATAACGCCTCTGTTGGGAGAAATCCTATCAATTTAAAAGTGTAAATCGACTACGAGATGCATTCCAACATTGGGAACCATCACAGGGTGAAAAAGGATGTGTCTGAGTGTTAAGTAAAGACACAATTGAAACCGCAGCGTTTAGCGTCACCGAGGAGTGGCACGTTTCGGCCCTGAAACAGTGGTGAGGTCACCCTGAGCAGGGAGGCCTGCTACAGCATCCTTTGTTACCCCCTCTTCAAGGCCCACCCGACTCTGCACCACCAGCCCGATGTCAGAGACGCTTATGTTTGTTTGTAGGAGAAGAAGCTTCTGAAAGTTTGATGAACCTCAGCCCTTTTGACATGAAAAACCTTCTGCACCATATTCTGAGTGGAAAAGAATTTGGCGTTGAAAGAAGCGGTAAGTGAATGCTCAGTTCACCTCCGGGGACAGCGGCACAGGGGGCCGACTGGTGTGCCCAGGGTTGCCTACAGCCGCCACTGTGGACGGCATAGACGAGGGTAGGCTTCCTGCTTTAGGGAGATGGACGGTCCCTGGGCTCAAGATTGGGGCTCCTAGGCCTTTGTGACCCCTCATAGGCTTGCTGAGAGCGTTGCCATCGCACGTGGGTGTGGTGTGCACCCCTCTGCGCTCTGGCCTGCGCCCTCCCTCCTTCCGCTGGCCCCTATGCACGGGTGTGAGGAGGGATGAGGTGAGCAGGGTGTAGGGGTGGAAGGGCTGTCTTTTCCCAGCTCCTGCGTGCCCCACCTTTGGCTTGGGTAGAAGCACTCTCGGCCACACTCCCGTTACCCTTCAGGGGCGCGGGGTCCTCCACATGCTCTCAGCACCTTCATGCTGAGAGACTGAGCTTCACTCCATCTTGTTCACTGGGTTTTGATCTGTACCAGAACCTTCTTTGCTGTGCTAGGAAGTAGAATCGCCCAAGTCCTGGTGGAATTTTGTTCTCAAATGCTCCCTAATTATAATTGAAGCAATTATCATCTCTCCTAATAAAGCAAAATGATTTGCAGACACATTGGCAGATTTATTTCATCACGCCAAAGAAACGCCGTGCAGGCTGTCATTCTTTTTATTTAATGAGAAGGACATTGGGTACTTCGTATTTTTTCCCCAGAGCGCACACCAGCCAGCAAACAAAGGCGGCGGCATCATGCAATCAGACGTGTTTTGGTCGCTTTTCTCCTTTCCTGAAGGAGGAGCGCTCGAGATCCTTTTCCAAAAGTAATTTCCAGTTCTTTCAAATGCACAGTCCTTGAAACGTAAATATGCGAGATAAATATTTTATGTGTTCTGTTCATCAAAATCATATACATGGTTTGATGCAGATAATTACTGAAAATTTGTTATTATAAAGCTGTAGATGCTTACAAAATTGAGAAGAGACTAGTGTCACTAGAAAGCTATAAATATGTCTGGTTGCAAGCAAGGCCAGAAGAGGTCCGTCTTACATATAACATCATTTTATTGTCTTCTGTCATTGTTCAGTTTTTATAAGTTAGGAAACTCAAATAGTCTTAGAATTTTTTTTTTTAATTCTGAGATGTCAGAGATCTTTCCAGCCACTGCCCACCCTACACTGGCCCCACCGTAGCTCCTCAGACCCCTTTCGCTTCTGGTTTCCACTTTCCTGGTGTCCTTCCTCGCTCTCCAGCTAATCTTTGTGATTCTTCTGCGAGTCCCTTCCTCCCTGCTGTCCTTTAAATGTTGGTGTCCCCTGGCTCCTTATTTGTCTCCAGTCTCCGAGGCGGTGCCCTCTACTCCCATAGCTTCATTGAGGGCTGGGTGGGAAGGCTGGGCACCCAGGGGAGCTGCTCTAGGAAGTGGCCTTTGAGCTGCGTTTGCAGAAGGAGAAGGTGCGCCTGGCAGAGGGGGAGCAGGTGGGATGGGAGGCAGCAGCACATACAAATGCCCGGCACCATGTACCTGGCTAGGAGTGTGGAGCTGCGAGGGGTAGGTGGGACTCAGGTCAGGCAGGCTTTATCCGGAAGACAGAGCTAGGCCTGGAAGGATTCCAGGCGTGCAGTGACGTGATCACACTTGCCTTTTCGAATGATAGCTGGGACCGAAGCACAGAGAGCCAGTTAGCGGGGAGGGGCAGGACGCAGACAGACCTGAGTCCGGAGGCCGCCAGAGCGGGTTGGAAGTGAGGTGATGGCGGGAGCGCGTGGGTTCTTCTCCACTTGTGGCCCTGGGGCCGCTTGTTCTCCTGGGACTTCCCTCTCCAGTCCCAAGGTCCCTTATTTGAGTGGTCTCCATTTTTTACAAGGAAGCTGTGCTTTTGGAGAGTCAATTATTTTTTAGAAACAATTCGTTAAAGGGTTTGATGGCCGCTCTGGTTTTTTTGCGTGCCGCTCAAAGCGATGGTCACTCTCTCACCCATTCGCTGGACGCCTGCGGAGCCCGCGCTGTGTGGCCGGTGCTGTTCCAAGTGCTAGAGACAGAGCACTGGCCAGGGCAGACGAGGCTCTCTTCTAATGGAGTTTGTAAGCACGTCCGGCAGATGTGGATAAAAATGCGCACGTCGCACGCATTCCTCCCCCGGGGCGGGGGCTGCTGATAGTATCTAAGAGCCCTGTGTGCGTTTCCCCTCCAGTGCGACCCATCCATTCCTCCACATCCAGCCCTGCCATCTCCATCCATGAGGTGGGACACACGGGAGTCACCAAAACCGAGAGGAGTGGCATCAACAGGCTGAGGAGCGAGATGAAACAGGTAAGACGGAACTCTCAGTGGCGGTGCCGGGAAAGAAGTGGTTTTCATACCTGGACTCACCTCAGAAAGTGATAGAAACCCAGGGCAGGCAGGGCGCGGCCTGCTCTTCGTAGAGGATGTGAGGTCCCCTCTGTCCTGAAATCTGAACACACTCTACCCAGATATCGAAAAATTATGTGAACATTCCAGAAAATATCCTTACCCACGTTTGTCTCTGTTGCCGAGAACCACGCTTCTCGGTGGTGGGCCGCAGCTATCCCAGAAGTGGAGTTGCGCAAAACGTAACTGAACCACCTCTCCGTCAAATGTGTCCTTCACGCCAAATGGCAAGAGGAATGTAGAAAGAGGATGGAATGCTCATGATACCTGTATTTGCCACCATCTACAGGTGTCTCTTTTCTTTGTTCGCTTTTTATTTCACAGTAAATTCCTTCTGAACTGACCCCACAGGACTGCAAGGCAGCAGCTTTTTAGTCCTAGTGTGCCGGGTTCCCAGGTGCTAGGACTTGACCGATGTACAGAGGGAAGGAGAGCTTCCTTCTGACCATGACCTGAGTGAGAAACGGACTCAGGTTCTCCTCTCCATTTCAAATGGTGGTGACTCGCTAGATGGAGTCCACGAGGTGCTGATGGGTCACACCCAGCAGTTGGGCCAGCACTTCCCTGGATTTTCCAGAGGGTGATAGAAGAGGTAGGGCATCCTTGGTTCAAAAGTGGCTTGTGTTTACTTCTTGATGTATTTTTACTTTCAGATGACTAGGCGATTTAGTGCTGATGAACAGGTGAAACCTCTGTCTTGTTCCGTCCTTCACGTGTGTGTTTCGTGTCCTTTCTGGCTTGCATGCGGAAAGCGAGGCTGCGAATACGGAGAGCGATTGCGTGGAGAATGGTTTTGCCCGTCCAATGGGCTTGAGTGGAGGTGACTCTGCGGACTGTGGCGGGCAGCCCTGGGGACAGGCAGAGTGCCGGACTTGAGAGCAGGGGAAATGGCCTTGCCCCATGCCTTTAAAAAAGTCCATTTATCAAGCTCTTGGGTTTTATAGGATGCTTTGTGAAAGAGATGGTTCTGGGCTCTGCCTCGGCAGGAGTTTCTGTTCAAAAAAAGGGAAGTAAATAGGGAAAGGTAAAATGTGGTCATCGAGTATATGAATAGAAAGAATACTGTTGTCCCTGTCTGCAGATTGCCTGGGGGAATTTAACCCTGCAAGGAAAACAGTGTGAGGATCCCACTCTTTCATATCACCCCTGGGACGTGCTTCCTCCTCGTCCCTCCAGAAAGTCGGAAGCGCGTTCCTGACGATTTCACGTGCGTGACTGAGAGAGCGTAGAGGAGTCATACAGTGACATGCAGCTTCTGTGTGTCGTCTTCCAGGCTAATTTATGCTCCATTTCCGAACACCTCCCTTTGCTAGCCACTCGGTGGCACCATATCCCGGCAGTGGCTCACTGTGGGGGAATGTGGGCGGTTCCTTCTGCCTCCATTTAATACCACCCTTACATATTATGGGGACAAAATGATCTACTTTGGTAGGCTTAGATTCAGCCAGTGCAAGTTTTATTTTGGGCCACTTATATCAAGGAAATACGGTCTCGGTCCAAAATTTTATGGGTGTCTTGGCATTTTACATTTCTCTTCGCCTTTGCAAGAACACCATGGATGCATGGTTTGGGCGCAGGCCCTGCCCCCTGCAAGCTCAGGGTACGTTACAGGTTTTTAGATGAAGAAATGCCTGTTTGGCCAAAGGTCATCCGCCTGATCGTGTTTGTTCATGTAACAAATATCTATTGGATGGCAGTAGGTGCCAGATGCTAAATGGCTGGTCATGGGTAGGTATTTTATTGGTCTCTGCAGATTTTCAAACTCTTCACATAGAAGCTTAGCAGTTTGTGGCTATGACTGTGGAAAATAAAATGTGCCCTACCTTGGCGAGGCACATCCACATATGACTAGAATGGGTGACATTTCATAGTCTGAGCCTTTCCCAAGTTCGCCGTTGCACGGCCCAGAGCTCCGCGCTGGCCGGCGCCTGGCGCCATCGGCCTAGATGGTGAGTGAGACTTGTGCGCCCGCATCCTGTGCACCTTCTTTGCGCGGGGTGCTTTCCATGCCTTGTGCGTTCCTCCTCTCTGTGTGTGTCCTTTCGTGTCACTGCCCATGACTGAGTGGACTCTCTTTGTTTTGTAGCTCTTTTCTGTGAGCCAGGCCGTGGCCAGCAGTGCACATTCCTCCAAGTCTGCGGTAAACCACGCACCCCGCTGTTGTCCTCACCGCCTCCTCGTGTTGTGGTGTCTGAATGCTGTTGTTGCCCTTCTCGTGCACCTACCTCGTCCCTAACTCCCAAAGATTTGAACAGGTTTAAGTGTTTTCATTTGACTGTCGTTCTGAAGAGAGTCTAGAAAGAAAGCCACGAAGTTCTTGAATTGAGCTTTGTTGGCCCAGGAGCTTCTGGGACCTTTGAGGCATTGGTTCTGTGCCTTTCTTTGGAGCTCTGACGGTGAGCCACCGCCTGCACCTGCTGAGTGATTAGCACCTTGTACTCCTAATGCCCCGGCTTGGCTTGAGGCCCCAGATCAAGTGGAGGACTAGGAAATATTCTAATTGCAGAAGTGAGTCTTAATCTTCCTCTTGAAACTAGGAGAAAACCAGCTGAGTCATTGATGAGTGCGGCTGTTATTACTTTTATTTGTATCTAATTGTTGCCGTATTTAAGTGGCAGTAATGAGCCCAATGGAATAACCCAGCCTAACAGCCTCTTCAAAATAAGATCCGATGAAGTCCAAATGAGCACATAGGGAAAACTCCTGCCTCCTGCCCTGCTGGCACGCTTACCATTTGGATTTCATTTTTAAACCTTGAAGTTTGATATGCCTTGAGCAATAAAAGTGCCAGGTAGTCCAGAACACGATGTGTAAGGACGAGGGTTATCCCTTTCCCGCCCTTTAGATGGACGGGTTAGAAGCCGTCCTCCAGCGGAAAGCAGGCCGCGGGAGCTGCCACAGGGAGGCTTGCGGCACGGCCTCGCCCCCACGCTGAGCCAGCTCCGCTTCCAGGCCCCGGTCCAGGCCCCCACGGGGAGCCTCTCTGAGCTGCATCTGCATCGTGGGCGGGCCTGCTGGCCCTGCCCCAGCTCTTCCCTCCCGGAGGCCAGAGTGAGTCCGGCCTTGGGCTTGGGGGGTGGGAACAGGAGGACGCCCTCTCCCTCCGCTTCAGTAAAGCATGTGTTCTGACTTGGAGGCCACCACCGGCCCCAGGGAGCAGCCGGCCCCGAGCTGAGAACAGGCAGAATAGAAAGCGAGCCAAAGGGCCAGATTCCCTGCCTTTACTTTTCGTCTTTCGTTCCAGAACATTCTCTCTCGCCTGCCCCCATATTATGTTACCTTCTCTGTGGCACCTAGAATACAGGGAGGTGACCACTGCTTCCCTGTGGCACTGCAGAAGTGGGCATTAGGGCATTTATGTCCCTGGGCTATGGCACCTCTAAGAGGTTCACCTACTCTGAGAGGGCCCCCCCCCCCCCCCCCCGGCCCTCCTGCAGCAGTGCCAGAGGGCCTCGGTGGTAACAGCTGGCTCCTGTGAGCACTTACCACAAGCCAGGTGTGCTCTCGGGGTTTTCTGCATCTGTATTCAGTGAGTGCTCACAGCTCCCTGAAGCAGGTATGACCGTGACCCATTGTGCAGATGAAGCTGAGGCCCGGAGCTAGTGTTCAGGATTGATGTAGGTATGGCGAGTTGGGATTCACAGACTGACCCCAGAGCCCTCACTCTTACCTGCTCAGCCTCCCTGTCAGGTCAAGGTCCTTTGCTGCCGTGCTACCTCTTGAGGGCTAGAAAGAATACACAGGAGACCCATAACCAAACTGGTACAGGAAAGAATCCATCCAGCTTCAAGAAACACACAAGTCAAATTAAGGAACTTTGTTCCTTTCTGGACACGTGGTCTGGTAGTTTGACTAGGTCACAGAGTCATCCCTCTTGATGGCCAGCGGTCCCTGCGGCTGCTGGCTCCGAGGTTTCTGAAGGCCGTGTGTTGTCTGTCTTGCAGAGATCCAGCACCCCATCCTCGCCCACTGGCACATCATCGTCAGACTCTGGCGGGCATCACATCGGCTGGGGGGAGCGGCAGGGCCAGTGGCTACGCAGGAGGAGGCTGGACGGAGCCATCAACAGGGTCCCCGTGGGATTCTACCAGAAGGTGTGGAAGATCCTTCAGAAGGTAAGCTTGGCCGCTGTGCTGCGTTCCACTGGCCTTGTTGCTGGGGGACGGACACTCCCAGGGGGATGAACCATCCCCGTTAATTGCGTCGCGAGGCATGGCAGCACCTGCAGGGATCAGGTAGCCTGTCCCCGAGCCTGGGGAGTCCCAGCCTAGAGCAGGGTCTCTCCACCTCTGACATTTGGGGCGGGGCAATTCTTTTTTTTGGGGGGGGGGGGGGAGGGTCCCGTGTATGCAGGATGCTCGGTGACATCCCCAGCCTCTACCCGCTAGATGTCAGTGGCACCCCCACCCCCAGCTGTGACAAGCGCAGATATCCCTGGACATTGCCAGGTGTCCCTGGGACGCGCAGCAAATCATCCCAGTTCAGAACCGCCGGCTGGAACTGCAGCAAGTTAGATAAGGTGGCAGCCCGAGTGTTAGGGGACCACCTTTGACATATTTTAGGAACACAGAAATGTCAGAAGATAGACAAAAACCAGGGAAGGCTTTGGCTGAAAACACTGTGACGTAGAGGGCCTGGAATGCCCACCCCCCCACCCCCCACCCCCGCAGGCTCTAGCCTCCTGCGTGTTCCAGTGGGTGTGGTGTCCCCACCGTTCAGCGACACGATCGAGCACCCCCTGTCTGCGGGGCACCGTGTCCGCTCCCGGGTGCCTTGAGTCACCCCAAACCCCAACGTACCTGGGGCCACCTTTGCCTCTCCACCTAGAGGATGGGGGGACCCCAGACCCACTCCCCTTAGCTGGCTGCCCAGTCTGTGGCCATCAGGGCTGCATTTCCCGGCTGTCTGAGGACATGGAAATGTCTGCAGAGGCCGTCAGAGACGGCCGTACGGTGGAGCCCCAGACTGCACCACACACACCCGAATGCAGGAGGGCCCGAGTGCCGGGGGTCAGCGGGGAAGCCGTGCCCCTCTGCTGTCCGCACCCACATTCCGTCTCCCTGCCGCACCAGCCCCAACGCGCATCCTTCCTTGCACACAGTCTGCCTCAGTTAAAGGCTTCCGTGCAAATTAAGAACCATGGGCAGGACCAGTTTTTTCTTAAAACTATTTTTGTTAGCTCATTCATTTCACAGTAGGAGAGGAAAGTAATCCCAAATGAGCACACGCTATAACCCCCTTCCCAAAGGCATAGCACCTCGCAGCGGTTGTACTCCGGTGGCAGGGGCCAGTGGTCCGTTAAGGAGCCTTAGCCTCTCTGCTGTGTGGAGAGCGAGGTCTTCATGCAGCTGGGCATGGGGAGGTCAGAATGGTCCCTGTCCTTGGGCAGCTGGTCCTCACATGGGAGCAGAGCCCTCAGATCCCGCAGAAGCCTCTGCTTCTCCTCTTTCTACCTGCGGTCAGAAGGTATGGCCACTGCTGCCACTCTGTCCTCGGCCCGCCAGCGCACCGGGACTGAGAAGGCAGCCAGTGAGATGAGAACAGACTTCCCAGAAAATCTCCCCACTCTTCCTGGGGCATCAGACGCTTCCATCCAGACTTCCACTAGTTCAATACCAAGACACTCTTATTATGAAAAAGCCGCATTTTGCGTTGAGCCGGCGCTTGATATTTATATACATGGGTGCGCGTGTGCATGTCTGTGCATGTGCTCAAGTCTTTTGTGATTGGTGCTTATTATAGAAATCTCAAAAATAGATGCCTGCAAAGGCACAGAAGTATCACTTCACCAGCAGGAGCCGTGAAAATATCCCTTTCTATGGCCCCAAAGGGTGCCTCGCAGCCGCCGGGGCCTGGTTGCCAAGTGAAAGGCGGAGCTGCCACAGAGGAGGACCCCGCGGCTCCCTGGGGCATCGTTCGCACAGGATCTGAAAGATGCCTGCTGGTTCCCTAGAACCGCTCCATCGAAAACAGCCTGTGGGCAGTGAGAACAAGCTCTCTAAAAATAACTGACAGTCTGGCGTGTTCAGCCCCCGTGTAGGTTTCCAGGGCAGAGTGACTTGAGTGTGTGCGAACGTGTGTGCACACTTACTAATCCGCTCCTGGAATCTGAACTGTGCGGTGTGTGTTCTGTCTCCAGTGCCATGGTCTGTCCATCGACGGTTATGTGCTCCCGTCCTCAACGACAAGAGAGGTATGATGGGAAACCCCGTCCCCCACCCCTACCCAGGGCTTTCTTTCACCGTCTCCTAACACTCCCGCTTCTTTCAAGCGTGCTACGTCCACACAGGCCTTTTGTAAGTCCATCTCTTGAGCCACTTCACCTTCCAATTTTGCTCTTTCCCGCATTTATCGGCATCACCTTTTCTTTGACCTCACAGAAATAGCATTTCTGACCGCCAAGATCTATACACTTGCTCTTTAAAGTGCTATTAAGAGAAAAGAGCAAAGCTGCCCGCCACCCTCGTTGGGCACTGACGCAGTCCCCTTCGGCCCCCTCCACCGAGAACGCTTTCCGGGTTTCCTTCTTCCGGTTCATTCTTTTACAAATTGAGTTTTTAGTTCCTGTCCCACCCGAGACACCATGCTTTATGGCACAAGGAGTGACCAAGAAGAAAGAGGAATAAGAAAAGGGCCCTGCCCCCTGGACGGCCCAGTCCAGTGGGGTAGGTTCATCAAGCTAGGACAAGGCCAACTCACCCGCACGGCAGGGTTCCCGGCCTCCTGCTCCAGAGGGTTCCAGCTGGTGGAATCAACGTGGCCAGAAAGGAGGCAGCATTTTGGAGCTGAGCCCTGGGCCCAGCGGGTGCTACGGTCAACGTTGGTCACAGGGCTGTCTGGCCTCAGCTCACTCCCGCCCCCCTGCCGGTCCCTTTGACAGATGACCCCACAGGAGATCAAGTTCGCCGTGCACGTTGAGTCGGTGCTGAACCGCGTGCCGCAGCCCGAGTACCGGCAGCTGCTGGTGGAGGCCATCATGGTGCTGACGCTGCTCTCAGACACGGAGATGAACAGCATCGGGGGCATCATCCACGTGGACCAGATCGTGCAGATGGCCAACCAGCTGTTCCTACAGGACCAGGTGAGTGTCCAGGCCCACCTAGTCACCCCCACAGCCGAGACGGAGAGAGGGGCAAGGTGACGGGTTGGCTGGCCTGTGTCTCTGTCAAGGCTGAGGATTTTGTGTCCAGTAGGAAAGAATATTCTCAAACAAAGAAAATGTCACCACAGATGGTGGTTAAAAAAAAAAAAAAAAAGTCAACCACTTGGTTAGAAAATGGCACAACGGCCGCTTGGGAAACCTAAAGATCTTTGCAAATGGATAGACTCGTTGTGGCTTAGGTTTTAGTGCGAGCACCACTCTTGCTGTGGATACGGCCTTGGATAAGCAGACCACTTACCCTGCGTCCGGAATCGAGGTAGGAGAAGCCGTGCTCTCGTTACAGAGACATCGCGCACTGCAAACTAGGCTGTGCGGGAGCACAGTGTGGCCCCCAGAGGAGAGGCTGGATGTTGGCCCTGGGCACCCTTGACTCCTGCCCTTGGGCTCAGAGCCCCTCTCTGGGGGGCGCTGGTCTCTAGCAACCTGATCGCCAGTGCACACAGCCATCACAGCGCCGGGGGGGCTGAATGCTGCTCATTCTTTGTGTTTTTTCCCGTTGCAGATGTCAATTGGAGCCACGGATACCCTGGAGAAAGACCAAGTCACGGGCATTTGCCACTTCTTTTACGACAGCGCTCCGAGTGGGGCTTATGGGACAATGACCTACCTGACAAAGGCAGTAGCTTCCCATTTGCAGGAACTGCTGCCCAATTCAGGCTGCCAGATGCAATAGGGCCTCAGTGCTCTGAGTCTGTCCCTCGCTCCCTAGCCTCTTCAGGAACATCCTGTTCTCCAAGATCCCCGGTGTGGTCACAAAAGCACGTCCCGTCAGAAACCCTGGAAGCCACCGACCTAAAAACCAGTGTGTGTCTAAGCCACAGAGCCGATGGATCCTGTGTCCCCACAGGGAGCACCATGGGTTCGCTGTCTAGGTTCACTTCCCTGTGACGTTTGCCAGAACAGACTCCAAGAGACCAGATGAGGAGGAATTAGAAACTGGTCTCTTTTGAGTGCAGTGTGAACAGAGAGGCCAGCTTAAATTGGCTTTCACTGAGAGTTCCCGAAAGCAGTCAGGTGGTCAGATATGCTAGTGACACCTCCAAGGATGGGAAGATCTTCGAGCAGGGGGCGTCTGACGAGCGGACCTTGACAAGGGAGACATCTTAACAGGATGTGGCCTGTGGACCAAACTGTTTACCAAATACAACAACTCTGTCTTTCTGTGCAACTTTGGTTTTCTTATGCCTTGCTTTCTTTCTAGGCCTCTCGTTTTACTGGCACGGCTACCTTTGCGTGACAGTCCTCTCCTGCCGAGATTTAGAAGAGTGTTCACAGTTAACTCTGGCTTGTGGTCTTCAAGGATTCTATCCTGGCTGCTTATGAATTAGAGATTTCTTCTGCCTTATTTAAAAAAAAAATCTGGAATATAGCAAAAAAAAAAAAAAAAAAAGGGGGGGGTGGCAGGAGAGGTGCCAGCACTTCTAGCTGGGCCAACTGTTGTTTGGGGGCCGGAGCAGTAGGGAGTCCCTCTGGAAGGCCTGTGCCCCCCCCCCCACCCCCACATAGGGCGACAGCCCTGGCAGGCAAGTGGGGAGCCACACAAGGAGTACACGGTGCCCGATGCCATTTGTGCTACTGCACAGGCAGTGCTTCTGTCTTAGCGGAGAGCCAGGCTGGCGACTCGAGCCCTTCTCGTGGGAGCGTTTTCCTCTTAGCTCCCAGGTAGGTGTGCTTGGGGAGCTTGGACGTCGAGCCAGGACACATCCTCACGGGACAGGGCCGCGTAGTCTTGGGCCGATGTTCTGGTGAATGGGGTTTTCTCTAGGCCTGGTCTTACCTGGTGGGGGATGGGGCAACACCAGGGGAACACTTCCCGTGAAGAATAAACTTCGGAGGACAGGCAGATGCGTGGTGGTCGACCGGTGTGCCCCGGCGGCTCGACCGTGACGGGTTACATTAGCAGTGGCTCTGCCTCTGAAAGGGGGGTGTGGCCACGGGCCTGTGGCTCGGGGTTTGCGTGACGGTGGAGAACGTGGGTGCTCCGGCTGCTTTGAGGGGCCCCGGGGGTGCCCGGCCCCACCCAGAGTCCAGACACAGTGCTGATGGTCATTCCTGAAGGAGAGGCGGGGTGGCCTCGCGTTCCTGCCGCTTCCTGCTGAAGAGCCTCTCTCCGGTCCAGACCCAGGGGAGAGATGGTCTAGAAGTCCACGTCTCAGTGCTCCCAACCTGGGCTCGTCTTGCACAGGTGACTTCGTAACTTTTGTCTCCTGTTCTTGAAACCACAATACTTTCTTCGCTCGGGCACAGGGTAGTTACATAAAGGAAAGCCCTGGCATCTCGCACTTTCTGCTCCACTGGACTTCTCCCCTTCTCTTCTTTCCCTTCCCTATTAATATCAGCACGTGTTGAACACTTTCTCTGTGCCAGGTGTGGGAACACAAAGATACAGGAGGCGTGACTCGGCACTCAAGGACCTCACCCCGGCAAGGCAGGCTGGTGTGAAAAGATGAGCACGCTTTAGGGTGGCGGGGGTGGTGTCAGAGAGACAACACGGTGTGGGACCGGAAGGTGGGGCCTGCCCAGAGCACCGGCATCGGCACAGATCTGAGACGGTGCCGGCAGCCTGGCCTACCGCTCCTGCCCACGCGGCACCTGGCCCCGCGCCACGCTTCCCCCGAGCTCCTGCAGCGCTTCCTGTTCGTGCCCTGCCTTTCCTGGGAATCCTGTTTGGTCTCATTTGCCTTTGAGGGTCTGGGATTCGGAGGTGGTCACAGCCACCCTGGTTTCAGACTTAACATTTTCATAGCCTCGCTTGTCAGTGTCTTTAAGACGCTTGACATAAACAAGGATCGTGTAATTCACCTGATAGACTTCCTAGAGGATCATTTGAAACAGACGATGTAAGAAAGGCACCAGCTGTGAAAGTCCTGGCTGCTTCTTGGAAGAAAGCTCAAGAAGAGTTACAGCACTCCAGAATGAGCCAGATGCTAATTTAGAACATCACCTGCCTGTGGATGACGTACAAAACCACAGATGCCGTGTTCGGGCTCACCAACCGCGATGCGGGCCGGGAGAAGAGCCACAATAAGCAGTTCAACGGAGCCTTCGATTCACTCTTTTGAAGCCTCTTTCAAATAAAATCCTGAAATAGTATCGCATTTCCACAGGCATCAAGCTGTCAGCTTCAAAGAAGGAGAACAGGCTTCTGACGCTAGATGCGGCGGAGGCCCACGCCGCCGCGGGGAACAGATGCTCCAGGGGGACGGTAGAGACCCCGAGCCGCTGCTGTCCTGGCCTCGGCACACAGGGTTTCCATGCTGGGAGAGAGCGGCCGGCAGCCCCTGCTGCTCTTTTCCTCTCTCCGTCCTCAGAACAGAAAGGCCAGTTTTGACCTGTGCTGGGCGTGGGGCGGGGGTAGCATGTCCTCTTGCAGAGCCGGGAACAAACATTTCTTTTAACATCTGTTGAAAATCCGTCAGCCGCCCCACCTGCTGCTCACCCTGCTTTGACCCAGGTGAAGCCAGCAGCAAGGAGGAAAGTTCTGTCTCCGGGTCAGGCTAGCCTTCCATCCCACCTCTGTGACCTGGGGGTGAGTTACGTAGCCTCTGTGCGCCCCCGTTTGCCCACCCGTCAAATGCACACGAGGCCCGCACACTGGCACAGGGCTAAGTGTGAGGGGATCACAGGGATCACGCCTTCCGCTCCCCGCCTCTGGCGGTCAGAACCTGGAGCTCCCCATTCACAAGAATCCAGATTTTCCCAATGGCAGCTCCTAGCTGGGCCAAAGGCCAGGGGCAGGAGGGTCTCTGGGTCATGCCAGTGTCTGACGGGGTGGCGGGGGGGCATCTGTCAGGAAGTCAGGGCTTCTGCCACTTTTCTGAGGCCTAGTCAATGGCAGGAGATTGTTACACATTAGCTGCCTGGGTAGAGAGAAGTTAGATGCTCCCTGTGTTTAAAAAAAAAAAAAAAAAAAAAAACCCACAAAAACACACACACAAAAAAAGGAAAAGAAAAAAGCCCAGAAGATCAGGAGGCAAGAGAAACAGTTTGTCAGCTGATTGATACCATTTATTTCTGGACAAGACGACAGGAGGCTCAGCCTCCCTTGATGTAAATTACAGCAGAACCGTCACTCAGTTCTACAGACACGCACACAAGTCTGGCAAATGGCTTTCATCTTCCCTGCTTCCTTGTTGTCAGAGGGTACAAAAGCCTCCCTCCCCCTCCCTTGGCGCCATTATCTTTCAAGGTGACTCTTCTGCTTTTGAAATCCCTGCCATCTGTTCTGTGTCTTTGCACTTTGCATGGTCCCAGAATGCCTTCTGTTCTCCCAGACTTGGCCACCGATTCCTCTGCTTGCGAGGAGAAAGCAAAGCCTCGCCGTCACCCTCTTAGAGCCCGGTGTCCCTTTGCCCTCCTCAGAAAGCCGTTTAGGAAAAGCCATGCCCTTGAGTTACCAAGAGAGTTCTCTGAGGCATGAGAGGAACTGAAACCACAAGAGACTATTCTGGAGTCTAACACATGGAGTGTTGGATGGTTGGGGAGAGGGAACAATTCCACCAGAAAACCACTATGTGTGTTTTTAAGGAACATATGTGCACTTTTGGCAAAAACGCCTTCTTAGAAGGAGTGGGATAATCGGAACCGATGAACTCTGCAGTCATGTGACGCGTCCCTCTGCCTCATCGCAATATGTCACCCCTTGTGAAAAATGAACTGCTCAGAAAGCATCTATTAGGGCCTACTTCAGGCTAGGCGTTGCTCGGCCCGCGGGAATACGGACGAGCGTGGCGGGATGAAAAAACGCCTCTCGTTGGCGAAGACCTCTGAGGAAGGACACTGCCCAACCTGCTGGGATGCATTCCCAGCACAGGCCTCCCAGGACATCTGCTAGCTGTCATTTCTGTCACCGGCACGTGAGTTCCAGAGAGGCTTGCTGCAGGGGGAAGCAGGGCCGCGGGCAGGAGCTCAAGGCGGAGGGGAGGGGGGTCTCATGGCACCGCAGGTCTAGGGGGACTGCGTCTGGGAGGCAGAGGGAAGGAAACGAGCGCCCGAGGGAACTGAACTTCCTCCGCTCCTCCTGAGGTGCCAACAAGCTCCCGGAGCGGCCCCCGCCCTGCTGCCGTTCGGGGCGCGAAGCGGGGAAGTAGAGGCGGGCAGAGGACTGCAAGGAGCTATTCCTGTTCCCTTCCTCAAACCTCCACCCCCGTCTCTGGCCTCAAACCCCTGCAGTCCTCACACCGTCTTCAAGCAAACGTGCACAAGTGCGCACACGGCTGTCGGCCTGGCCTGCCTCTGCCTGCGACACTTCCGGAGATGGGGCTGTGACTCCCATGTCTCGTGGGCCGCCAAGGTGCACTGGCTGGGAACCGTCCCCGGGGCTCACCTTCAGGCAAGCCTCTGCCTGCTGTCGCCTGCCCCTGAGCCCTCCACGGAGGTTTCTCCCCGCCCCCAGCCCCGAAGGCTCAGACCACGGGCACTCCCCTGCCTTTCAAGTTGGGGCCTTAGAAAGCACAGGAAAGACGGAGGCCAAGGCCTTCTAGGCTCTAAAGGCTTCACGTTCTGCAGGTCGCTCCAAGGCTGCTTCCTCTGCGCTTTAAATAGATGTGCTGTGCTGAGTTTTAAATTTGACACATTTCTTTTTTTGAACTTAAAAAAAGCACAGTGGAAAGCAAGCAAGCAAGACACTTAGTGACTCATCCTCGGGAGGAAGGGAGCAGCTCCCTCCCTGATCAGAGGCGGTGGTCAGGAGAACATTCCAGGAGGCTGGCCAGGGCGTGGTGTGTACCTTAAAGGGGAGAGAGTGGAAATATGGTGGGAGTAGGGGAGGCCAACAGGATTGGCTCTGAGGAGTCCCTAGAATAAATGACCTTGTCTTCTGAGGGTCTTATTTCTGGGCCAACCTCACGTGTGTTGGAAAGACGGAGGCCGGTGGCAGAGATTTAAACTGTGCATCTGGTACATCCCTCCGATATTGGTAAAGAACGAACCTATCCTCATCGCACATTTGCTTAGCTGCCAGACCATTATTAGCACCAGAATTGTACAGATGGGGAAACTGAGGCTCAAAAGGCCTAGGCATTGCATAAGTTCTCCTATTTCAGATCAAGATGAAAGCCTGTGTTTCAAGACTCCGTGTGTACCTAGATCTGGGCAAAAGAACACTGCCTTTACCAATCTACCTCAAGAGAGACCCATTTCCTTGGTTTACACAAGGTTTGGGTGGTACATATGGGGACAAGTACTGCAGGGGACAGGAATTCCCAGTTTTGCATAAAGGGGTTTAGAAAACCCAACGCAGCCTAAGATAATGCAAATCCTGTTTGCAAATGGGCAGCCTGCTGGAGCATGCGTCCAGCTCAGGGCTAGACTACCGGCGCTCTGGCTTTAGTCCTCGGGCAGCCGCTACGTGGCCCTTGGCTCCCCAGCTAAAGCAGGGAGGCCGGGCCCTGCTCCATTTTCTCTGGGGGGCCATTTCAAACCCAAAGAAACGTAGTCCATGCTTTGGAAACTGCAAAGCTCTTAACAACTCGAGTGTCTATTCCCGTAGACCCTGCCACCCTCGAGCCCCTGACCAGATGATCCGACTTCTGCAAAATTATCATGGAGGCAGCGTTTGGCTTGAGGTGTCACGCCTCGCTCCGACCACGTCCTGGGCCCCCTGGCCCTTCCGCCTGCCAGGTGCTCTGGGGCGAGTCGGGCCTGAAGTCCGATCTCCACACGGCTGCTTCGAGCTAGGTACCCTTGGGTTATATATAGCCTCTTGGGGCTGCAGTTTCCTCCTGTCTGGAATGGGGTGGTGACTATATAGACCAGATATCGGATAAGGTATGTGATCACCACATCTATGTAATAACATCTGACGACGTCTATAAGCCACTGCTGCAGTTACCCCCCCCCCACCTCCGCTATGGTGGCACCCCACTTAGAGCTACATGCTGCTGATCCCCACGGGAGGCAGCCCAGGTGCTTATGAATCTGGGCTTCGGACTCAGGCTACTTTTAAGCTGTGTGGCCACGGGTGGCCACAGACAGCCAGTCACCTTCTGAGCTGCGTTTCCTCATTTGTCCAATGCGGACGGTAGTCCTCATCATGTAGAGTTTGGGAGGACCACCGACGGTGAGATAAGGGGAGTTTAAAAAAAAAATGTTAGAGCAGTCTATCAGGACTGCAACCTGGCAAAACTTGGGTTAGCCCAATTCAGGGAGCAGTCACTAACACTCTAGAGAGGTCAAGGCTCCTATCTCCCATTCTGCCGCCGACCAAGGATGAAGCGGGGCGGACAGAGGACGAGATGGTGCTTTCGGAGGAAGGAACAAAGAGCTTCAAAGCCCTATTTTCGTCTACTCCTGAATTCCTTCTTCCTCTTAGAACCTGTCACCGAGGACCTGGTTCGTGAAAGGAGAGGTCTGGAGCCCGCCCGCTGACTTGGGAGCGGTATCAGCGCCCTCGGAGAAGAAAGTGCCTGGGGTGGGCACGGTCCCCGGCGCAGCAGACCGAGGGGCAGGGCCTCCCGGATCCTCGGGCCACACAGGCAGCCCAGTCCGCCCCACCGGGACAGCAGCCGGAGAAGGCTTGGGGCCGGGGAGCCGGCGGAGCACGGCGGCGTTTTGCCCAAGACCGTGACAGCTGCGGCGGGCATGGCTGAGAGCGCGGCTCTGAGCTGGCGCTGGCCTGCCAGGCCCAAATCATCTGGAAACCGGGGTTAGCGCAGCCCTTCCACCTCATTCAGTTGTTGCAAGGATTAAACATATGAGTATTCTTAAAGTGCTTGGACATCCCTTGGCACCAGAGGAAGTGCGAAACAAACGTTTGCTTGATTTAAAAAAAAAAAAAAAAATTAGGTAGTGAAGGTAACCATTCAACGAGTTCCTGTTTCAAAACAGCCCTGAAGTGCCTTCTCTCCCCTTCTGTCCTCACTCCAGCATCTGTTTGTCTGTTTCCTCTGAGAGATTCTTCCTGTTGAAGGTTTAGAAGAAAGCAGCCTGGAGGGCGCTTTTAGAGGCGTTTGCATTTCCTGCCATGGCTTAGTCTCCAAAACTCTGACTTGTGGAATTCTTAGCCTCTGGGCTGGATAGGGTGTCTGGAGAGGACAGGGCGAAGGAGAGGGGAGGGTAAAAGGCCCACCACTTGCACCCGGAGGGTTTTTTGCCCAAGTGTGGGCTGGCACTGGCTGGGGGTGCACCCTGAAGGCCTGTCTGCTCCCAGAACTCTGAAAGGCAGGATCGTGCAAGTGAACAGATTCGACAACACTCTCTCAGGATACTTTGAGGTACATCATAGACTGCATGGCTCTCAGTGGCTCAAACGATAAAGATATTGAACATTTAACAAGAAGTATGGAGCTGGGATGTTACGGGGTTGGCACAGTGGCTTCAACATGGTCATGAAGGATATGTGCCCTTCCCGTCTTCCTTCTCCATCATCTTCAGAATGTGGTGCTTTCTCTTGTGGTCACAAGATGGCTGCCACAGCTCAAAGCCTCACGTGCTTAAAAGACAACATCCCAACCAGGAAGGAGGGGCAGAGCTTTCTTCTTGAGCATCTCTCTTCCTCTACTTTCCTCCCCCTAGCAGACTTTCTGTTCGTTCTCATTGGCCAGGACTGAGTCACATAACAATTTTAGGCTGATCACTGGCAGAAACAATGAGGATGGACGGGACAGCTTTGGAACTATGGTAGTTCTAAATCTAGAAGTACTGGGGACCTATAGGTAGAAGTCACCTTCTGAGACCTCACCCATTGCACCTCATACTAAGTTGGGGTTCTTTCAGTGAAAAGGGGAGATGGCTGCTGGATGGGCAACCCAGAGCCTCTCCTGAGCACTTAGCCCCCAGGCCATTGTCTTGGCCTCTTTCGTGCTTCCTGAAATTTCTTGTGCCTCCTCAAGAGCCTTTTCTGGCTTGGAAAAAGCTGGGGTTCACTAAATACTTGGGACTTGTTTACTTGTTTCCATCAACTCGAACCCCCTTTCCCCACCACCACTTTCTTACCTCCCTACACCATGGGATCAAGCATAGAAACAGACCAGGTGAGACAAGCCACCACATAGGTGAAAATGTTAGAAACAAGCTACAGAGAGTGATGATCAAATGATCCAGACCGCCAGTTAAAAGACAGGCCAATCGGAGGACTACAAAGAGACGTGTGCTATTTATCTGCGTGTGAACATGAAGGATGAAAGGAAAAGGATGAAAAAGGCCTTGTCGGGCAGATGCCAACCCAAAGCAAGCTGCGGTGACATCAGCTAAAATAGACTTCGGGACGAAAAGGAGTATTAGGGATGAGAAGGGTGAGTACATGAGGATAAGATTAAATTCACCGAGAAGAGACTGCCATTTTAAATGTGTACATATCCAATAACATCCCTTCAGAAAATGTAAAGGCAACAGTAATAGAAGTACGAGGAGGAACTGATGGCTCTGTCTTCACGACAGGAGATTTGAACACCTGGCTTCTGACTACTGATAAATCAAGCCGACCAATAAGTCATCAAGGACAAAAGATCCAAATGACACAATTAACAGCCTTTACCTACCGGACATGTAGAAAGGCCGATGCAACGATTTGAGAACACACATTTGGCTTCTCCAAGCACACTTGGAACATTAAGGTTTTGATTATATACTAAGCCCATAGAGAACTAGTCAAAGATAAATAAATATGCGGACCACAGTCTCTGACCTTTAAAAAGGTAAATAATGCCAATACGTTCGGAAATGTTTAAATTGCTAAATGGCTCATAAACTAAGGAAATCATATGAAACCTTTAAAATACCCAGAAGTGAATGAAAATGAAACTATCGCATATCAAAGCTTGGGAGATACAAAAACCCAGCGCTTTGAGGAAAAATTTACAACCTTAAATACTTACATTAGAAAAGATGAGAGCCTCCAGATTAATAAGCGAGTTTCCATTTTAAGAAGTCAGAAAAAGAACAAAGATAATAAAAATACGGACAGGTTAATCAAGATACAAGACAGATCGACCAAGCCAAAGGTTACCTTTTTAGGAAAAGTAACAAAACAGGTAAACATCTGCCAGAGGTGCTCAAAATATCATGGACAGAAAGGCGGACATCACTACAGAAACACTAAATATTTAAAAAAAAAAAAAAAAAAAAAAAGCAGAATACCCACAAATTCAACACTATGGCAGCAATTTTGCAACTGAGACCAGCAGAGGGCTTGGCAATGCTCGCGGCGAGCTGTTCACGAAGGCGGAAGCTTGGGAGGTGTTCACCCGTCTGTGGGCAAAAATGTGTCCCTCCAGGGCCCTGGCTGGCTCGGTCGGAAGAGCACGTGACTCTTAATCTTGGGGTCGTGAGCTCGAGCCCCACGTTGGGTGTAGAGATTACTTAAATAAAGAAAAAACTTAAAAAAAAAAAAAAAAGAATGTATCCCGCCTGTGGGATTTTCTGAGGGATTCAGAACAAGTAAACCACTGTGAGATGATGATGGAGGGGGAGCCACCTGACCAGGTGGACAGTTAGTGTCAGAGTCCTGGCTTTTTGTCTGGGGCGATGGGCTGCGTGTGCTTATCATTAAAAATAGCTAGCTAAATAATGGGTTCAATCGAAGCGGGTCATGCTGAGCCGATGATGGACTCAGGCTGACTGGAGGAAAGATCCGGAGTCCGCCGCCCTTGTTACGTTCCGCCCAGACTCTAGGACTCGTACAGAGCTATTTCGCGTGGGGCTCCGGCCAGGCCGCTTCTGTGGGTCTGCCCTCTGCTCCCCCAGCTCAGCCCCCGCAGGCGACGCCTCTCATGCCGTGTGGAGCTGGTGGAACTCAGGGGCCGCTCAGGCCAGCTCTCGGGTCTCACTGGAGGCAGCTGCAGCTCAGGACCCGTTGTATCTGCCTGGTACAAAACTAACTCTCAGAGAGGAGGATTTCCGAGGACTGGCCCGAGGGTAAAAGGACCAGGGGACAGGCCACAGCCAGCTGCAGAAAAGCATGAGGGTGTCTCTCCCATCAAGAGCCACTCTAATAGCTGTTGGCCGCCAGCTAGGCCAGGCCAGGGTTCAGAGGTCACTGTGGAGGCCCGCCTCCTGCCCCTCTGAGGGATGTCAGGCATCGAGGGGACAGTCGGTACCCGGTAGGGACAGCCCAGTCTACTTCCTCAAAGGGATCCAGAGGCGGGAACACGAGCCCCAGGGAGAATCCAAACATCAGCCGGGGAGGAAAGAGAAGAGGCTGCAGGGCACAGGCCCAGCCTGCTGAGACCCCGGCAGGAGGGGCAGAGAGGATTGCAAGGATGCAGCGTGTCACTGGGTGGGCGGTAGAGTCCAAGGGTTAAGAGTCTGGATTCTGGGGTGAGAGTCTGGGCTTCAATCCCCGCTCCGACCCCAGGGAGCTGGGTGACCTGGGCAGGTTACTTAACCACTTCAGGCCCCGGTTTCCTCGGTGCTTCTACTTGACTCGTATTTAGGGAGCCCCCACCACGTGCCAGGTGCTGACCTGGACACGGGACGCATCAGCGAACAAGATGGCGGCTCCTCCCCTCCCGGAACCTAACTTCTAGCAGAGACTGACCATAAACGATAACCGCAAAAAATAAGTCTGTTATAAAGTATGTTAGACAAGGAGGCCTGCTCTGAACCACAGGTAGAAGAAAGGTCAGAGCATGGGAGTCCGGCCGCGGTGGCAAAAAGGTGCCGAGGCTAGGTGTCCTCGGGAAAAGGTTCGAGCCGATTTGTGAAAGGGTTGCGGGACAGCATGAGGTGACTCGGGAGAGCATCCCAAGCCAGGAAGATGGCTAGAGCGAGGGCCTGAAGGCAGGGGCACGTGCCCTGCGAGCTGAGTGACCCACGGTGGTCTGTTGTGACCAAGCGGAGGGAGAGAGCGAGTGAGGCAGTGGCCATGAGGCCACAGGGCCCATGAGGGCAGATCACATGGGGCCCTGGAGGCCATTGGAAGGACTTGGACTTTGACTCTGAAACCAGAAACCATTGTGGAGTTCTGTACAGAGCTATGACCCAAGATAACTTAGGTTTTAAAGAGGGCCACCCGGGGGTGGGTGAGAGGAGCAGGGAGACCCGGTTGGAGGGGAATGCAGTCATCCGGGGTACAGATGATGGGAGCTTGACTCAAGGTGGTGGCCGACGACCTGGTGAGAAGGGTCACATTCCGGAGGCATATGGAAGATACAGCCAAGAAGACTTGCTGACAGACCAGTTGGGCGGTGGGGGGAACAGGGCGGGGTGGCCACAAGGTGTTTCCCTTGAGCAGCTGGAAGGATGGATGTGGCCCTGGCTGCTGACTGGAACTGGGACCCAGGTCAAGGCCAACCGGTGTCCCAGCTTGGTGTGGCCCCTCTAGTGGGGAGAGGAGCCGTGCACCCAGGGCCTAATGCAGATCACGGCACGTTTCCCAGCAAAATCACTGCCCTGTCACTCGGTGATAAGCCCCTCCGCAGTCACCATTTGGAGAGGTCACTGACATTTTGAAATCGGGAGCCAGGGATCTGCTCATTCCGACTCATCCAGGGTGCCAACAGACAGCTGGCCCGTGAAGGGCACCGCCCGGCTTTTCTGAATGCAAAAGGGCCTGTGCTGGTGGGAAGCAGCCACAGTGGGCTATTGATTGAGCACGAAGCGGCCACGCGTCCATACTACGGAATGAGAAAAGCTACACGCATCTGCCGGGATGGCCAGGCCAATAGTTCCCAACCCCAGGAGACACGCAGGCCCTGGGTCAGGAAGCCCGCCAAGGGGGGGCCTTCTTCCAGGCCCAGAGGCACCGGCCCTCTTGCTGACGTCTCACCGAGGACTCATAGGTTGTTTCCTCCCACACGGACCCCAGCAGAGCGAGGAGGCCAACTCCCTGGGAGGCGCTGAGAGAGGAATGAGCCCCCCGGGGGCGGTTCTCGAGGACTGCGGCCTCCTCTCCCTCCCCAGGGACGTCAAGCGCCTCCTGAGACGCCAGCCTCTGTGCCCTGTGCCGCTGGCCCTCTCAGAGGATCCGTTTTCCTCAGAAAGTGCTCCAGGGGTCATGAACCCCAAAACTCCAGCTCCCCCAAATGTCCGTGCAGAATTCCAAATCTCCCAGCGGCCACTTAAGCCCGGCCACCTTCCCTGACACTCCCGAAGCCGCACCTGCTCCCCGTGGCCATGAAAATTCCCGACTGTTGTGGAGGCAGCAAGGAGCTAGAACCCAAGGTCAAAATTAGCACTTCCTCGTCAAGGGGCCCTCTCGTGCCCATGATGTTCTCCCCTTTCGAAATTCGCGTGAGGGCACCTGTTGGGAGGAGCACTGGGTGTTGTACGGAAACCAATTTGACAATAAATTTCATATTAAAAAAAAAAAGCGACCTCTGAGACAGAAAAGCAGTGACGGGCGCCTCACGTCTGAGGGGAGGCATCCTCATTTCCGTTGGAAGGAACCTGAGGCCTGGCGAGGCTCCAAAGCTCCAGACCCCGGAGCCTGCGCACAAGCGGCAGAGCCCCGCTTCAAAGCCAGGCCTTGCTCTTTAAAACGGTACACCTTCTCCCGAGGATTCATCCTGCCCACGGCTTCTTTTTAAAGCAACGTGGCATAGCGAGCAAGAGCCCACGGGTGGGACGGGGAGACGGGAGTTCACGCGGCACCCCGCTGAGCCCTTCGGTTCGTGCCGCTCCTCTGAATTTAATCGGGTCCCACGATTTCCCCCACCGCTGCCCGGCCGAGGCCGGGCCTCCCCGGGGCCGGCGGCCTCCGCAGCCAGGCTCCCCGAGAGGAGGCAGAGAGGCCTTGGCCGCCCACCCCAGGCGCTCCGGCCGGCTCTGCAGAGAGGGCTCCAAGCCTGAGGCCCACGTCTCCATTTCCCGACTTCCCCAAGGAGACAAGTCCCTTCCCTGCGGCCCAGCACTGTGCCCTACCCCATGGACCGCATGCCGCCAACCTGCCCCCAGCCCCAGGGCCTGAGCCATCCCTGGGCTCTGACACTGACAGCGCAAAGGCTTACGAGAACACGGCTATCCGGTGTGCCTGTTTCTGGGGCCCTAGGTAGAAGATTGTTGTGCTAGTGATATATTGAGGGCTTGTTCTTAGAGGAGACCTACCTATAAGCAAGTGAGAGAAGAAGAAAACTAGAACAGAGTCGTTTGCTGAGAAAGGACGTGCATGGAGAGAAGACTAGCTTTAGCTTGACCCCTGGGGAGCCCTGAGTGTCAGCGGTGAGACGCAGCATGTCCTGCCTTGAAGGGAGGGGGCTGGAACCAGGTGCTGGTGCCTGGTCAGCCAGCCGCTGGCTAGGGCAGGTGGTGCGGTGGGGGTGTGCGGGGATCACGACCTTCTAGGTGGGTGCCTCCCCTCAGCCCTGGGCAACTTAGGGGGAGGAGGGTGCAGCCGAGTGGTCAGTACCCAGCAGTCCCAGAAGCTGGAGAGTGGGCGCATTGGCCACGAAGGGGACGTGGGTGGCCACCAACCGTGGCCGCTGCAGCCCGCGAGGCTTCCTGTGGGAGGCCCACCTTGCGCACCCTCTTGTCTGTGCCGCGGTTCCGGGCTGCGTTGCGTGACCGTCATTTTTGCAGGACAAGCCACAGAGGCTCCAAATGCTCAAGTCATTCGTCCACGGAGTTCCACAACGCCTTGGTGGCAGAGAGGCAGAAGCTGTGGGACCTGAAAGGCCTTGGACGGTCGCCACAGTTAGCAAATGAAAAACCACAGGATGCCCAGTTAAATTAGCATTTCTGGTAAACAACCAATACATTTTGAGCGCAAGCATGTCCCAGTTAATATTTGCGACATGCTGAGGCTGCAAAATGATGCAGCATCTGGAATTCGAAGGTAACTGGGTGCCCTGTAGTTTATCGGGCAGCCCTGAAGCCGGTGGGGTCATCACCCTCCTTCCCATCCCCCCCCACGCAGATGCCAGCTGAGCTGGTGTTAATTATGTGCAATACCCGGTACCCCGCGCAAGGACCACTCCCTTTCCACTGAAATGCACCCGGGGGCCTTTGTACTTGGGGGCGGGGCGGGGGACCCGACTGCTGCTTAGATCGGGGCTGTAACTGTGGGCGCAGCTCTCCGTGTGCGAGCCAATCCCCTTCGGGTGCGGAAACTCCAAGTGGTGGCAGGGGCGGGGAAGGCATGGCCCCCCTGCGCTTGGCAGCGGCCTTGGGCTTCCCGCCATCCTCTCCCTCCCTCGGTCCGTCACCTGCACCCACACACCAGCTCCAGCCTCCGCACGGAGGGGAAGCCCAAGAGGCAGACACCCCAGTGGGCTTGACACCCACCACAAAGCTTGGTCGGCTCGTTTGGGGCGGCCGCCCTCCCTGCCCAGGTCCCCCCCCCCCCCTCCAGAGCTGTCCCACCGCGTGTGATGTGACCCGCGGCAGCAAACCGTTTCCAGGGCCCCCTCCCCCGTCCCCCAGGGAGGCATCGCAGCTCGGGCCGCATGGCAGCGTAGTGAGGCATGGGGTGCGCTCGGAAGCTCACCGAGGCAGCAGTGAATCGGGGCTATAATTAAATCAGACTGCGAACATATTGTTCACGGAACCCTTAGCAGAGCATGAGTCATGATGGTGAGTGAATCACACAGCCTCAGAATTTCCATTTATATCTCCTTCGTTCGGGGTCTTTGTGCGTCGCTTCAAGATCCTGCGCCCTCTCCCCTGCCTTCATTCTCCCTCGTGGGGGACAAAGCCTAGCGCGGGGGAGCGGGGGTGGGGGGGTGGGGAGCAGGCCAGGGAGAGAGGGGCAGGAGCAGGGTCTGGCCCACACACCAGCTCCTGGGGCTGATGCCTCCGGGTCCCCGGGGAAAAGAAAGGAGGGGGAATCCAGCCATTTCAAGCACTGCTAGTGTCTCCGGGGCTGGGTGGGGTTTGGTTTGGTTTTGAAGTAAAATTTGGGGAGAGCGAAGAGGTCGAAGCTCCAAGTTAAAAGGGAGTTTCTTGGGGCGCCTGGGTGGCTCAGTTGTCTAAGTGTCGGGTTCGGCTCAGGTCGTGATCTCTTGTGGTTCGTGGGTTCAAGCCCTGTGTGGGGCTCTGTGCTGACAGCTTGGAGCCTGGAGCCCGCTTCGGATTCTGCGTCTCCCTCTCTCTCTGCCCCTCCCTGACTCATGCTCTCTCTCTCTCAAAAATAAAACATTAAAAAAAGGCTTTTTTTTTTTTTTTTTTTAATAAAAGAAAATGGAGTTTCCTGATCCCCGTGCAGTTTTTGCTTAACTCGGATCCAGGACAGTTACCAAACAGCACAGCCCAGTGAGCTCGCAGAACCATCCCCGCCACCACCACCCCCTCCTCGGGCCTGGCAGCAGGCTCGCAGCCACCACACCCCCCCCCCCCCCCGGGGTGTGCCAGAGGCACGACCTGGGGCCGGTGGCTTGGTCTCTGTGTCCGCAAAATAGAAGTGATGATAACAGCCTTTACCTCCCGGGGTGGCAGTGAAGGTGAATGCGTTAACACGCGCAAAACACTCACACCAGACCTTGGCCTAGAGGATCCGTGAAGCGGACGAGCTTTCACTCCCGCTGACACCACCACGGTCCTCAGACCTTCGGTGACGTCACCGAGGGAACAGGGCCGCAGCTGTGCGGGCAGCCGCACCCGGGAGACGTGGCGGAGGCAGCGTTCGCAGGCTGTGGGAACGCATCCTGTCCCAGGCACTTTCGTCGAGGGTGAGGAAACACAAGCGCGTCCCCCTCGCCTCAGCAACCGGGCGGGAACAGCACTGTCGTCTCACACGCCATCCGAGGCTCTCGCGTGTGCTCCCGGGGGGGGGGGGGGGGGGGCTGCCGCTCGGACGTTCTCGGAGAGGGGACTTGTAGGGCAGGGTGGTGTTGGGGGACCACCCGCCCCTTCGAACCACCCCAGGCTCCGTCAGCGGGGCCCCTGCGACCGCACACAACCACCCTCATCACACACGTCAGGCCGCAGCAACTTCCTACGCAGTCATCTCCCCGGGATCCTCACGCCGGCCCCAGGAGACTAATGGGGGTCGGGGGTGTTGACTCTGCCCCTACCTCAGATTCTGTGGGAGCTCTCAGTGGCCTCAGGAATCCCCAACTTTTTTCCCCAACAGGGATGTGTTTTATTATTACCCCATGTTCCCTCTGCTTTGAAGGATTTTATCTACCAAGCTGCAAGTGATCAGTAAATTAATTTGTTCTCCTGTAATTTATTAATTGGAGGCCAACACAATGGCCAAATGAAGTTTCTGTGCAGCAAGGATAAATGGCGCTCCCAAGCTGAGGAGCTGGGATTCCTGCCAAAAGCAAAGAAATGTGACGTTTTTGTTGGCCCAAGATTTTGAAGCACCATGAACAGTCTCTGGAGAGCTTTATGAAATGACATCCTGTGGACTCCTGTTACGATGACTGCCCTCTCAGGAGGCCCAGGGACCCCAGATGGGGAGCCACGGGCTCTGATCCCACCATGGCAGTGCCCCCCCCCAGGACAATGGTTGGGCAAAGACCCAAGGAGGCAGCAGTGTAGGACAGGAAGGGACCTCAACGCCGGGAATAGGGCCTCCAGCCTGTGCTCAAGGCAGAGACGATCCACGCCGGCGATTCAAGGCCTTCCTCCCTTGGGGACAGCCCTAAAAGCCATAGGGGCCCTCAGAATGCCATCTACCTGAGCCTCTGGAGACAGAACCCGAACATTTGTCCCTGCCCTGAGATGCTCAGAATTACAAGGCGTAACTCGTAAAGAGACATTCCTGAAAGGGCAGGAAGTCCAGGCTCCTCCCACAGGGCCTCTTGAAGAGCAACAGCTAACGGGCCTTCGATTCTGGCCACACCAGGCCCACGAAGCCATGGGACAGTGAGGATCCACCCTTCTTACCAGAGATACACAAGTCTGGCTCACTAGAGACCATCACCGATGTGCCCCAGGAGAGAGTGACAGACTCTGACCTGAAGCTGATCTAAACACGAGCCCAGTTCATTTAGTTAGAAATGCTTGGCTTTGCTCTGAATCCCTGCTATCGCGGAAAGATCACTGGCATTAGAATTACAAGGACATTGGTTTGACTTTCAATTGCATGAATTATCTCTGCCACTTCGTCACTTAAAACTCTCGTGTGAGGGGCGCCTGGGTGGCTCAGTCAGTTAAGAATCCAACTCTTGATTTTGGCTTAGATCATGATTTCATGGTTCATGAGATGGAGCATGGAGCCCGCTTGGGATTCTCTCTCCCTCTCTCTCTCTGCCCCTCCCTGGCCCATGCTCTCTCTCTTTCAAATAAACTTAAAAAAATTCTCATGAAAACCGTACAAAAACACACAAAAATAAGAAAACTATACACCCGTAAGTTCCATTAAAACTCTATAGTCGCTATTAATGCGGGGGGAACTAGAATGAATGTCAACTTAACCAAACTAGAAAAAATAGAGGGACAAAACCCCAAACAACAGCTTAATAAGTAGAGTAAGATAAGTAAAATCAAGCATATTAGTCAATTCACCAAAATTGGCTAAACTGAATTTACCCAATAAAAGACACAGCCTTTTGGAGCTAAAAATAAAAATCCAGGTATATGCTGCTTAGAAGAAAAACAAAGTGACAAAGAAAGACAGAAAATAAAATGCCAAAAAGATATAAGAAAAATGCTAAAAAGAGGAAAGGAAAAACAGATGTAAAGAAAAAATTAATGCTGAAAACACTAAATAAGATCAAAAAGGACACTGTATACAACAAAAATATACAGTTAAGCAACAAAACATTTATAAATTTATGTGCATTCAATAACAGATGCCAAAATCATAAGGCAAAAAAAACCCCTTTAGAAATGCAAATAGGATATAATAAAAATACAGTGTTGGAGAGATGTTTTAATTCACTTCTTTCAGAATTGGATATATCTAATAAGCAAAAAGTCAGTAGGAGCACAGATGAAATGATTGATACAACTAATAACTTAGGGTAACAAACACAGAGAGCCGGACCTCAAGTGAAAAATACAGACATTGTCCATGAAATATTTACAGAAATAGATCAGGTACCGGACCACAAAGAAAATTTTACTAAATATGTTAAGAAGAAAACCACAGGGGTGCCTGGGTGGCTCAGTCAGTTAACCACCTGACTGCGGCTTGTGAGTTGGGGCTGATTGATCTCACGGCTTGTGAGTTCGAGCCCCGCGTCGGGCTCTGTGCTGACAGCTCAGAGCCTGGAGCCTGCTTTGCATTCTGTGTCTCCCTCTCTCTGTGCCCCTCCCCTGCACGCACTCTGTCTCTCTGTCTCTCTCCCTCTCTGAAAAATAAACATTAAAAAATGCTTTTTAAATAAATAAAAGAGTGGGTATAATCATTGGGAAAGTAGTGGAGTTGCCAGATAAAATGCAGAATTTCTAATGAACAATGAATAATTTTTTGAAGTTTATTTATTTATTTGGGGAGAGAAAAAGAATCCCAAGCAGACGCCACACTGTCAGCACGGAGCCCAATGTGGGGCTTGAAGTCACAAAGTGCAAGATCATGACCTGAGCCGAGATCAGGAGTCAGATGCTTCACCTACGGAGCCACCCAGGCACCCTGAGCAATAAATCATTTTTTAGGGTAAGTATACCCCAAATATTGCATGGGACTTACTTATCCTAAAAAATTCTTCGTAGTTTATCTGAAATTCATATTTAACTGGGCATTCTATATCTTTTTTGCTATGTCTAGTAACGCTAAGAGAAAAGATAAATTAGTTTTGTTTGCTGTTAACGCAAGAGACCCTATTAAAACACTTAAAATCATTAACAATATTTGGTAACGAGGTTAGAAACCAAACATATTATAATAACAAGGAGCTTTTTTTACTCTAATAATAATTATGTAGAAATGCAAATGGGGATAAGTTTTTCATTTGTAACAGTGGCAAAAAAGTATAAAATATTCAGGAATAAAATTTGTATGAGAGACATAAGACCCATAAGTGAACACCTATAATACCCTATTAAAAGACAGAAAACAACTTACGAACCAATGGGAGGTTAGAATTGTTCTTAGATAGGAATACTTAATAATGAAAAATGTTAAATTTCCCAAATGTAATATATAAGTTGCATTCAATTTCAATTAGAATCTTAACAGGACTTTTCTTAGAATTCTCTAAAGTTATCTTCAAGTTCAGATAGAGAAATGAATGTCTGAGAATAGCTAAGAAGGACGAAAGGAACAGTGAAGGGGCCTTAACACAAATGAGGGAATTCTATAAAGCACAAAAATCAATTTAACATTAGTGTAACAGAAACAAAAATTAATGGAAACATCTAGAAAATCTAGAATATTGGGATATTTGAGAAATAGGTAGGATATGACAAGTTTGGTGGTTCAATTCAGTAGCAAAGCATGAACTATTCAACAAACAACAGGGTATCCATATGAAAGAACATACACATAAACAATAGATGATAGTATGTAAAACAAAGTCCTGGACCTAAGGACTTAAAGGCAAAAAAATAAAAATCTTGCAAGAAAATCCAAGAGAGTAAGTAAGTCATCCAGAGAGAAGGAGACCTTTTGCAGTTACAGAATTTATAAAAACAAACACACAGGGTTCGCAAGCCCACACCAGCCCCGGGAGCGCTGGGGCATAGAAAATAAGCCACGGGAGTTTTTTGTCTTATTCTGGTTTGGCTCTGTTTTTTTTTTTTTTTTCTTTCTTTTTAATTGCGTAATTATTGTTTTCTTTCTCTAAAGAGCCACAATTTAAAAGAGCAACTAGCGGGGCACCTGGGTGGCTTAGTCAGTTAAGTGTCCAACTCTCGGTTTCAGCTCAGGTCATGATCTCGAGGTCATGCGACGGAGCCCCACGTGAGGCTCCATGCTGAGCATGGAGCCTGCTTAAGAGTTCCTCTCTCCCTCTCCCTCTGCCCCTCCCCTGCTCACCTACAGGTGGGCGCTTGCACGCTCAAGCTCGCGCACGCGTGCGCGCTCTCTCTCTCTCAAAAAAGAGAGAAAAGGCAACGAGCGTAATAAACGTGTCTGCCCTAGAGCTCCACCCAGTGGTGGGGGAGCTCTACTGGAACTCGCTCTGGGTGGGAAGGGCTAACGGACGTAGTTTACACTCCCCTTCTACCTTGAAAGCACAGACCGATGCACAATCTGGGCCCGCTAGCTGGCCTGCCACTTCAGCAAACCCCGGGGCCTCTAGCTCACACCAGCTCCAGCTGCCCCACCAAGGTGACCACGGGGCAGTGCACACTGGGATACCCCTGGTTAGCACTCACTACGGGCCCAGCCCTCACACCAACGTGACACAGGTGCAAAGTACCCCCAGAATACCCCAGGCCCACACCCCTTTGGCTTCAGATGGCTTGCTAGGGCACCGCTGATGTAGAGCACGCCAGAACATCTCAGCGGACAACGGCTTCTGATCCAGCTGCACGGAGTGCCCGGGAACCCCAGGCCTGTGCCTGCATCAGTTTCGGCCACACCGCAAGGGCGCCCCCTGTGTAGAATGCCTTGGAACCCTCTCGCCTGCACTGGCCTTGGCTCCAGGTGCCTAGCGAGGGCATCCGCTGCACAAAGCACCCTGGGACACCCTGGCTTGTGCCCCAGGGAGCTTCAGCCGTCCCACCAGGGCACATTTTACAGGGAGAGCCCAGGGATCACATCGCCCATGCCCCTTTTAGCTTTAGCTGTCCTGCCAGGGCGCCCCCTATGCAAAGCACCCCAGGACCTCCCAGCCTGTGTCTTAGCTCAGTTCCAGCCAGCCCTTCAGAGCAACCTCTGTGCGGAGTCCAAGAACACCCTGGTTTATATCCATTTCTGCGTCAGCTATCTAGCCAAGGTACCCTCTCTGTGTAGAGCCCTGGGTTCTCCCCAGCTAGCACCCACTTTACTTTCAGCTATCCCAGTAGGGCATCTCTGCACAGAGAGCTCAAGGACCTCTTCCCCTACACACCACATCAGCTCCAGCCACCCCACCAAGGCACCCCTTGCAGAGCACCATGGCACACTCTGGCTTGTGCCTATTTCAGCTTCAACGATCCTGCTGGAGTGCCCTCAGGGGATAGATCCCTTGGACACTGCAGCATGCATCCACTTCAGTTTTAGCTGTCCTGACAGGGCACCTGCTACATGGAACCCCCGTGCCCCCAGCCCATGCCAGCCACAGCTCCAGCCAGCCAGCAAAAGCCACCAAGCACACACAGTTGATATAGGAGATGACCAAACACGAGACCATTCCTTCAAGTTTAGGAGAAGTAGCCATTCCATCTAATCCATGGAAACAAACACAGAAAGTCAAGCAAAATAGGGAGATAGAAAAATATGTTCAAGAAAAGAACAAGAAAAACAATCTCAGAAAAACTAAATGAAACAGAGAAAAGCAATATGCCTGATAAAGAATTTACATGTCATAAAGATGCTCACTGGTTTGGAGAGAAGAGTGGAAGAATTCAGTGAGATCGCCAATAAAGAGATAGAAAATATAAAAAAGAACCAATCAGAGTTGAGGAATACAGTAACAGAAATAAAAGTAAAAACACTAGAGGAAATCAACAGATCAGCAGATGCGGAAGAACATATCAGCAATCTGGAAGACACAGCAATGGAAAGCGCCCAAGCTGAACAGCCAAAAGAGAAAAGAATTTTTAAAAATGAGGATAAGTTAAGGGATCTCTTAGACACCAAGCAGACCAACATTTGCATTATGGGGGGAGGGGGAAAAGGGGAGGAGGCCGAGAAGAGAGAAAGGGGTAGGAAACTTATCTGAAGAAATAATAGCTGAAAACCTCCCCAACCTAGGGAAGAAAAGGACATCCAAGTCCAAGAAGCACCAGAGTTCCAAACAAGACGAACCTGAGGAGGTCCACACCATCACACACAATAACTAAAATGTCAAAGGTTAAAGATAGAGAGTTTTGAAAGCGGAAAGAGAAACACAAAAAGTTACCTTCAAGTGACAACCCCATAAAGCTATCAGCTGATTTCTCAGCAGAAACTTGGCAAGCCAGAAGGGAGTGGCACAATATAATCAAAGTGCTGAAAGGGAAAAACCCTACAACCAAGAATACTCCACCTGACAAAGTTATCATTCAGATTTGAAGAAGGGATACAGTTCTCCTAGACAAACAAAAGATACGTTTATCACCCCTAAACCACCCTTACAAGAAATGTTAAAGGGACGTCTTTAGGTGGAAAAGAAATGTCCATAATTAGACATCAGAAAATTATGAATAAAAAGATATAAAATATGACAACATATACATAAAACACAGAGGAGGGAGTGAAAAGGAAAAGAAGGGGAAAGAGAAAACCTTTTTCTGTGTTTTGGTTTTTGGGTTTTTTTAGAATGTATTTGAACTTAAATGACAATAAACTAATACAGACTATTTACTTAGGATGTAATATAGGAACCACAAAAAATAAGAAGAAAGCCAAATATAGCACTAAAGAAATTCATCAATCCCCCAAAAAAAGAGAGCAAGAGACAAAAGAACAGAGAAGAACTACAAAAGCAACCAGAAAACAAATAACAAAATGGCAGTAAATACAGGCCTATGAATAATTGCTTCAGATATAAATGACCTAAATGCTCCAATCAAAAGACACAGGGTGGTGAAATGGATAAAAAAACAAAATGCATCTATATACTGCCTACAGGAAAGTCACCTCAGACCTAAAGACACATACAGACCGGGGGCGTCTGGGTGACTCAGTCAGTTAAGCATCTGGCTTCAGCTCAGGTCATGATCTAAGAGCTTGGAGGTTCGAGTCCCATGTCAGGCTCTGTGCTGACATCTCAGAACCTAGAGCCTGCTTCGGATTCTGGGTCTCCCTCTCTCTGTGCCCCTCTCCCGCTTGTGCTCTCTCTCTCTTTCAGAAATAAACAAACATTAAAACATTTTTTAATTAAAAAAAAGACACATACAGACTGAAAGTGAAGGAATGGAGAAACATTTACCATGCAAATGGAGTGGGGAAAAAAAGCTAGGGTAGCAATACTTATATCAGACACAATAGACTTTAAAAAAAAGATAGTAACAAGAGACAAGGAAGGGCATTTCATAATGATAAAAGGATAAATCCAGTAAGAGTAGATAACAATTTCAAATATCTATGCACTTAACACTAGAGCATCTAAATACATAAGGTAAATATTAACGGACATAAAGAGAGAAACTGATGGTAATATAATAATAGTAGGGGACTTTAACACCCTATTTACATCAATGGATAGATCATCCAGGCAGAAAATCACGGAAACTATGTCTTTGAATGACACATTGGACCAGATGGACCCAGCAGATATATACAGAACATTCCATCCAAAAGCAACAAAATAGACATTCTTTTCAGGTACACATGGAACATTCTCCAGATAGATCACATATTAGGCCACAAAATAAGTCTCAGTAAACTTAAGAAGATTGCAATCATACCATGCATCTTTTCCAATCACAATGGTATGAAGCTAGAAATAAAGCACACATAAAAAAATGGAAAAAACACTAACACATGGAAACTAAATAACATGATACTAAGCAACCAAAGGGTCAGTGAAGCAATCGAAGAAATTTAAAAAAAATACATGGAAACAACTGAGAACAACAGCCCAAAATCTTTGGGACACAGTGAAAGCAGTTCTAAGAGGGAAATATACAGGGATACAGGCCTACGTCAAGAAACAAAAAGCTCAAATAAATAATCTAACCTTGTACCTAAGGAACTAGAAAAAGAATAATAAAGCCCAAGGTGAGTAAAAGAAAGGAAATAATGCAAACAAGAGCAATAGTAAATGACGTACAGACTAAAAAAAACCCGAAAAACAAAAAACAAAAACAAAAACCCAAATCAAATAGAAAAAAAAAAAAAAATCAATGAAGCCAAAATCTGGTTTTTTGAAAAGTTCAACAAAACTGACAAAGCCTTACCCAGATTCATCAAGAAAAAACAGAAAGGACCCAGATAAATAAAATCAGAAACAAGAGAGAAGTAACAACCGACACCACAGAAATACAAAGAATTATAAGAGAATACTACGAAAGCTTATATGCCAACAAATTAGACAATCTAAAAGAAATGGATAAATTCCTAGAAACATATAATCTTCCAAAACTGAACCAGGAGGAAATAGAAAATCTGAACAGATTATAAGTAACAAAATTGAGTTGGTAATCAAAAAACTACCCAAAAATAAAAAGATGGATTCACAGGTGAATTCTACCGAACAGTTAAAGAAACTCAACACCTATTGTCCTCAAACTATTCCAAAAAATAAAAGGGAAGGAAAGTTTCCAAATACATTCTACAAGGCCAACATTACCTTGATACCAAAACCAGACAAAGACCACACACACACACACACACACACACACACACACACACAAAGGAAAACAAAACAAAACTACAGGTCAATATCCCTGATGATCATAGATGAAAAAATCCTCAACAAAATATTAGCAAACCACATACAACAATACATTAAAAAGGTAATTTGCCACAACCAAATGAGATTTATTCCAGAGATACAAGGATGGTTCAATATTTGCAAATTAATCAACGTGATACATATCAACAAAATGAAAGATAACAATCATATGGTCATCTCAACAGATGCAGAAAAAGCATTTGACAAAAGTCAGCATTCGTTCATGATAAAAACTCTCAATAAAACAGGGTTAGAGGGAACACACCTCGACATAATAAAGGCCATATTTAACAAACCCACAGCTAACATCGTAATTCTAAAACACTAGGAGCTTTTTGTCTAAGATCAGGAACAAGACAAGGATGTCCACTCTCACCACTTGTATCCAACATAGTACTGGAAGTCCTATCCACAGCAATCAGACAAGAAAAAGAAGAGGAATACATATTGGTTAAGAAGTTAAACTGTCATTATTTGCAGATGACATGATACTATACATAGAAAATCCTAAAGACATGACCAAAAAACTACTATAATAAATGAATTCAGTAAAGTTTCAAAATACAAAGTCAATCCCCCCCAAATCTGTAGCATTTCTACATACCAATAACAAAGTAGCAGAAAGAAATTAAGAAATTTACAATTGCTGGGGCACCTGGGTGGCTCAGTCAGTTGAGCGTCCGACTTCCGCTCAGGTCTGATCTTGTGGTTCGTGGGTTCAAGCCTCACGTCTGGCTTTGTGCTGACAGCTCAGACCTGGAGCCTGCTTCGGATTCTCTGTCTCCCTCTCTCTCTCTCTCTCTCTGCCCTTTCCCGCTCATGTTCTGTCTCTGTCTCTCTCTCTCTCTCTCAAAAATAAGCACTAAAAAAAAAAAAAAAAAAAAAAAAAAAGAAATTTACAATTACACCAAAAGGAATAAAATACCTAGGAATAAACTTAACCAAAGAGGTAAAAGACATGTAGTCCAAAAACTATAAAACACTAATGAAAGAAATTCAAAATGACACAGAAAGATATTCCATGCTCATAGATTAGAAGAATATTGTTAAAATGTCCATATTACCCAATCTACAGAGTCAATACTATTTCTATCAAAATACAAACAGTGTTTTTCACAAAACTAGAACAAATAACACAAAATTTGCATGGAACCACAAAAGACCCCAAATGGCCAGAGCAATCAATCTTGAGAAAGAAGGAAAAAAGCTGGACGTATCACAATTCCAGATTTCAAGATACATTACAAAGTTTAGTAATCAAAATGGCAGGATACCAGCACAGAACAAGACGCAAAGATCAATGGGATGGAATAGAGAGCCCAGAAATAAACTCAATTACATGCCGAATCCTTTGTCCAATCTATGACAAAGGAGGCAAGATTATACAACGAGGGAAACATAGTCTCTTCAACAAATGGTGCTCAGAGAAGTGAACAGCTACCTGTAAAAGAGTGAAACTGGACCACCTTTTAATACCATATACAAAAATAAACTCAGAATGGATTAAAGATCTAAATGTGAGATCTGAAACCATAAAAATCCCAGAAGAGAGCACAGGCAGTAATTTCTCAGACAGTGGCCATAGCAGCATCTTTCTAGATAGGTCTCCCAAGGCAAGAGAAACAAAAGCAAAAATAAACTATTGGGACATCAAAGTAAAAAGCTTTTGCACAGTGAAAGAAACCATCAACATAACAAAAAGACAACCTACTGAATGGGAGAATACGTTTGCAAATAATATATCTGATAAGGGGTTAATATCCAAAATACATAGACCTTGTACAACTCAACACCAAAAAAACCCCAAAAAATCCAATTAAAAAATGGGCAGAAGACCTGAATAGACATTTTTTTTAAAAGAATACATACAGCTGGCCAACAGAAACATGACAAGATGTTCCACATCACTAATCATCAGGGAAATACATATCAACACCTCAATGAAAGATCACCTTACACCTGTTCAGAATGGCTAGAATCAAAAACACAAGAAGTAACAAGTGCTGGTGAGGAGGTGGAGAAAAGGAACCCTCGAGCACTATTAGAGGGAATGTAAATTGGTGCAGCCACTGTGGAAAACAGTATAGAGGTTCCTTGAAAAATTAAAAATATCATATGATCCAAGAATTTCACTATTGGGTATTTATCCAAAGAAAACAAAACATTACTTCAAAAAGATATACGCACCTGTGTGGATCGCAGCATTGTTTACAATAGTCAAGATATGGAAGCAACCTAAGTGTCCCTTGACAGATAAATGGATAAGGAAGATGTGTGTGTGTGTGGGGGGGGGGGGGTGGGGGGGGTTGTATACATACACGTAATGGCATATTACACAGCCATAAAGGGGGATGAGATCATGCTATCTGAGACAACATGGCTGGCCCTAGAGGGTATTACGCTAAGAGAAATAAGTCAGACTGAGGAAGACAAATATCATATGATTTCACTCGTAAGTGGAATCTAAAAAGAAGACAAATGAAGACACAAACTAAAAGCAGAATCAAACCTATAAATACAGAGAATAAGCTGATGGCTCCCAGAGGGGCAAGGGGAGAGTGTTGAGCAAAATGGCGAAGGGGAGTAGTAGATACGGGCCTCCAGTTACAGAATGAGTAAATCACGGGAAGAAAAGGCACAGCAGAGGGAATGCGGTCAATGGTACAGTCACAGGCGTGTATCAGCATACATGATGGCTACACACTTTGGTGAATCACACTGTACAACTGAAATTGATGTAACATTGCATGTCAACTATACTCCTATGAAGATAAAAAATGCATATTATGAAAGTAAAAAAAGCAAATATGGTATATTTGCTATTTAAAGCATAAGAACTTTTGGGGGCGCCTGGGTGGCGCAGTCGGTTAAGCGTCCGACTTCAGCCAGGTCACGATCTCGCGGTCCGTGAGTTTGAGCCCCGCGTCAGGCTCTGGGCTGATGGCTCGGAGCCTGGAGCCTGTTTCCGATTCTGTGTCTCCCTCTCTCTCTGCCCCTCCCCCGTTCATGCTCTGTCTCTCTCTGTCCCAAAAATAAATTAAAAATGTTGAAAAAAAAAATTTTTAAAGCATAAGAACTTTTGTATGGCAAAGGTAATATGACAAAGTCAACAGACAGAAAGATGTGGACAAAAATTTCTAACACAAATGACAGAGGGTTAACTTCTATACTGTACAAAAATATTTTACAAACTGCTAAGATTAAAAGCTCAAAAAATGAGGGGCGCCTGGGTGGCGTAGTCGGTTAAGCGTCCGACTTCAGCCAGGTCACGATCTCGCAGTCCGTGAGTTCGAGCCCCGCGTCGGGCTCTGGGCTGATGGCTCGGAGCCTGGAGCCTGCTTCCGATTCTGTGTCTCCCTCTCTCTCTGCCCCTCCCCCGTTCATGCTCTGTCTCTCTCTGTCCCAAAAATAAATAAAAAACGTTGAAAAAAAAAATTAAAAAAAAAAAGCTCAAAAAATGAGCAAAAAAACGAACATGCAATCCACAGAACAGCGTGTCCAAACCCATGAAAAGATGCTCAAATTCTCTAGTAGAGAATAAAAATTAAAGTACTTATGAGATGTCATTTCATACCCATCAGATTCACAAACCAGAACTGTAACATCTCATGCTGGTAGAGTTGAGGGAGAAGGGAATTTTCAAACACGTCTGATGGAAATGGCATTGCCACCGAATTTGGGGAAGACAGTAGAACAACAGCTCTCAGTTTTGAAAGATGATTACTATAACTAACCAGCAATTCAACTTCTGGCCGTCTGTCCCATTGGGAGGGATGGACTGGTACCCCTATGTAGGCAATACATGCAATACGTATTGCAGCTTTGGGGCGCCTGGGTGGCTCAGTCGGTTGGGCGTCCGACTTCGGCTCAGGTCACGATCTCGCGGTTTGTGAGTTCTAGCCCCGCGTCGGGCTCTGTGCTGACAGCTGAGAGCCTGGAGCCTGCTTCAGATCTGTGTCTCCTTCTCTCTCTACGCCTCCCCTACTTGTGCTCTGTCTCTCAAAAATAAATAAATGTAATAAAAAGTATGTATTGCAGCTTTGCCTTAGTGGTCAAGAGCTGGAAACGAAGTAAATACCTACTAAAAGCAGGCTGGCCAAATCAAGGGCGGTCCTCTGTAGCACGGAATTATTATATAGCCACTAAAAAGAGCAAATTAATGAACAAAATGTTCATGGTAGCACCGTCCATCATTACCCCAAAAGTCTCTCAGTAGAATAAATAACTGCTGGTATATTCACACAATAGGATATTATAGACTAACCAGAATGCACAAACTACAACTACATACAACAACCTTATGAATGTCATGGTACCATGTTGTACAAAAGAGGATGTACTGAATGATTCCATGTACACCAGGCACAAAGGAGGCCAAAGCCAAATCTATGCTGTTACAAGTCACGATGATAGTTGCACTTATATGGGGGTGTGGGGGGGGGGGGAGATACATGGAAGAAGGCATGAGGGGGATTGGGGGATCCTGGGACACTGGTTGCGTTCCGTTTCTTGATCTGGGTGCTGGTTACGTAGGTGAATTCATTGATGTGTGTATTCAAAAAAGAAAAAGAATTAGAGCCATTACAACTTGCAGGGATTTCAAGTAGGTATTGTTGGTTGAGAAAAGAATGCAGAAAAATATGTATAATATAACCCCATTTTTATATAGCACATAATAATCAAACCACCTTATGTATTACTGTGTGTGTAAATCTATGCTTGTATGAGGACAGATACAGGTCTGTACAGGTTCATATGGGACAGATGGAAATATGGAAGGCATAGAGTAGGTTAACATGGCTTCCCCAGGTGAGTGAGACAGGATGATGAGGGCCATGCTTATGTTGGGGGAGAAGAGGGAAAAGAGGAAAAAAATGTGCCCCTGTTTTTTTTAATGTATAATATTCCATTTATGTAAAAAACAAACATTAAAGAGGAAAATTATTTAGAAATATGTTCTACCAAAGTGTAAAAACTGAGACTCACTAGGGGCGCCTGGGTGGCTCAGTTCGTTGAGTGCCTGACTCCTGATTTTGGCTCAGGTCATGATCCCAGGGTCATGGGATGGAGCCTGCTAAGTGTGGAACCGGCTTGAGATTCTCTCTCTGCCTCTGCCCCTCTCCCTCACTTGCCCTGTCTCTAAAATAAAAAAATTTTAAAAATTGAGATTCACTAAATGACAGTATTGTGTAATTCAAGCACCATGGCCTATTATAAACTTCATTGTCCAAGTAAAAACATGAAGCCTCAAGATTATTAACAAATAGCAGTAGATACCAAAAGACTATTTATTGGCTTCTAGCAATATGGTGGACTCAGACAACTTGAAAATCCTTTTACTATAATCACCTACAAGTACAGGGTAAAATGTAACATAATTATGACAAATGTGCAGCTAAGCTCACAAATAATAAAAGCAAATCCCCAGGTGCCAAAAACAAAGAGGGAAATGAAAGAGCACAGAGTGGGTGCTTAAGCTAATGGGGGAGGGTATTTGTCTCCAGAACCCAGGGGTTTGGTGTTAATTCCCACACAGGGGTAGTAAATGAAGCTTTGGAAGGTAGGGGATTGGAACTGAGTACTTTGCATAAAGCCAAGACCCTTAGAGGACTCTCTTATTTATGAAAAGATCTGAAAACAAGAGAGACTACGGGACACAGGGCTTTGTGTGGGGGAAAATAAAGAAAAGCTCTCTGAGAACTCAAAGCCACAGGACCACAATTCACATTGCTTTTACTCTACCCACATAGTTCAGCAACTCCAGACTAAAAAGTAACAGAATTATTCCTCAAGCAGTGATACTACCACGGCCCCAAGGCAGAAGCAAACAACAAACTTCTCTGAAGAATTGTGCCCACATCCCAAATATCATGGAATTTTACACACACACACACACACACACACACACACAAACCAAAAACAAAATGCAAACCCTGCTAACGAGATGTCTACGATAAAAAATGGCCGAGCCCAGGAGAGAACAATCCAACCGGATCAAGAGTCTGCACACACAATTTTACCCCCATAAACTCGAAATACAGGGAGATAGCCAGAAAGGGATTATAAAAGAAATGCACATAAAATGACTGAGGACTAGAAAGGAAGATAACAAATCCGAATAGAACTAAACCCTATGAAAAAAAAAAAAAAAACAACAGCCAGCAGAATTGAAAGAAATTGGTGAGACCCCTTAATGTATCTTGGAATAAATCTTTTAAAAAAGACTGTAAGGGGGGCGCCTGGGTGGCTCCTTCACAGAAGTCCTACAATGTATACAGAGGACTAAAGGACCCGAGACATTTTGACGAAGAATAAAGATGGGGGAGGGGTCGGGGCTCCTAATGGCAGCTACAAGGACTACTCTAAGCTGGAGCGTTAAAATACGTGAGGTATTTGTGAGCAGACAGACCAGAGACCAACGGATCCTCAGCTTAGAAACGGAGCTTGCTAGACGACACAGGTGCATTTCAAACGAGTGGGAAACAATGAACTATTCAAGGGGCGCCCGAGTGACTCAGTTGGTTAAGTGCCAACTCTTGATTTTGGCTCAGGTCATGATCTCGGTTAGGTTGGCCAGGTGGAGCCCCGCGTCGGGCTCTGTGCTGACAGCACGGACCCTGCTTGGGATTCTCTCTCTCTCTCTCTCTCTCTCTCTCTCTCTCTGCCTTCCCCCACCCCGCTCACACACACACTCTCCCTCTAAATCTTAAAAATTATTTTTTTTTAAAAAAAGAACGAACTATTCGATAAACGGTGCCTCCACATCACACCCCAAAATCATTTCCAGCGGATGAAAGAGCTTAACGGTCTGGAAAACCACTTTTTTTTTCTCTTTTTTTTTTTTGAGAATACAGTCCATTCTGGTTATTTGTAGTATTTGCGTTCTATACAATCGCGGCAACCACTGGCTTCGTGAACACTGAAGCAGCGCTCCCGGGGAAATACAGGGCTCGGTCCCCGCGAGACTTCGGTCACAAGATTTTCGTCAAATGATCAGTAACATAACCTCATTGTACGTGTGTTTCTGTTCACAGACGCCCCATTTCATACACATAGATGATTCATCAACACGGATGAAGGAAGCTTATCTAACGCACCTGTTTTCTCTGAAACACCTGTCTCTCCCCCCGCCCCGCCAAGGCCTCCTTGCACTTTAGGAGCAACACGAGCAAGAACTTCAGCACTATGTTTGAGGGCCGCTTTCAACGGTGAAATCACCAACACAGGGCACAAAACTACAACATCGTGGCACTAAATAGACATTAGTTACCAATCTTGAGGAAAATCAAAGTATATTCTTTCGGTGAAAATTCCAGCAAAGGCAAATAACTAATTCGCGACTGGAAGCCCAGGGGAGAAAATGAGAGTTCCAGAAAGAACGCCAAGAAGAAATAACCAAATGCTATCCAGGAAGCAACAAAAAGAAAGACTCATGCCGGACTGCCTTAAAACCGCTATCCTGGGATCATCCGCGGATTTTCATAGGAGACAACGGGGCAGGGGCTCCAGATACATCAGGTTGTACACATTCGGAGCACTCATTAAGATTCTGTTCTTTTGGAACCACTCTCGGCGCGAAATCTTGTATCAGTCGGAGTTCAACCCGAGGCCGAGCCAGGACGATCCATGTGTGCATGCGTATACATACGAAACCACTAGAAGGGGCTTATGCAAATGCGGGAGCTGGTGAAGCGGGCTCCGGAAGCCGCCGTACCTGGTGTCGGAGCTCCGAGTCCACGGGGCGGGCAGGCAGAAGGGGAAGCAGGCTGGAACACACGAGCACGAGCTGGCACTCCACAAGAGCGGACTGAAGACTGAGCCCGCTCTTAGTCTCCGCTGTTGGTGATTGATTGGTGATTGGTGACGAGGTCATCCTGCAGAAGCCAGGGCCCTTCGGCCCGCAGCTAAGACACGCCCGGGCCAGGAATCAAAGAAGCTGACAGAGGATCCAGGGCAACTCAGAGCAAGTGCAGGCCTTGCAGCCCCTCCACACCAACAAAGTGACTCGCGGGTCAGCAACAGCGTGTGGGAGCCACGCCACGACCGCCCCTTTCCTTTGCCTTGCCGACCACTCAAGAATCTCCCTGGCCGCCCATCTTAAGCAGAAACACGTGAGACAGGGGAATTCTGAGAAATGTAGTTCAGCCGGCCAAAAGGACACGTGGCAACACCATCCCACTCTTTAACGGTTATGTCTCCTCAGACCCTCTTTTTGTTCTCCGGTTAGCTTTAGTAAATCATAGTTTTCCCTAGAAAACAGCCCATTCACCTATTTTTGAAAAGAGTTATTTGCCGTAGTCCTGTGAAGCATTTTTAGCAATTTCTGGTCGAGCTCCAGTTACATCACTTGGCACTCATTAATCTGGTTACCTTCTTGTGTCGTCTTCCAATTTAATTGCATTATCATCGGAGAATGTAGTATCTTGGGTTTTGGTTGCTTGGTATTTGAGAGATGTTTTGTGGTCTAATACATGATCAATTTTTATACATGTCCCATGTGTGCTTGAAAACAATGTGTATTCTCTAAAACTGATTCCAGAGTACACATGCCCACAGTTAGGTGAATTAGGTTGCCCAAAACTCTACACACTACTTTTTTATTTAGATGGTCAATTCCTGGCACAGGCATATTAAAAATCTCTATCAATTTCTCCTACCGGTTATGTCAATTTTCGCATTATAAATGTTAGAGTTCTGTTATTGGATGCATATATGTTTATAATTCTTCTGTCTTCCTGGCGAAGCATTCCTCTCAGCATTCAGTAATGACCTTTTTTTACCTCTGATGATATTTTTTGCCTCAAAGTCTATCCTGTCCGACGTTAGTATAGCTCTGGTTTTAATTATGCCTTTTGTTCCCTTGCCCAGTAGGGATTTCTTTTACTTTCTTGTCAGCTCAGCTATGCATTAAAATATATATATATATATATATATATATATATATATATATATATATATATAAAAATATATATATTTGTTGTATTTTATCCATTATTTCTGGTGCGTCTATCAAGCAAGGTTGCGGGAGATCTAACTTGGCATGTTGACAGATCTTGAAGTTCTCAAAATTAGAAAACAATGAAACACATACTGGCCTTTAAAGGGAAACCTATTATATTTGATATGCAACCAGAATACCAGAATAAATTGCAAAATGTATGCATAACCAAGGCCCCATCTCACCAATGGGGTCAAACCTTATTAATTGTAGGGCTCAACGTGAATTGTATTCACTTTGTATCTCCAACAGACAAGAAAAAAAAAAAAAAGCTTTTTCAAACAATGCACTCCCACAGCTTCCCCGAAGAATCTGATATGACCCCCATCCCTCAAGGGTGGTTCCCCCACCATTGAGAATCACCAGTTTATGGTCTCCAAAGAAGACTCAGCTCAAAGGGGTGCCTGGGTGGCTCAGTCAGTTAAGCATCCGACTTAGCTCAGGTCATGATCTCAGGGTTCATGAGTTCAAGCCCCGCATCAGGCTCTGTGCTGACGGCTCAGAACCTGGAGCCTGCTTTAGATTCTGTGTCTCCCTCTCTCTCTCTCTGCCCTGACCTCACTCACACTCTGTCTCTCTCTCTCAAAAATAAATAAATTAAAAAAAAAATTGTTTTAAATAAAAAAAAGAAGATTCAGTTTAAAGATGGAAATATTTTATTCCATTACTAGTTTGGTATTCCTCCTCCCATCCCTCAGTCATTCACAGATGTTGCACTTTTCTTTGCGGTTCTGTGGGTTCCTTTCAACGTGTTTCCAAACTCCTATCGGCTGACATTTAACCTAGTCTTACCAGTTACAGCTTACTGGAGACTCAAATACCCACACTATACATCTGCTCATGGCACGAATGGGGGGCTACTTTTCTCTACAACTGATTATGAATTACAAGGGTTCTGGAAAAGATGGTGTCGGTGATTTGGGCCCCAGGGTTTACAAGCAGAGAAAGCCCTAGCCCTTGTTAAGCAAGGCCGCTACCTGATTTGTTCAACTTATCCAATTTATGCACTACATGGAAAGCCTTTAGGAACTCATTAAAGTCAATGCTTCCATCTTTGTTTAAGTCCATTCTTTCAGCGAGCTCATCAATCTGAAAATCATCAATATGAATGTTGTAGTGACTATTGAAGAGTTTCCACATGGAACGAAATTCTTCCATGGAAATCAGGCCTAAAAGAATATAGAAGAAGGTGTGAGTGTTCGTTTTAAGACCCACTTAACGGTGGAGTGGGGAAGCTATACTGATTAAATGGTCCCAATGAGAAGAAACTCACTGCCATGCCCGACCATCAGACACTGAAGGAGATGGAAAAGTCAGATTGTAAATATAAGAAACAATGTGTCACTTTCAACTACCAAGTGGTCCTGACATTATTCCAAACCTGGAATGAGTATACACTCAAGGGATGGGGGTACATTATGGACCGTGGGACCCTATGTGGTATAGAAATTACAAGATCTAAAATCTAAGGGAAAAGGACATCAGGGCAGAGGGAGAAGTTACCCTGGCACTCAACAAGAGGACTGCAAACAATGGCTCTGCCGTATTTTCTAGGCAACCATTTGCTTTCATATTTTGATTATTGACCTTGTGGTATTCTGTGATCTCTGCGGTTGAGGATTATCTGGTGATTGTTTTAAAGTTTCAAAATAAGTATGGGGTGCCTGGGTGGCTCAGTTAAGCACCCGACTTTGGCTCAGGTCATGATCTCGCTGTTCATGAGTTTGAGCCCTGCATCCAGCTCTGTGCTGACAGCTCAGAGCCTGAAGCCTGCTTTGGATTCTGTGTCTCCCTCTCTCTGCCCTTCCCCGCTCACATTCTCTCTCTCTCTCTCTCTCTCTCTCTCTCTCAAAAATAAATAAAAACATTAAAAAGTAATAATAATAAAGCTTGAAAATAAGTAATCATGCATCAAAGCCAAGCAGAAATGAATTTTCATACCCCTGAGTCCCAAACATAGGATCAGAACTCCAGGAATGATTTTTATTGCCAGGAGTAACTACTATGTTTAAATGGACAGTGAATTATCTTTTCATCTGTGCTGATGATTTATAAAAGGAGCTATTCTTGTCTAACAGATACAGAGGCCTATATAGGGGCCATATGGTCTTGAATACAGTTGGTGGACAAACTAAAATAGTAATGATCCTAATCATGAGTTTATCATCGCCGACCCCCCCCCACCAGCCCTGAGTTAAATCACCTTTGGATGAAGAATGCAATAGGTGAAAATAGAGTTCTGGTTTCTGAGAAACAGATTAGCCCTTGCTTTCTACTGCTACCGAACTAATCAAAGTTCATTTACCTGAGTGGTCAGAATCAATGACATTAAAGATGATTTGCAGGTCAGATCGGTATCTGTACAGAGTTTCAATTAGAGTAGATTGAGCCTGAAATAAAGACGTTCTAAGTGTTAAAACGCATAGAATTAATAACGGTCAATTTTAGTACATGTTACAAATACAAAACGTTCCCACCAATTCAAAGCATGTGATTCAGATAGAAATTCGAGAAGGCAGGCCTTCCTTGGAGTCCCAACCTTCTTTAATCAGAGAAAAGACCATGCTGTTGCGTGCGGAAGCGTGTGCAGCCTGCAGGGCCCTGGCTGATCGAGAAGCAGTGAACAACAGCCAACACGTACTGAGAACACGTGCGCGCGGGCTCCGCCCTGAGACTTTTCTGTGGGCTATTTCATTCAGTCCTCAACAACGGCCCCAAAGAAAAGAACTATTATTATGTCCATTTTACAGATTAGAAAACAGAGAGGTAAGGTAAGTTTTGCAAGGTTCACGTAGCTAGGGAATGGGATCTGATCTCAGCTGCCCGAAGCCAAGGCCCATGAGTCTGGCGACCGTGGTAAACTGCCTCTTGCGTGAAGCCGAAGCCTCTCTTGTGGGGGTATCTTAGTTTCCCACCTGCCTTACTTCTCTCTGCTCTGACCTTCTCATCTCCCCTGCAAACAATCGCCCCAGTCTTCCTTCCCATCGGCTCACGTTCAGCCCAGTGTGGTAACTAACTGGCAAAGAGTTGTTAATAAGTACGGGGTGGGGGCGGGCCTTACAACTCTCCCCGGGGTATTCCCATTTTAATAAGAGATTTTTAATTTTACAAATACTTAAGGCATAAGATGTCATGTCAGCAGGTCTATACTCTCGCAGTGTAATAGGGACTCTGTTGAGGAGCTGAAGGGGTGAGTTGTATGAAAGAGTGGGTGTCATATCTGCCCTTCTGATTTGACATGGATTTTCTCGCAGAAGCTTTTCCTTCTTCTTCCATTTTGCCTATCCTTAGAAAGCACAAATTTCCCGAACAGATCACTAGGTACTTGGGGGAGCCCCCGTAGGCCTTCCCCAAGCCTGCCACGCCCATCCATTAGATGATTCCACACCCAACTTTTCAAGACTGAGTCCCTCTCACAGGTCATCTGAAGGGTGTTTCGCTCGAGCCAGGTTTCAGCTGGGGCTATGTTTCACTTGCCTCTTTCACGGGTTTCTGAATGTGGATATCCTGGAAGCTGGACATGTAGTTAATATCTCCATTTGTGTCTGTGGTGACCAGACGTGAACTCAGGGATCTCCATGGTAAGTTCAGCCCCAAAATGTTCTCCATGGAAAAAGCCCACTGGCTCATAGAAAGTTTTCCTAACAAAAACAACAACAACAACAACAACAACAACAAAGCCCATATAATCGGTTGATGATTTGATAAAGAAATGCAACCTACGTGGCAAATTCAGTGAGCAGCCTGGGGTTTTGAGGCCTGGGTGCCTCCTTCTCCCCTTTGTGATTTGTCCCACCAGGCCCCACAGCTCTAAGGGACAAATAAACTAAAGAAAGTCTTGGGTGTTCCACAGATCTTGCCCGTAATGTTATGTGTAAGCAATCAGACATTGGGTGTTCGATCTTTTGTTCCTTTTTCTGATTAGCAAAGGAAGGTGTATTTACAATAGAAGATTTTAAAACACGAAAGGATATAAAGGATAAAAGGTTACTTTCATTTTTCATATTTTGGCATGTAATTCACTTCTCATTTTCCAAGGTCCTATCCCTTCATCCCCTGATATTATATGTAGTCTTTCAAAATATAAATATCTTTATTTTTTCTGATTATTAAAGATACGCTCGTTCGAAATGATTTTGAACGAATAGAAAAAATGTTATTACTTCTAGTGCACACAAACATGGATATATACAAATATATCTACATTTTACCTTTCTCAGAGCCAAATACGCCTTGTAGTCTAGCAAATGTTTTATACACGTGTCTATGGCAACACACATAGCATATTTATTCTTTTTTTTTTTTTTAATGTTTATTTATTTTTGGGACAGAGAGAGACAGAGCACGAACGGGGGAGGGCCAGAGAGAGAGGGAGACACAGAATCCGAAGCAGGCTCCAGGCTCTGAGCTGTCAGCACAGAGCCCGACACGGGGCTTGAACTCACAAACTGAGATCATGACCTGAGCCGAAGTCGGACGCTTAACCGACTGAGCCACCCAGGCGCCCCATAGCATATTTATTCTAATCTGAGTTTTTACTTACAATAAATCATGGACATCCATCTATGTTAAGAAACGTAGATCTACATCATTATTTTAATGGCTATCCAACCATTTCATTATCTCCTTAGGATCACTCCTATAAGTGGAATTTACTGGATCAAAGAGGATGCACATTTTTAAGCCTTTTGACATACAATACCAAACTGTTTTCGAGAAAAAAAATATCCATTTACACTCCCAGAAAACCATTCCCCACATACTTACCTGCCAAAGACATAATTCCTTTTACCTTTTTTGGGGGGTGAATTCCTTTGTTTCATCATTTTGAAGGGAGAAAAGGAATTAATGAGGTAGAAAAAATTAAAATTAAAATTAAAAAAATTAAAATTAAAAACTTAAAAACACACACAAAAATTGAAGAAATGATGCTACATCCTAGGTGTGTTTTGATAGTAGAGAAAAATTCAAGAAAAATATTTTTAACAAAAATTGAAAATAAAAATGAGTTTTTTCTCTTCCTGCTGAGTGCCTTGGTTCAGGTTGTGCAGTTGTTGTGTTATCCTCAGATCAGTTTTCTAGGTGTGCAGGATGCTTTAGTGTCGGTCTGGCTGTATTTCATGGACGCGAGACACACAAAAAACCTCCACGCTCTTCCCTCTTTGAACCTTTTTTAAAAGTTATTTTAATTCCAGTTGCCAGACAGTGTAATATTAGTTTCAGGTGTACCTATAGTGACTCAACACTTCTGTACATCCCCCTGTGCTCACCCCAAGTGCACGCCTTATTCCCCATCACCTACTTCACCCATCCCCCAGCCACCTCCCCTCTGGTCACCATCAGCTTGTTCTTTGTAATTAAGAGTCTGTTCTCAATTTGTCTCTTATTTTTTCCCTTCGCCTGTTTTGTTTCTTAAATTTCACATATGAGTGAAATCATATGGCATTTCTCTTTCTCTGACCAACTTATTTCGTTTAGCCTAATACTCTAGCGCCATCCATGTCATTGCAAATGGCATGATTTCCTTCTTTTTTCTGGCTGAATAATATTCCATTGTATATATATACACACCACATCTTATGTATCCATTCATTAACTGATGGACACTTGCATTGCTTCCATAGCTTGGCTATTATAAATAATACTCCCATAGACGTAGGGGTGCGTGTATCCCTTTGAATTAGTGTTCTTGTATTCTTTGAGTAAATACCCAGCAGCGTGATTGCTGGAACTTAAGGTATTTCTATTTTTGACTTTTTGAAGAACCTCCATACTGTCTTCCACATCGGCTGCACCGATTGGCATTCCCACCAACAGTGCAAGAGGGTTCTCCTTTCTCCACATCCTCACCAATACCTGTTGTTACTTGTGTTGTCGATTTTAGCCATACTGACAGGTGTGAGGTGATATCTCACTGTGGTTTTGATTTGCATTTCCCTCACGATAAGTGATGATGAACATCTTTTCATGTGTCTGTTGGTCATAATTCTTTTTTCTAAATTAAAGTTCAACACATACGGAAAAACTCACAAAACAAATACAGGGCTCGGTGAATTATCACAAAGAGAATTCCTATGTAACCACCACCAAGGACAAGAAATAAAACATTGACAAATCCACATGATTTCACTCGTATTTGGAATTTAAAAAACAAAAGAAACAAAAGGGGAAAAAAAGAGAGAAGCAAACCAAGAAACAGACTCTTAACTGTAGAGAACGAACTGATAGTTACCAGAGGGGAGGGGGGCAGGTGGACGGGTGAGACAGGTGATGGGGATTAAGGAGTGCACTTGTCAGTGAGGAGCACCAGATGATGTATGGAACTGTTGCATCACCATATTATACACCTGAAGCTAATATTACACTTTTAACTAACTGGAATTTAAATAAAACCCCAAAGTTAAAAAAAAAAAAGATTGCCAATATTCAAAAGGCCCCCTTGGGGCCCCTCACAATTACTACCACTTCCCACTTTCCTAAAGAGAGCCACTATCTTGATCTCTAATACTATAATTTGCTTTTTGCCTTTTTTGACCTATATGTAAATGGAATCGTGAAGTATATATTTGGGGGGACATCTGGCTTCTTTTGCTCAACGCGAAGTTCATGAGATTCAGCCATGTTGTTCCATTTAGTTGTAGGTCTTCATTTTCATCAGTGTATAGTATTCCATGGTGTGAATATACACAATTTATATATCCGTTCTACTGTTGGTGGATGTTAGGTTATCTCCAGTTTGGGGCTATTACAAACAGTGCTGCTAAGAACATTTCTGTAGGGGCGCCTGGGTGGCTCAGTCGGTTAAGCGGCCGACTTAGGCTCAGGTCACGATCTCGCGGTCCGTGGGTTCGAGCCCCGCGTCGGGCTCTGTGCTGTCAGCACAGAGCCTGGTGCCTGTTTCGGATTCTGTGTCTCCCTCTCTCTGACCTTCCCCTGTTCATGCTCTGTCTCTCCCTGTCTCAAAAATAAATAAAACGTTTAAAAAATTAAGAAAAAAAAAATTCTGTAGATGCCCTTTCCGTGCATTGAACCTATAGCTCAATTTGAAGAGAATTCATATCCTGACAACTTCGGCCCTTGCACACAGCAATACCTACCCATTTATTTTCGTCCTTTTTAATTTCTCTTAATCATTTAGAAATCTCATACATCAATCGTTCGGTTCCTTTCTCGTCCTGGATTATCTACCCTGAATGGGATCTTTGAAGATTTTCATTACCTAAAAGTTCATTGTTAGCTCTACCAGCCATCAGTTTACTCCTACTCAGCTCAAAGCTACCCTTCTTTGCCCTGTTTTATGACACTGGAACTGAACCCTGTAAATAATTCTCTTTGGACGCCTGGTATAAGGTCAGTAGAGAGTACAGGAAGGATACTCTAAGACACAGCAGAAGAACCACTTCTGGTATGCTTTCCTTCTTGCTTTTCCAGTACAGCATGGTTACCAGAGTGTGGGAAATGCATTGGCACCCACTCTCCAGTCAATTTCACTGACACCACAGTGAATGGCTTCCTTGCCAGGAGTGTGTGGGAGGCACAGCAGTACACAGCCCAAAAAGGGTTTTGTTGGTACTCCCGTGGGTGGCCCCATCCACTTCAGTCCGGGCTCAACAGCTACCAACCAGCTTTGACGTGAGACACTTCAGTGAACTTCCACTGTATCTAGCGGGCCACAGTCATTCCCTCTCCAATTAGGTCTGAATATTAGCCTTGCTTGAGAGCAGGGGACTCTTCCAAGTCTGTTCCTTCCTTGGGTTCACTTTCTTAGCCTTAGAGATAGTAGCTGCACCCTACAATTTCTATTCCTGTATTCTTTAGCATTCTCTTTCAGCCATTTTAGTAATTAAATAGCCTTTTACTAGCTAATAATTCTTTACATGAAATTTCCCAGTTCAAATTATTGCCGTGGTTTCTATCTCCTGAATAGACTCTGACTGATAACCTGATATATGAAAACACAATAAATTTCTCTGTGTTGACCTTGTGTTCTACAACTTGTTAAATTCAATTATTAATTATAATAGTTTTTCTGTGTATTTGGGTTTTTGATATACTCAATCATGTTGTCTATACGTAGTAACATTTTATTTCTTCCTTTGTAGTTCTTCTCATCTTATTTAACTTGCCTTATTGTAGTAGCTAGCATCCCTAGCACAATGTTGAACAATTTTGAGAATAGACATCTCTATTAGTCTCCTATTGCTGCTGTAACACATTACCACAGACTTAGTGGCTTTAAAGAATGCAAATTTATTCTCTTATAGTTCTGGGGGCTAGGAGTCCAAACTCACTTTTGCTGGTACAAGCGAAAGTGTCAGTGGGGCTGGTTCCTTTGAGAAACTCTGATGGGAGGATTTGTTTTTTACCCCTTTTCAGCTTCTAAAGGCTGCCTATATTCCTTGGCTTGTGGCACCTTCCTGAGTTTTCAAGGAGTATCATTTCAATATCTTTTTCCATTATCACATCACCTTCTCCTCGGACTCTGACTCCTACATCCCTCTTATAAGGACCATTGTGATTATATCAATTCCACTTAGATAATGCATGATAGTCTCCCTAGGTCAAGATCATTATTTTTTTTAAGATTTTATTTGTAAGAATTTCTACACCCAACATGGGGCTCGAACCCACAACTCTGAGATCAACAGTTGTGTGTTCCACTGACTGAGCCAGCCACATGCCCCTCAAGATCAGTATTTTAATCACATCTGCAAAATTCCTTTTGGGATCTAAGGTAACATTGAGAGATTCTGGGGATTAGGATGCAGACACATTGGGGATGGGGAATTATTCAGTATCTTTCTCTTGTTCCCAATCTTAGAAGAAAAGGTTTCAACATTACCCCATCAATTATGCTGTTTTCTATAGGCTATGATAGATATCCTTTATAAGATTAAGGAAATTTGCTTCATTTTTAGTTTTCTAAAACCATGAAACCAAGGTAAAATACATCCAATAAATTTTTCTTATTTTGAGAGAATTAAGACTTCTTTAATTTGGTTAAATTGGTGAATTACACTGATTGGTTTTTCATTATCAAATCAACCCAGAATTCCTAGTGTTTCTAGAATAAACCAACTTGTTCGTTTTACATTAACCTTTTTCCAATATTTCATTTAGGACTTTTTTCATCTAAATTTATGTCTGAGATTAGCCTTTAATTTTCCTTTTCCATAATGTTTTTACTAGGTTTTGGTATCAAGGTTATGCTGACCTCCTAAAATAATCTTGGAAGTGTTCCTTATGTTTTTATTCTCTGGAAGAGTTTGTGTAAGACTGATTTTATTCTTTTTTTTTTTTTTTTAAGTAGGCTTCATGCCCAGCACGGAGCCCGATGCAGGGCTTGAACTCTACAACCCTGAGATCAAGAGTCAGATGCTTAACTAACTGAGTCACTCAGGTGCCTCTAAACTGGTTTTATTCTTTAAAAAAATGTTTTTGTAATGTTTATTTGTTTTTGAGAGAGACAGAGTTTGAGCGGGGGAGGGACAGAGAGAGGGAGACACAGAATCTGAAACAGGCTCCAGGCTCTGAGCTGTCAGCACAGAGCCTGACGTTGGGTTCAAACCCACAGACCACGAGATCATGACCTGAGCCAGAGTCGTATGCTTAACCAACTGAGCCACCCAGAAGACCCTAGACTGGTTTCATTCTTAAATGTATATTTTTTTTTTTTAATTTTTTTTTTCCAACGTTTTTTTTAATTTATTTTTGGGACAGAGAGAGACAGAGCATGAACGGGGGAGGGGCAGAGAGAGAGGGAGACACAGAATCGGAAACAGGCTCCAGGCTCTGAGCCACCAGCCCAGAGCCCGACGCGGGGCTCGAACTCACGGACCGCGAGATCGTGACCTGGCTGAAGTCGGACGCTTAACCGACTGCGCCACCCAGGCGCCCCTCTTAAATGTATATTTTAATGGCTAATGAAGCTATCTGAACCCAGGGCCTTCCTTGTGGAAAGTTTCAAAATTTCAGATCCAGTTTCTTCAACAGTTATAGAATTGTTCAGGCTTTCTATTTCTTTTTGTGTCAGTTTTGGTAAGTGTGTGTGTGTGTGTGTGTGTGTGTGTGTGTGTGTACATATATATTTTAGGAATTTGTCCATTTAATCTAAAGTATCAATTCACTAGCATAAGAGTTTTCATAATACACCTTATGAGCTTTTTAATATCTGTAAAGTCTGTATATACTAAAATTTCCCCTTTCAGTTCTGGCATTGGTTATTTATGCTTTCTCTATCTCCTTACCAGGGTTTTATCAAATTTTCCAGTTTCTTCAAATAACCTTTTTTTTTTTTTTACTTTGTTGATCATAGTTTCATCTTTCAAAATATATGCATTTTCAATTCTTCTCTAACTTGCATCTTATATGTTGCATTTTCCTTATCACTGAGTTGCAGATTTCTAATTTCCACTGTGATTTCTTCTTTGATCCAAGGGTTATTTAGAAGTGTATTTCTCATTTCCAAGCCCAAGGGGGATTTTCTGGCTACCTTCTGTCATTGAGTTATAGCTCAATTCACTATGACAGAAAATTTATTCTGTATGTTTCCAATACAAAATTTGTTGATATTTGCTTTAATGTTCCAGGATATAGTCAGGATATGTTCCATGTGTGCTTGACGAGAATGTGTATTCTGCATTGTTGAGCAGGGTTCTGTGTATGTCTTTTAGGGAAACTCTGCTAATCTTTTTGTCAGTTAATTCTTTCAGTTAAAGGAGTATTATAATCATCCACTATGATGGTAGATTTTTCTACTTCTACTTGTTCTGTCCATTTTTGTTTTACATATTTTTGAGGCTATATTAGTAGGTACATATGCATTTATAATGGATTCAATTGGAAAACAGAATACTTTATCATTATAAAGTGTCCCTTGTTATTTCTAGTGATGTAGATTTCCTTGAAGTCTACTTTGTCTAATATTAATAGAGCTGTTTCAACCTCGGTTTTGTTAGTGTTTTCATGTTATATCTTTTTCTAAATTTTACTTTCAATGTTTTGTATATATTATCCCACTGTCTACTGGCTTCTATTGTGACTGTTGAGAAGTCTGATATCAGTCAAATTGTTTTCCCTTTGTAGCAATGTGTATTTCTCTCTGCTTACTTTTAGGATATTTTTCTTTGCTGTTGGTACTCTGTGGTTTCTCCACAAGGATATATAGGTGTGGATTTAATTTTTTTTATCCTATTTGAGAAACACTGTATCTCTCTACCTGTGAATTTGAGTTGCTCATCAATTCTGGAAAAGTCTAGGCCATTATCATGTCAAATACATCCTCTCTTACATTGTTTCCTCCTGGGACCCTGAGTAGATGTATGTTAAACTTTATTTTACTGTCCATTAGTCTTAACCTTTCTAATTCTGTCTTAAGTAGTGTCTAATCTTCTGTTTAACCCATCCAATATGGTTTTTTTAAACAAGTATATTTTTACATCTATTTGGTTCTTCTTCAAATCATTCTTTAAATGCATGTCAGTGATCCACCTTTTATTTCTTTAAACATTTCTTAGTTATTTTTATTTGTATTTGATAATTCCAATATCTGATATCTTTAGAGAATGAAATCTGTCATTGTTTCTGTTGACGCTTACTCACGGTAGCTTGTCTCCTTTGTTTCATGATCTTTGGTTATGAACTCATGGTTGATCTTAATCTCTGCGTATGTTAGTGGCCAAAATTAGGGATGCATCCCTTGAACATGGATTTGCATTTGCTTGCCAAGAGTCAAGGGGCACTACAAAAATAGCCGACTTTAGCCACTTTGAGGGTCCAGGCTTAATGTGGAAGTCGCAGATTCAGCTTATCCATCTTTCTATTATCTTTGGTCTAGTCTCAGGATTGAGCACAACACCAAAATTAGCATTTGCCCTCAGGACAATCTAGCACTTTGTGCTTGTTTGCTGCTCCAAGCTGGTTTCAAAAAACGTTTCATGAGAGAAAAATGTTTGCTAGATATTTATCTTACTGTGAGGCTGGTAGATGCATTAAAATTCTGTATCCTCTAGAATCTCGCTGTCTCTTAACAGGAGGGCCTTCCAGAGTGTCTAGTCTGAGCCACTACCAGAATAGAAGGGTTGCTGTTGTTTTAAGTTGAAAGAAACGTACTGCAAAGGAGGGATATGGCTTTTTTCAAGCACATAATGGATTATGTTTTATTTTTATCTCCATCTTTCCTTGCTAGTAAAAATAGAGAACTGAAATCTTAAGGAAGCAAAAAAAGTGAAAACTGATTTGCACGTAAGCTGGTATGTTAAGAAACGGTAAGCATTACATAATTTTATTACCTGATTTACTGCGGTCTTGAAGTTGGAAAGCATGAATGAGGTCAGTTTTTCGTGCAATTATTCTCTCTCTTAATATCCTGATGGCACTACTTTCAATAGCATTCACCCTATGTTAACAAAAACAATTATTAGGCAAAAGATACGGAAATCATCCTGTTCTGTCTTGTTTTAATGTGCTATGTTGCCACTTACCAGTTTCTACTTCAAATGGATTGCCTAATTTCACACATGCCATGTTCCTAGGTGGTCAGTGTTGGTATATGTATGCCAGTGTGTGCACGTATTGTGAAATTTTAAAAGGACTACCACTGGTGTTTTCTTTTTGAATTCAAAGATTTACATGAGCAATTAGTGTCTGAGCGTATCCAAGATACTTTTGAAAAACAAGAAAATTAAGAGGGACTTGCTAGGGCAGACTTTAATATTTCCTGTGAAGTTGCTGAAACCTAACAGCAGGTATGGACACAGGAGAAGACAGATACATGAGCAGAACATAATAGAAATCGCATAAACACAGTCAACTATATATGGGAACAATATACACGACAAAGGAGGCATTACAATTCAGTAGAGAAGAGCAATTTTTTTTTTAACATGGTGCTAGCATAGTTATCCGTCTGGATGCTAAACCACCTCAGACCATTTACAAAAATAAATTCTAACTAAAGGAGGAACAGAGGAACAAAGTAGCTATGAGTCATATACCCCTCTCCCCAAAAAAGCAAAACGGCAGAGGTAAATCAAACCATATCAATAATAGCATCATATGTGAATAGATTTTTAGACATCAAAAAGCAGAGGCTATGAGAGTGGGGTTTTTTTTTTAAAGACCCAACTATGTTTTCTACAGGAGATACACTTCAGTTTCAAAGATACAAAAGAGCTTGAGAGAACAACAAAAAAGATGTATTATGCAAACATCAACCGTAAGAGAGTTAGAATGGCTATACTAACAGAAGACAGAATAGACTTGAAGACAAATCTGTTACTAGAGACACAGAGGAATATTTTATAATGATAAAAGAGTCAATCAGTCAGGAAGATAAAACAATTACAAACATCTATAAACCTAACAACGGAGCCCAAACCTATATGACGCAAAACCAGACAGAACCGAAGGGAGAAACAGACAATTTAATAATAACAGTTGGAGACTTCAATATTCTACTTTCAATAATAGATAGAACAATGAGGCAGAAAATAAAAAAGGATATAAAAGACTTGAACAGAGGGGCACATGGGTGGCTCAGTTGGCTAAGCATCTGACTCTTGATTTCAGCTCAGGTCATGAGCTCACAGTTTGTGGGATCCAGCCCCATGTGGGGCTCTGTGCTGACAGCATGGAGCCTGCTTGGGATTCTCTCTCTCTCTCTCTCTCTCTTTCTCTCTCTCTCTGTGCCCCTCCCCTGCTTACACTCTCTCTCTCTCTCTCAAAATAAATAAATAAACTTCAAAAAATTAAAAAAAAATTTAAAGACTTGAACGGCACTATAAACCAACTAAATTTAACAGATATGTATAAAACACTGCACCCAAAAACAGCAGAATATACATCTTTCTAAAGCATATATGGAACATTCTCCACGATAGATCCTCTGCTAGGCCATAATATGTCTCAATACATTTAACATGATCAAAATCAGACAAAGTAGCTTTTCTGACTACAAAAGGAATAAATTAGAGATCAATAACAGAAAGAAATTTGGAGGAATCACAAATATGAGGAAATTAAACAACACCATCCTAAACAACCAATATGTCAAAGAAGAAATCACAAGAGAAATTAGGAAATACTTTAAGATAAAGGAAGATTAAAACACAACATGCCAATGTTGTGACAATGTGAGACACAACTAAACCAGGGCTTAGAGGAAAATTTGTAGCTATAAATGCTGATATTAAAAAAAAAGATCTCAAATCAATAACCTAATCTCTACCTTCAAAAACTAGAAAAAAGAAGAGTAAAAGTAAACCCAAAGCAAGCAGAAGGACGGAAAGAATGAAGAGGAGAGGAAAACTACAGGCATCCGTGTTTTCCTGTGCTTCACTTGACTGCATTTCACAGGTATTTTTTACATGTGGAAGGTGTGTGGCAGCCCTGTATCGACCAAGTCCATTAGTGACATTTTTCAAATAACATTCACTCACTTCGTGTCTCTGTGTCACAGTTTTCAAACTTTCAAGATTTCAATTTTTTCAAATATTTCAAACTTTCTCATTATTATTGTATTTGTTATGGTGATCTGTGATCAGTGATCTTTGATGTTAGTATTGTAATTTTGCCTTGCGGGGGGGGCGGGGGCCACAAACCATGCTCATATAAGACTTAATTGATAAATATAGTGTGCGTTCTGACTTCTCCACTGACCAGCCATTCTCACATCTCTCTCCCTCTCCTTGACCTTCCCTATTCCCTGAGACACACTGAAATTAGGCCAGTTGAGAACGCTACAATGCCAAGTGTGCAAGTGAAAGGAAGAGTCACGTCTCTCACTTTATTTCTAAAAGTTTATTTATTTATTGTTTTTTTAGTAATCTCCACACCCGTGTGGGGCTCAAACTCACAATCCTGAGATCAAGAGTCGCATGCTCTTACAACTGAGTCAGCCAGGCACCCCTCTTACATTAAACCAAAATCTAGAAATGATTAAGCTTAGTGAGGAAGTCATGGTGAAAGCCAAGACAGGTTGAAAACTAAGCCTTTTGTGCCAAACAGTAAGCCAAGAGGTGAATGCAAAGAAAAATTTTTTGAAAAGAAATTAAAAGTGCTACTCCAATAAACACAAAAGATAAGAAAGTGAAGCATTCTTATTGCTGATATGGAGAAAGTCTGAGTGGTCTGGATAGAAGATCAAACCAGCCAAGGTGCACCTGGGTGCCTCAGTCGGTTAAGTGTCTGACTCTTTTAAATTAAAAAAAAATTTTTTTAACGCCTATTCATCTTTGAGAGACAGAGAGAGACAGAGCATGAGCGGGGAAGGGGCAGAGAGAGGGAGACACAGAATCAGAAGCAGGCTCCAGTCTCTGAGCTGTCAGCACAGAGCCCAACGTGGGGCTCGAACTCACGAACTGCAAGATCATGACCTGAGCCGAAGTCGGACACTCAACCGACTGAGCCACCCAGGCGCCCCTAAAAAAATTTTTTTTAAGTTTACATATTTATTTAGAGAGAGACAGAGACAGCGTGAATGGGCGAGGAGCAGAGAGAGGAGTAGAGAGAGAGGGAGAAGAGAGAAAATCCCAAGCAGGCTCTGCATGGTCAGCACAGAGCCTGAAACAGGGCTTGAAGTCATGAAACCATGAGACCATGACCTGAGCTGAAACCAAGAGTCAGATGCTTAACTGACTGAGCCACCCAGGCACCCCAAGTGTCCAACTCTTGGTCTCAGCTCAGGTCTTGATGTCAGGGTTGTGAGTTCAAACCCTGCATTGGGCTCCACACTGGACATGAAGCCTACTTAAAACAAAAACGAGGGGCGCCTGGGTGGCGCAGTCGGTTAAGCGTCCGACTTCAGCTCAGGTCACGATCTCGCGGTCCGTGAGTTCGAGCCCCGCGTCGGGCTCTGGGCTGATGGCTCGGAGCCTGGAGCCTGTTTCCGATTCTGTGTCTCCCTCTCTCTCTGCCCCTCCCCCGTTCATGCTCTGCCTCTCTCTGTCCCAAAAATAAATAAAAAAAAAAAAGAAAGAAACACATTTTATAAGGATATAGCTGCCATAGATAGTGATTCCTCTGACTGATCTGGGAAAAGTAAATTGAAAACCTGAAAAGGATTTGCCATTTTGGATGCCAGCAAGAACACCCATGATTCATGGGAAGAGGTCAAATAGCAACATTAACAGGAATCTGGAAGAAGTTGATCCCAAACCTTATGGATGACTTTGAGGGGTTCAAGACTTCAGTGAAGGAAGTAATTGCAGATGTGGTAGAAATAGCAGGAGAACTAGAATTACAAATGGAGACTGAAGATGTGACTGAACTGGTACAACCTCATGATGGCGAGAAACTCCAATTTTGAAAGAAGTTACTATGGATAAAATGCTGTCAAACAGCATCACATGCTAGAGAAACCTTTCATAAAAGGAAGAGCCAATCAATTCAGCAAATTGCATTGTTGTCTTATTTTTTTTTTTTTTTTTTAATTTTTTTTCAATGTTTTTAATTTTATTTTTGGGACAGAGAGACACAGAGCATGAACAGGGGAGGGGCAGAGAGAGAGGGAGACACAGAATCGGAAACAGGCTCCAGGCTCCGAGCTGTCAGCACAGAGCCCGACGCGGGGCTCGAACTCACAGACGCGAGATCGTGACCTGGCTGAAGTCGGCCACTTAACCGACTGCGCCACCCAGGCGCCCCTGCATTGTTGTCTTATTTTAAGAAATACCCACAGCCACCCCAGTCTTCAGCAACCACTACTCTGATCAGTCAGCAGCCATCAACATTGAGGCAAGACCCTCCACCAGCAAAAACATCACAACTTGCTGCAAGTTCAAAAGATGGCTAGCAATTTTTTTAGCGGTAGCGTATTCTTAAGATATACATTGTTTTTCAGACATGCTATTGCATGCATACCAGACTACAGTGTAATGTAGACATAACCTTTATATGCACTGGGAAACCAAAAAAATTCTCCTGACTTGCTTTATTGTTAACATTTGCTTTCTTACGGTAGTCTGAAACTGAACCTGCAATTATTTCTGAGATATGCCTGCAAACGAAAGAGAAAATAGAAAAACAATAGAGAAAATTCACGAAGCCCAAAATTGGTTCTTTGAAAAGATCAACAAAACTGACAAAACTTTGTCTAGACTGGCCAAGAAAAAAAAAGAAGACTCAAATTTCTAAAATCAGGAATGAAAGATGGCTCATCACAACTGACCTCACAGAAATAACAGATTATAAAGGGATATTATAAACAATTGTACACCAGCACATTAGATAACCCAGATGAAATGGACAGGTTCCTACAAGGATACAAACTACCAAAACTAAGAAGAAATAGAAAAATTGAACATACCTGGAACAAATAAAATTGAATAAGTAATCAAACATCTGCCCACAAAGAAAAGCTCAGGGCCAGATGGCTTCACGGGTGAATTCTACCAAACATCTAAAGAAGACTTAATACCAATCGTTCGCAAACCCTTCCAAAAAAATAGAAGAGGTGGGAATACTACCCATCTTTTTATATGAAGCTAGTATTAGCCTGATACCAAAACCAGGCAAAGATCGCAAGAAAACTACCTATCACTACAACATCTCTTAAGAATATACATCGAGGGGCATCTGGCTGTCTCAAATGGTAGAGCATGTGACTCTTGATCTCTGGGTTGTGAGTTTGAGCTCCATGTTGGGCATAGAGATGACTTTTAGACTTTTTTTAATTAAAAAAAAATGAATATAGATGGAAAATCCTTAACAAAATAATAGCAAACTGCATTCAGCAATATAGAAAAAGGGCTATATACCATGAACAAGTGGGATTTATCCCAGGAATGCAAGGTTTGTTTGACATCTGAAATGAATAAATGTAACACACTGTATTAATAAAATAAAAAACAAAAACCACATGACCATCTCAATAGATACCAAGTATTTGACAAACTCCAACACTCTTTCATGATAAAAACACTCAACAAATTAGGCATAGAAGAGAACTTCCCCAACCAGATGAGGGACATCTACATAAAACACAGAGCTGATATACTTAGGGTGAAAGACTGAATGTGTCCCTCTTAAGATCAGGAACAAAGCAAGGATATCTGCCCTCACCACTTTTAGTCAACATTAGTTGTCAGCTAAAGCAACCTTGAAAAAGCAAAGCCAAGCTGGAGGCATCACAATTCGAGACCTCAAGTTATAGTACAAAGCTGTAGTAATCAAAACAGTATGGCACTGGCACACAGATCAATAGAACAGAATAGAAAACCCAGAAATAAACCCGCAATTATATGGTCAATTAATCTTTGACAAAGCAGGAAAGAATATGCAATGGGAAAAAAGACAGTCTCTTCAACATATGGTGTTGAGAAAACTGGACAAACTACATGCAGAAGAATGACACTGGACCATTTTCTTACACCATACACAAAATAAATTCAAAATGGATTAAAGACCTAAATGTGAGACCCAAAACCATAAAAATCCTAGAAGAGGGCACAGGCAATAACCTCTCTAGCGTCGGCCACAGTAGCTATTTTCTAGACAGGTCCCCTGAGGCAAGGGACACAAAAGCAAAAATAAACTATTGGAACTACATCAAAATAAAAAGCTTCTGCACAGCAAAGGAAACAATCAACAAAACTGAAATGCAACTTACAGAATGGGAGAAGGTATTTGCAAGTGACATATCCAATAAAGGGTCAGTGTCCAAATTATATAAAGAACTTACAAAATGCAATACCCAGGAAACAAATAATCCAATTTAAAAATAGGCCAAAGACATGAACAGAAATTTTTCCAAAGAAGACATACAGATGACCAACAGATACAGGAAAAGATGATCATCATCACTTACCATCAGGGAAATGCAAATCAAAACCACAATGAGATACCACCTCACAACTGTCAGAATGGCTAAAATCAATAACACAAGAGACAACAGGTGTTGGTGAGGATGTGGAGAAAGGGGAACCCTCTTGCCCTATTGGTGGGAATGCAAGCTGGTGCAGCCACTCTGGGGAACAGTATGCAGCTTCTTCAAAATGTGAAAAATAGAACTACCCTACGACCCAGCAATTGCACTACTAGGTATTTACCCAAAGAATAAAAAAATACTAATTCAAAGGGATACATCCTAGGTTTATAGCAGCATTATTTACAATAGCCAAGATATGGAAGCAACCCAAATGTCCATTGACTGATAAATGGATAAAGAAGATGTGGTGTGTGTGTGTGTGTTATGTATATATACATATATATACATACATATATGTATATATACATACATATACATATATACTTAGGGTGTATACATATATATACATATATACATATATACATATATGTATATATGTATGTATATACATATGTATATATATACATATACATATATGTATATATGTATATACATGTATATATATACACATATACATATGTATATGTATATGTGTATATATATACATGTATATACATATATACATATATGTATGTATATATATATATATGAATATTATTCAACCATAAAAAATGAAATCTTGCCATTTTCAATGACATGGATGGAGCTAGAGAGTATAATGCTAAGCAAAATAAGTAAGTCAGAGAAAGACAGATACATGATTTCACTCACATGTGAAATTTAAGAAACAAAACAAACCAGCAAAGAAAAAAAAGAGAGATAAACCAGGAAGCAGACTGTTTACTATAGAGAACAAACTGATAGTTACCAGAGGGGAGGAGGGTTGGGGGGTCATGGGGGAAACAGGTGATAGGGATTAAGGAGTGCACTTGTCCTGATGAGCACAGGGTGATGTATGGAATTGCTGAATCACTATATTGTACACCCGAAGCTAATGTAACACTGTATGTTCGCTATACTAGAATTAAAAACATTAAAAAAATGTTTTAATAAAGAAAATGTGGTCGATCCACCTAATGGAATATGATTCAGCCATAAAAAGGAATGAAATACTCATGCATGTTACAGCATGAATGAACCTCAAAAACATTGTGTTGAGCAAAAGAAGCCAGTCACAAAAGACCACACATACTGTGTGATTCCATTTACATGCAATGTCCAGAATAGGTAAATGCATAGAGACAGAAAGCAGATTACTGGTTGCCTAGAGTTGTTGATGGGGGAGGTGACTGGTGAGTGACTGCTAATGGGTACAAGTGGTCTTTTTAGGCTGGCAAAAATGTTTAAAAACTAGATTATGGTGCTGGTTGCACAACTCTAAAAATACTATCGGTGAGTTGTGTATTTTAAATTGGTCAACTTCATCATATGTGAATTATGTCTCAACAAAGCTGTTAAAATAAATTAGCTTGAGATCAACTTACTAATATAACAATATAATGAAAACTTGCTGTAGAGACATTTTTCTAACAGAGATGAAAATCCAAAAGATATGATGAAATTATATATATAAATGTGATTTCATAGAACTAAAGCAAAATGAAGACACCAACAAAATATATGCAACGTAACCGTAAAAATCCTCTATCCGTCATATGCAAAGAACTCCTAAAAATTGATCAGAAAGTGACAAGCAACGCGAGATCAAATGCAGGAACTATATAAATAGGAAATTCAAAGAAGAGAAAAATGCAATGTCCAAAAACCTAAGACGGGTGAACTCAGCTGTCTAAAAAGTTGCCAATTAAAACAATGAGATTCACCATTTTGATCCATCGGCTTGGCAAAAAATATCTAAGCCTAATGAGCATGTGGAAAAATTGGTTTGTTGTTTTCATATTGTTAACTGTTACAATTCTTTTGGAGTACCTAGTAAAATTGTAAACACATAAATCCATAAATATCCCATTTTGAAATGTTATGTAAAAAAAGCCCACTAAAACTTGAGGCCGTACGTATGCATGTATATGTACACACAGAGGAGTGTTATAGCATTGTCTGGAATTGCAAAACCCTGGAAGCAATCTGGATGGCCATCAGTTAAGTAAGATTCGGTCACTCCGTAATTATTATGGCACATCTACTAAAAAGAATGAGTTAGGTCTAGGTCCATGTGTACCAACTTGGAGTGATGTTCATGATATCATGATATCATCTTTAGAGAAAAACTCAGTTGTAGAATGTGCAGCGTGATTCTATCTTTGTCAAAAAAAAAAAAAAGTATGTATGTTGCCGACTGCCTTTCTCCTTCCCCTGGGATCCGTATTTGATGAGGAAAAGGGTTTTTGCTTCTTCTGTTCACTGCTGTATCACTTGTGCCTACAACAGGGTGTGACGTATAGCAGGTGCTCCAAAAGCAATTTTTTATTCGATGAATATAAAGGTCTGTTTTTGTGGGAGCAAGAAGAGGCTGTCCATTTCAGTTGTATCTGCAGAAAAGGGTTATCGAGAACGAGCGGGAGAGATGATTGGCATTCTCTGTATACATCTTTGGCCTCACTCGTTAACAATAAACATACTCGTTTTGTGATGACAGCTTCTTAAAAAGGTATTGTTAAGTGGAGAAAAGGAAGATAAACTATGGATGCCATCACATGGAGAGACACTCAACTCCTGTCATACACACTCTGAGTAGAGAAGAGACCAAGAGGCAAGAGCACACGGGGCTGTTTGGGGACAGAGAAGACTGCAGGGTGCGGGACTGGGTGGATGTGGGGACCGTCTTTTCTTTACATTCGGTTAGAGGGTGTTCGTGCACACTGACCGCTTTACCCATTTACAGAGACATATGGGCTGGAAAGGTCTTCTCTTGGTTTCAAATACGAACGCATTCACCACCGGGTGTCTGGAACGAATTCTATTTTGTTTATGCCCACGAGTAACCAGTAAGTAGTTGCCTGCACTCCCACGGGTGCTCTTAGTCACTCTGGACTGGTCCCACTTGGTCACCAGCACCAGCGCTCAGAGTTCTCCTTAGGGCATACACACCTTTGGTAAAGAGGCCTCAAGCACGTTGTCCGAGTTACTTGGTACTGGAAGAATCGAGGGGCCATACCAAAAGACAGTTTGATGTAAGCGCCTCGATTGCTGCCTTCTTCATAATAATTAGAAGCAGAAAATATAGTAATGACCTGATAAAAGAAACAGAAGACCAGGATCACATGGAGGTGGTTCTCAAAAGGTCTCTCAATAAAGTCAGAAATAGCTCAATTCCTAAAAAGGCAAACATCAAAGTCCCGGATGCATACAAATAATCCAAGTCTGACGGGAGTTTCTGTGCTTCCACTGGAGAGGCAACAGGCTCTTAAACGGGTGTCCCCAGGAATACCGACTTCTAGCCACTCGTCCCCGCAGTGCCTGGCCTTGCCATCCTGTGTACGATTTCAGTTCCGTATCTGACGATCCCCCTTATCGCTAGGTTTTGGAAATTCTAATGTTCCAAGCGGGGGAAGACTTTGTTTTCCTTCCCTGTGGTATTTGAGCGTTCAAAATAAAACTTGTCTAGTATGAGTCTTTTTCCTTTGCCTAAAGCTGCGTGATTTAGAGCGTTTAGGGCCCCACAAGCTGGTATTCCCTTTGATTCACGGCTGTTCTCTACTAGGAAAGGGACATCCCGGGACAACTTGGGACAAGAAACCAGTTCATCAGCCCTCGCCTCTCCCAGCCTCACCACACCCGCACTGAAGGAGCACAACACGCTCCGCTCCAGCGGCTGGAGCTGAACCGGGACCAGGCGAGTGCCTTGCTGGGGCTGGCCCGCTCGGTGAGGAGAAGGGAGGCGACTCTGTGGCTCTGCCCCGCACAGGGAAGGTACAGAAGGCGAGAGGGAGCAAACTGGATTCACTGCGGCCTTTGAGGCGCTCGGTGAGGACAAGCAGACTCTTAACCCCACCGTACTGGAAAGTTGCCTTTCGGTTAGTCAAGAACGAAGCCTTTCTGTGAGGGTCCTTAGAGCTACGGGTCAGGATTTCGATCTCTGGGATTAGGGAAGATGAGGGAAATGAGCCACTATCTCTTAGGGTGAGGCACGGCGAGGCCCCTCCACGCAACCTGTGTGAACCCTATAGTCTCCTGCTTCCGTCTACCAAAACGTGGCCTTCTGTTTTCGTCCCGGGGAAGACACCTTCCCGGAGGCTTCGAGGTCAGGCGCACCCTGAGAAGAAAGACCGCTCGGGGCGAGGATGTCTGTGATGACATCACCAACAGTGTTAGCTCACCTTCCCATCGTGGCAGATTTCGTACCCTTCGGGCTTACATTCGTGAGACCTGATGAGCATCTTCAGCTGGTATCTATTAAGAACCTTGGAGGTGATATCCGGTCCAAAATAGCAGCCCCCTCCTCGACTTGTGTTCGGGTAACAGCCTCTTTTGCCTCTGGGATCACTCCACAGAATATCGATGACCTTTGAACAACAAAGCAGGTTAGGCTGCTATTTACAAGTGAGACTCTGTCGTTCTAGACCTCGACTTCTTTGCCAGAAATATTACCCCGAGTTATCCCAAAGTCTAAGTGTTCCTCATTCCTCCTTCAAACTTGTTTTGTACTCCTCTCCTCCATGGATCTTTTCCACGACAACTGCAAGGCCCACAGCCACCGCAATCCCTTTCTGCTTACTCGTCCCCAGCAACCAATGTACCAAGAACAAGAACCAACGCAGCAATACTTAGTAGCCATGGAGAATCGGCCCTTGCCTTTGTCTGTCTGTCTTTAAAAATCTCATCACGATTGTTTCACAAGTGCCGAATCTACCAATTCACGATTCTTACATGAGATGCAAGTTCTCTTAAAAGAACTTCGTTGTCCTACTCCAAAGAGAAAGCAGCTCTCCACAGCGAACACACTCTAGATGGTCTTTTTTGTTTTAATGTTTATTTATTTTTGAGAGAGGAGGGGAGAGAGAGGATCCCAAGCAGGCTCCGCGCTGTCAGTGCAGGGCCCGACTCTGGGCTCAGATCCACAAACCGTGAGAAGGCGACCTGAGCCCAAATCAGGAGTCGGACACTTAACCGACTGAGCTACCCAGGTGCCCCCACATTAGATATTCTTAATACGTTCAAAGAGATAATTGGGTCTCCCAGCTGTGGCTCTGGCCCTGGCTTTTGTCCTGTTGAGCAGATAGCATGAGGAAGCCTTCTTCCCCACCACAGATACAGATAAGAGTTCATCCAAGAATACTTCCCTAAATCATCTCCTTCACTTTTTGGCCCATTCATAAGAACACTCTCAGTTTTAGCAATAAATTCAGCCACCGACTGGTTTCCCCAACGTGTCCTAAATCCACAGGTATTTTATTAGCATCACATTTCCTTCTGGGGCTGAAAGAGGTAAATGCAGGCTACATGATGCCCAAGACTGAAGATCCAAGTTTCTAAGAATATTTTTCATGGCTCTGATCTACATATAATGTTTCTTTATTTAAACTCCTATAGGAGCTTAAGCAGCAGTGAGAAAAAAAAAAAAATAGCTGTGTCACTAAAGCTGTGCAGCCTTGGGAAAACTCTCTGGGTCTCAGTTTCTAGATCTTTTAAAATCAGCAGTTTGGGCCAGATGACTTGTAAAGTATCTCCAAGTTCTAACATACTATGATTCTACGAGTCCGTGTTTTGTGGGCATGAAGAAACCATGCATCTTAAGTTCTGCAGTTATCCAAGCAGGTCCAAGTGAGGTCTTGACGAGAGGACCAGAAATGGTTGTCCCGGTAAACTTGACTGTACACCCATTCGTAGGTTTGGTATTGAAGGGGGGCTATAGATCAGTGAGGAAAAAAGACAGCGAGCTGGAGCGAAGAACGGAACCGGTAGGAGAACTCTGGAATGACGAGCACCTGGTTGGAACTCGTCGAAACCCTCCATCAGGCCAAACCAGACATTTGTGCCAAGTTTTTGACGACTGATTGAAGTGAGACTTAAAACCACCCGAAGAAGATTCAGACCAAGATTCTCCTCTCTCCCCCTGAATGCCAACACTGAATGCCAACACTGGCACAATCCTGCCCTCACAAATTAATACACTGGAGCCCCTCTCCTTGGCTGGTGTTTATGTCAAAACCAACACTTGCGTTGTCACATCTGGCTCTTACACCATGAATTCCTGTTTGGGGGTCCCGATTTGGCCTTTAGTGTAATGAAGGCGGAAAAATGGAACACAAGGAACTGTGCTTGTATGAGGAAGGGATTAAGTTGTAAATTCCTACATGAGATGCAAGCCATTTATAGCTAAAATTACCCCTGGGAAACCTCTGAAATTACCCTTAAGGCACACTATACGTGATTTTATATATACAATCCTACACAATAATATGGATGTGTGAACATTTTATAGATGTAATAATATATAATGTGATAAATAACATTTGTGAAAATAAAATTACATATACTTTTCTCCTTTCTGCCATATACATATAGTTAAAATGCACAGAAGTTAAACGTATGCATAACGAACTCTGTTGAACTCGGAGAAACACTGGCCAAGGACTTAAGTCTTCGGCTGGCACCTGTGTCACCTGAGGCAAATCATTTAACCTAGCTGAACTTTAGTTGGTTCGTCAATGAAACGAGAAAGACATATCAAGAATTCATTTTTCTTTGACTCAAAGTCAAAGGGGGGCATGAGCTTTATAGAACTAAAGTTCTTCAGAATCATCCCTTACCAGGCGTGGGCATTTCTTTTTTTGGTCTAGAATCCATTCACTTGACGAGGTTTACCCAGACTGTGGCTGTAACATAGACTTGATTCTAAAACTCACAAACGGAAAAAGGACCCTTTGTGGGTGAAGCAGATTCCTCAGAAGAGACCCTCGCTTTCCTTCCAGCAACATCCTCCCCTCTGAAATGCAAGGGCCTTGTGAGTGGTAAGCGCGTGAAACAATAGTTATTCGCAATATCCCTTCCTGAAAATGTTCAAACCGAAAATTGGAAAAGCTTTACAGAATGACAGCTCGTATATGATCTGGCCAACAAAAATCCCTTCGTGCCTCGGCCTTCAAACCTCCTAAATCCAAAATGAACCCAGCAAGAAATGTCCTGTGCTTGTCTGCAGCTCTCAGTTATCCAGTTCCCAAAAGCACGCTTTGGGGGAGAGTTAATAGCTGTGGAAGGTATATCTAAATGCCTCTCTTCTAAGACACGAATGCTATAGATTCACCATTCTTCTGCATTTTCCCCTTAGTGACGTATCTTCCTTCCAGCTTGTGAACATCTTTTAAAGGCTGCGCTCAGCCCAAACCCTCCGGCAGCACCTAAATCACTTAAGATGCCTACTCCCTGTGTACCCATTAGCCACACTGGATGAGAAACCGGAGAAGTTCGTCTCCTTCTTGAGACCTGCCCCCATCATTCCGAAGCCATCTTTCCCTTCGGAAAAAGAGCTTGGGCCTTAAAGGCAGACCTGAGATCACATCCTGCTCTATCACTCAGTGACTAGCCAAGTGACAAGCCATTTCACTCTTGGGAGCCTGCACAATGAAGCTGACTACTCCCACTACAACTCTGTCCCCCGCCTCCGGTTCTCCGGATACCCCTAAACTTGTTCTGGTTTTCTTTTTTTTCCATAGAACTTTTCACTTAACATCTTATATAATTTACTTGCTTTACTTACTTAACTCCTCTCCCTAGAATGTAAGCTTCACAAGGTAATACATCTTTGGTCACTGACATTCCCAAAAGCCTACGACAGTGCCTGATACATAGCGGGTGTTCAGTAAATTCTCGTTGAATGAATGAATGAAGACTCACGCAGGAAATAAATAGTTGCAACTATTTTTTAAACCTCTCTGGTCTTCTTGTTGCAAGTCTGTCTTAAAGGAAGAGTGCCACGTTTGTCTCTATAGAAGGACTTAGCTATGAGTACGTATCTCTCCCACATCTCAGTGAACATAAAACCCAAATCATAGCACTCTGCCAAGAATTATGCACTTCTGTGAGTATGGCACAAATAAAAAGCCTATGACCTTTATCATAACACAGCTCATAGATATTAAGAAATAAAGTGCGAAATCTGGTTTTATCTGGAAATTTCAACTCTAGCTAACTGAAGTATGCACACCCACTTTGTACCAGCAACCGAAGGAAGAAAATTAAGGGTACAACTGAAATTGTTAAAATATCGGGAATGAGATTCTGGTCCATTTTCCCCTGTGTCAACTCCAGTCATGTACATGGAGTCTGTAAGATGCCTCATTCCTAGAGATGGGGTGGTGGGAGGTTCAATTACAGAATGACCCCCCACACACACTTCTTAAAGCTCCATCCCTCTATAATTCTAACTCATCTAGGCTTCCAGAAGCCACACTTTTCCTTTTGTGCAACTCCAATCTCTTTGGCCTCATCCTTTTCATTTACCACAATCCTAGAAGTGCTTGTAATAATCTTTGGTCTCTGGAATTTGGATTTCAGAATCTAAGGAGGCATCCTTTCCTACCTGCCATAGGTTGCCTCTTGTACTTAACTTGATTTTTTTTTTAATACTTTGGATGCACAAGCCATTAATGAATTCTATTTCTCTCGTACTACCCCTTCTTCCACCCCCTCTCTATCCTCCCACCTCTCTCTTCTCCTCATCATTAGAGGATATTTTACATCAGAAATCACATTTTAGTCTACATTTTGGGAATCAAAGTATAAGAGTACAGAGTCAAGAAATAGGGGCTTCTTGGGGGTAAGCAAGTGGAAGAGAAGAAGGCTGATGGGTCCATGATACTAGGACAGAATCAGGGAAAGGGGTAGATGAGAAGAGCCCTCTTAGGGCCTCAAAGATTGTCGTACCCTGCCTCTGCAAAAGAGACCAAGTTTCATGGGATCAGATTGTCGATCTGTTTGTGAGCCCTGGGACATTGTTAAAAACAATAGCACAATCAGCTCAGAGCCTGGAGCCTGCTTCAGATTCTGTGTCTCCCTCCCTCTCTGCTCCTCCCCTACTCACACTCTGTCTCTCTCTGTCTCTCAAAAATAAGTTAACATTTAAAAAAATTAATTTTTAAAAAATGTTTATTTATTTTTAATAAACGTGGGGCTTGAACCCACGAACCGCGAGGTCATGACCTGAACTGAAGTCGGACGCTCAACTGACTGAGTCACCCAGGCGCCCCTAAACAACTCAATTTTTTAAATGAGCAAAGGATCTGAATAGATATTTCTCTAAAGAAGACATAAAGGTGGCCAATTAGCACATGAAAAGATGCTCAACATCATTAATCACTAGAAAACTGCCAAAAAACCACAACAAATCAAAGCCACAATGAGATTCCACCTCATACCCACTAGGATGGCCACAATCAAAAAGGATAGACAATTTGTTAAGTGAGGATATGAAGAAACTGGAACCTTCATACATTGGTGATGGAGATGTAAAATGGTGTAGCCACTTGGGAACAGTTTGAAGTTTCTTAAAATGTTCGACTTAGAATTATCTTACGACCATACAATTCCACTCCTAGGTATATACCAAAGAGAAAGGAAAACTTATGTCCACACCAAAACATGTCTGTAATGTTTATAGCAGCATTATTCATAATAGCCAATAAGTGGAAACAACTCAAATGTCTACCCACCGAGGAATGAATAAACAAAATGTTTATTATAGAGTATTATTTAGCAATAGAATATTATTTAGGATACCGCTTAGCAATAAAAAGCAACAAAGTACCGATACATCTTACAACATGGATGAACTTCAAAACACTGGGCTGAGTAAAAAAAAAAAAAAAAAAAAAAAGCCAGACACAAAAGATCACCTGTTGTATCGATCTGTTTCTAGAACATGTCCAGAACAGATAAATCTATATAGTAGATTATAAATCTATAAAGTAGATTAGTATGGGATTTCTTTTTCAGGGGATGAAAATATTCTAAAATTAAATTGTGGTGACAGGTGCACAACACTGTGACTACATCAAAACCATTGAATTAATATACTTTAAATGAGTGAATTACATCTCAGTGAAACTATTAAAAGTATAGTGGCGAATTCCGAAAGAAGAGTATGACCTGCTTATGAAGGTCAGTCACTTGCCTGTGTACATGTTATAAGAGACAACATCATCTATGCCGCATCTTCGTTGCTACTTTGGTGAATACTCTGATTACCTACCTGTTCCCACTCATGCTTTGTTAACTGTTCAGAAAGGGATGCACTCGTTTTGACTTCCCGAGGTAAAATAGTGGCATTGAATTTCTTTTTCTTCAAGTTGGTGTCAGGGTCTCCATCTAAGGGGGTTGGTGGCATCAGCACAGATTTCATCTGCAAAGCAAATTCCCTCTTTAGTCGAACCCCAGGTTTCGTGTGCTGCACGCAGAAACTACAATGCGAGCCGCCACTCTGTCTATATCGTTGTGCCTCGACCCAATGAGAGACACATGATCACCTTTTCCATCTCACCTACCACTTTCATCTCGTGGAGCCACTGATCTCTGTAAAGTGGGCCTGTTACATTCTGTTGGTACATGTTTTAACCAGAGACATGGCCCTTCAGGGAAGGTTTCCCATTCGAGTTTCTAAAAGCCCCCAGAAGCACAGATGTCAGTGCTAGACGTGTCCTGAGGTCTGATCACAGGAAATGCAAGTTGCGAAGGGAAAACTCGTCTCCCTCTGAGCCTTCACCTACACATGGGGCTAAGAGAGAATCAATAGGCTTTAAATTCAGAAATGCCTCTCGAGAGGGTGGCTGCCTTTCACGTCGTTGTTTTTTTCCAGGAGATATGGGAGAAAATACATCTGTGTTCACAAAAGTTCTCCAAAGGGATGGAGAAAGCCATTCAACTTCAATGCCATGTAATTCACAGTCTGACCCTGCCAGCAACTGGTTATGTTCTCTAATCCTAGCAACAAAGGTGATGCATCCTTCGGAAAATAAAATGTCTTTCTGATAGTAAAATGACTATTACAATCCCTTCTGTGTTCCCTTACTTAAACTAAGACTATAATTTTGTACTTGTTTCTTTGTAACACCATACGTTTGTATAAAACAATTGGAAACAACACTTCTGTTAATGGTAGGCACTTTGTCTCTTCTATAAACTAGGGTGTATACGAAATCTTACCTTCAGTTTTTAAAAATAAAATTGAATCTTATTCTAAGATCTTGTCATATTGAGATGGTTGGGAATTCAATCTCAGCTATTATCAGTGAGTCCGCAGCCTCCCCTCCCATCTCTCCCCAGAAAATATCCCCAGGTCCTGAGCAGGGCAGAATATTCTGGGAGGCCGCTCTCGACTTGGGTCCATACAACTTCTGATAAGCTCACTGGGCAAGGCCACATGGTCTCTTGTACATGTGGCTTTGATGTTTTCAAGGCTACTTGGGATCAAGATACTTTGCCCCAGCTCCCCGCTAAGGTAGCACACCATCATCTTCTCCTGGGAACCCTACTAGCCATCCCTTCCTACACCCCCTGCCAGGGAGTTTAAAGAGTACTAAACCAGGGGCGCCTGGGTGGCGCAGTCGGTTAAGCGTCCGACTTCAGCCAGGTCGCGATCTCGCGGTCCGTGAGTTCGAGCCCCGCGTCAGGCTCTGGGCTGATGGCTCGGAGCCTGGAGCCTGTTTCCGATTCTGTGTCTCCCTCTCTCTCTGCCCCTCCCCCGTTCATGCTCTGTCTCTCTCTGTCCCAAAAATAAATTAAAAAAAAAAGTTGGAAAAAAAAAAAGAATACTAAACCAGAGTTTTATAAAATCTTCCTTCTCTGTCCCTCTGATCGACACCCTCCAACCCACCCACCTTACAAAATGCCTTTAATGAACCTAGAAGGAGGTTGTCATCAGGTTCCCCCATCCTACCCCCCTCTGTTAAAATTATACCACCGCAACAGGTATAAACAAGGAAACAGTGTCATCCCTACACTTAAAGGGTACTAAGGGATGGGAAAGTGGAGGCTGTAAACTAGACTTGAAAATCTACTTTTATATTTCATCTAGTAGAGTTCCAAAGGCTTGCACCTACTACTTTCATCACGGTTCAGTTATATTTAATACAAGTATGTGCTTCCAGTTCAACCTCACTCTAGCAGGGGTAGAAGATACATGAAGTACACAAGTCAAAGGTCTATGCTTAAAACCAGGCTTATGAGTAGATGGAACGATGATTCTCAAAAGAGGTGAAGTTTGAGGTTTCCTGAGAAAATTCCTGGCCCCAAAACTTCTCCCCAGCGTATGTTTTGGTGACTAAAATGCAAACCTCAGGGGCGCCTGGGTGGCTCAGTCAGTTAAACATCCAATTTTTGATTTCAGTTCAAGTCATGATCTCATGGCTGTGGGATCGAGGCCTGCATTGGGCTCTGCGCTAAGAGCCTGCTTGGGATTCTCTTTCTCCCTCTTTCTTTCTCTGCATCGCCCCCCAACACCCCACTAGCATGTGCGCGTGCTCTCTCTCTCTCTCTCTCTCTCTCTCAAGTGAATAAACTAAAAAAAAGGAAAGGAAAAAGAAAATTCAAACCTCAGTTCCAAGTATCAGGAAAGAGAGGAGAGCGTTGAAGGAGAGAGCTTTGTGTTCAGAGCTTACTCTATGCTGTTTTCTTCATCTGGGTAATTATATTTAATCCTCCTAACAATTCAATATAGTAGGTATTTTTAGCTTCCACACACGGGTGCGGAAACTGAGGCTTAGAAAACTTTGGTGCCTTGCCCGGTCACCCAGCCAGGAAGTGATGGATGCAGGAAATAGAGCTGGCTATGTCTGTGTGATGTCAGAGCCTCACGGAGTTTACTAGGTCAAGGTGGCTCTCACCTTAGGGTCTCCACAGACATAGGAATAGGCATTTCCGGGCCATGCTCTTAATATCTCAGAAAACTCTAGAGAGGGCCGACGGCTCAGACTAACTTCAGGAAAGGCAAAGTTTTCAATCTGATCGATGGGTGGTGGCTGCTTAGCTGCTTAGCGCTGTCGTCCCAGGGCGGGTGACGGTAGAGTGTTGCCTTCCTGCCATGTGCTTGCCAATATTTGACTGACAGAAACATCATGTACCCTTGCTCTTGGCTAAAATCACATCCAGTCGTTATGTTAACACTGACTGTCTCGTGTGGATCAAAATATTTTATTGCGTCGAGTATGTGCTGATATCATGAGAAAGATGCCTTAAACGTAGGGTGAAAAACTTATCGCAATTGAAGTACTTCTGAGAGTAAAGGGGGGCACTATTAATAATCACACGAGGACAATAGGGTCAAGGCTGGGTCAGATTCGGGAGGAGGTATGTAAAATCACAACAGAATCAGGAAAGAGGTTATAAAGAAGTTTCTATACGGTTTCGTATGAGGTCTGCCCTGCTTTCGTCTTAAATCTCTTAGGAGGTATCTAACAGTGATTGAGTATTTACTACAGCTTAGGGGCCGGAGCTATGTCAGTGAATTAGAGAAGCAGGGGAGGACAGTAAACAAACAGTACCCCAGTTCTTTATTCAATTCTGGTAACTGTTATGAAGGATATGTACAAGGGGCTTGAGAGCATAGACAAGGGGACCCGACCTAGTCTGGACGTCATGGAAGGCTTTCGAGAGGAGGGGTGCGTTTAAGCTGAAATTGAAAGGATGAGAATTAGCAATAATATTATCTTTCATATGTATGTAAAGGTGTGAGGGCTCCAGGAACCCGAGGTGAATTTCTGTCTGTATCAAACTAAACTCCAGCTCTAGACTCCACTTGCCTAGATGGGTGAGAAGTTGACTATCAGTCTTGAGGGGTAAGGGTTCAGGTTTCTCACTAAGACCATAGGATCATCTGGTTCCAGAGCTGCTTCCGGTCCTCATGCTCACGTGGCACCTCCTGTGCCCCTGGTCTGGGGGCTTTGGCCGGGCTCTGGTACAGGAGGAAGATAATTCCAGGCACTCTGCGAGGCCCAGCCAACGGGGCCCTTCACTCAGTGTGGGAGCTTGACAGGCCACACATAGCCTCTTGAAGGTTCTAGACATGTTCTTGCTCTGCTTCTGTTGTACTTAATATGATTACTCAGGTTTAAAATATTCCCCTCGCCAAATACCCTGAGCCATTTGAAAGTACAAGAGAAATCATATCAATTCAGAAATAAATTGCTGTACGATTCCATTTATACGAGGCACCCAGAATAGTCAAAATCAGAGACAGAAATAGAACGGTGGTCACCAGGGGCTGGGGAGAGGGGAGAACGGGGAGCTGTTGTTTAATGGGTATAGAGTTTCGGTTTGGGAAGTTGGAAAGTTCTGGAGATGGATGGTGGGGGTGTCTGCACAACAATGTGAATGTACATTATTAATATGACTGAATTGTACACTGAAAAATGGTTATGTATATTTTACCACAACATTAATTAGACATTTTAACTTCTAAAAATCAGGATTTGTCACTTTTAGAAACTATATAAAATGTCAACATTTCTTCATTTTCCACTTTCATCGTGAAGTTAAAATACATATTTTTTCCGGATTTAGAAGTTACCCGTTTGGTTATTTCTCTTGCAATCACAGATTTTCTCAAAATTTGTACTGATCTCTGCAGAGTTACAACTACCAAAACACAAATGAATACAAAACAATAAGTGGAAAGAGGTATAAAACTCTGAGACAAGATTTATGTAAACACTGCTTCTTACTTTGTGTCTTTCTACGTGGTGGAGTAAATTCAAGTCTGTGGACTCTGATATCCCACCATGTATGACCAGGATTTCATTGTCAATGATGGTACCAATTGGGAGCCAGGTATAGACGTCCTCTAAGATTTGTAAGATTTGTTTCCCATGGATCTGTAAGTAAGAGCTTGAGTAAGTTTTGTTTTTCTGATAAGTTCAAGTTTATCACAAAATCAACAGTTATCATGCCATGCAAAGGGAGTCAACATGGCATAACTAACCCATCAGCACGCATTAATCCTGATACTTTTAGGTACTTTGATGGCTTGCTGACTCTGGAGAAGAGACCACCCCTCCCAGGGCTAGCTAATTCCTAGAAATCGGAGATGAACTGTCTTTCATATGCAGGTAGAGTGCCTTTCAACCAAATCAACCAATCCAGACCCCATGCCCCCAACCACCTCCGTTAGAGGGCTTTGGCACTCTAGGCCACTATTCCCGTGCCTTAATCACCCCACAGCCAGGTACCAGACAACTAAACACGGCCCCTATGCCCCAGAGCCTGCTGAAACTGTTCAAAGCAGCCAATCCTAAACCCTGATCCCTTCCCACAGAAACCAAAATAAAGGCTCTTGCCCACATTTTCCCCTCATTCCTTCTGCCTCCGGACCAACCCTGGTGCTTCCCCACACGGCCCCCCTGGTGCTGGGCCTGTGTTCTAGGGAACTGTGAGTAAAAATCTTCCTTTATGACAGTCATTTCTGTATCTGCATGTTTTCCCATATGGAGGAAAACAAATCCTGGATACCTTTAATACAACAGAATATGTTCGTATCTATGCTAAAATTTACACAAAAGTCACAGTGAAAAAGCTCGGTTTAGTCCAGGAAGAAAATTAGTCCTCTACCATGGCCAGCTCTTGCTGCTGTGCTTTTACTGTATTGGCATGGAGCCTGACTAGTTTACTCACCACTCTTCCTAAAGGCTCTTTTTTTTTTTTTTTTAGTTCTATGTATAAAAAGCAGAGAGGATGCAAAAAAAAAAAAAAAAAAAAGCATAGGAGTCTTACCTTATATTTACACAAAATTTCTTTTGTGAAGCCATACCTGAAAAAAACAATGGTATTTAAACGAATTAAATGTTGACAACCCCTACTTACGGGAGTCACGCCAAAAAGGGAGCCACTGACATCTCACCATCAGAAGTATCAAGAACTCCAGAAACTAGAGTGTAGTTGAAACTATTACTTACCCAAGTCTTTGCTAGGCACGATGGGAAAGAACAAAAGCAGCCGTCCCTACTCCAAAGGCGCTTATAGTATAGTTGGAGAAAGAAGATAAATTCTCATGAAACAATTACAAGGCAACTTAAGAGGTATGTTGTAGGTATAGGATGTGTAGACGCAAGTTCTCAGAGACGTGTGCTATGGCAGCTGGGGAAACTGTGTGGGAGAATGCTTTTCATTGAGATAGAATTTCTCAGACAGCCTAAATCTTATAGTAAATGAATGAAGGCACAGGAAGGGGGGATGGGGGAAGGGACTGAACAGAGACAAAGAAAAGCCTAGAAGATAGTAAGTTGGCTCTTTGTACTCTCTCTGATAGAGTTCAGGTAATGGTATTCAAGATTTTCAAGAAACTGTCAGGAATTTTCATGCCTGAACAGCAGTCACTATGGGAGCTTTAATGATGGAAATCTTTTTTTTATTGCTTTCGTTGCCTCAGGATTATAACATATATTCTTAAGGCCCAACACAGGGAAGTCAGCACACAGCATACTCATTCCAGGTTTCCATGCAAATCCTGTCACGTCAGGCTTCTACAGTGTCATGCTATGTTTTCCAAGAGGAAGTCAGTCCTCACCAAAGACGGCTGTGTTGTGAAATGCAATGGATACCTTGCAATCTTCATTTTTCTTGCCCTCTCTGGAATACCAAATACGGTTGACTACACCATCCTTCTGGGAAGCTTTTCTTCTCTTGGATTCTGTGACAATAAACCCTCTTGCTTTTCCTCGTGCCTTTCTGGGTATTCTAAATCCTTGGCAAGATTTTCTCTGCCTAGCCTCGAATGCTGGAGTCCCCTCCGATTCTGTCCTAGGTCCTCTTCTCCCCTCACTTTCTCTTGTGGCAATTTCATCCTTGCCTAGAGCTTCGGGTACTATCTATGAGCCACTATTGCAGGACAATGCTGTAGGCCACACTTCATTTCTGAGCCCTGGACACATACACTCAGCTGCCTACTCAAAAGCACTTCTAATAACCTTAACCCAGACTGAATTGACCATTCTCTCTCATGCCAACCTTTTCCTCTTATCACGTTCCCAACATCTGTGAACAATGCCACTGTACTTCCCAATTCAAGCCTGGAACCTGGAGGTTACCCTTTATTCTCTCCTCTTCCAAGTCCTCCATACGACGTTACCAAACTTGAAATCATCCTTGCCTAAACTCCTCTTGAATCTGTCTACTTCTTTGCATCTCTATCCCTACAGCCCTAGCCTATGTGAGAGAATCCATCATCTATCTCTTCAACTACTTCCTAAGTGGCCTCCCACGTGCAAATATTTCTTCCTGCTGCATTTTAAAACACAAATTTTATGATACTCTTCTATGATTTTTTTTGCTGTCCTTAGAAAAAAGTCCAAATTCCTTTGCACGATCCAACCATCTCTTATGTCTCCAGTCCTATTAGGGACCGTCCTGTCTCTCAGTCGGTGCTCCTGCCCTCTGAAGTGCTTTCATATCTAAAAAGTCTTGTCTCAAGCTCTGCATAAATTGTCCCCTCGCTGTGGAATACCATTTCTCGTCTACCACCATGGCCCTTTCTGAATTGCTTAATTTATCCTTCAGGTCTCAAGCTAATGCCATACTTCTATGAGAGAACCCTCTGTCACCCCTCAGACAAGTTAGGTCCCCCACTTTACAAACTCATCACATTGGAAAAACCTGTTTAACATAAGCCTTCCCCACTAGGTGGAAACTCTGTGAGGGCAGAGGCCCTGTCTCTTTCATTAACCATTATAGACACTAGATAAATATGATTGGCTAACTGAATAAATGAAGGGCTATGTGGCATGCCCAAATAAAAGTATCGAGCTACATTATATATAATGGACCTCTGATGACAGTCTTGGATTATTTTTCATCATAGTCTCAGCATCTGCTTCCATAAACTGAGAGTCAGAATTGAAACTCTATACTCAAGCCAGGTGCCGGAACTGCCCCAGAGACAAAACTAATCAGTTGCTGAGCTTTCATCAAGGCATCCAAAAGCCTAGGATCAAAAGCATAAGGCATATCACATGTCATGCCTTCTACTGCCCTAGATAGAGCCAACTGGTAAAGGAGGGGTGGAGGAGGAAGAAAGAAGGGAAAGGGGAACATTTATCACCTACGGCGCCTTTCAGCAAAATTTGGGAAACCATTTAACCAATCTTTATTCCTCAAACCTCCAGTGATTCAGAGAGTTGAAATGCTATGTTACAGCTGTTCTCAAATATGTTTGTGAACAACTATGCCAGAAGCAATCACCGTGTCATAAAAAATATACACATCAGTGAAAAACACAGTACTGGTTTCTGAGACAACATCTGAGGCAAGCCAAAAGAGCAGCAACAGAATGATTTCATCTAAGCCTGCTCAGGGAAACTACCACACCGCCAAAGCTGGCCTAGCACATCCACCCAGGAAACCATTTGGCCTGTGATGGTAGTCATAGGAGGAAGAGAAAGAACATAGCAGAAGGGAGAAGCGGGGACAGAACTGGAAGCAAAGATGGGAAGAGGACTTCAGAGTAATTTATACTCACTCAGTAGAAGACTGAGGTGGTAAATAGAGGTAAGAATTGAGGTCTCCCTTGAGACTCCCCTCATCCCTACTTCTCTACACTCACCTCTAACTCTCTGCAAGGAACTGAACATGGCACGATTTTTCAGAATGGGAAACAACAGAGGAAATCTAAAGGCCTAAGTTACCTCAGATTCATCATAAAATCTTCATGGTTCCCTCTGTTCAAGTGCAGGTCATTGGGGTAGACAAGAAAACTCACAAACAGGATCATTAGGATCTCTATGGAATTTCTTCCTCGATCTACAAAATCCCCATTAAAAATATATGAGTTGCTCCCTGAGGGGAGACCATTCTGTGGAAGGAGGAGAGGGGGAAAAACAAGCAGTTAAAAGAATGTACTTTTAAAGTAAGGCTTTGTACCTAACGTCCCTGTGAATATGGAGAAAAGAGGCTGAGTTAGTTCCTCCACTGGGGAAAATCTGCTACCTTGAGCTAGTTTCACTCTTCCAGGGCAGGCCTCTCCTACAAGGGACCTGGGAAGTGACGCATTAGCTTGAGACAGGAAGATTCCAGGCGTGGGGGTGGGGGATGGTGATTGCTCTTTCTACGCACTACCTACTATGAGTTTTCTCTGAAAGGAGCTGATTTTTGTCCTATCGAAAATGGCTACTCCCATCTCTTCTTTCTCCCTTGAAAAGAGAGAAACTTCCACCCAAGGAAGAGCACCGAACCGAGAGCCCAGTCTTTCACTGTAAGAGGCCCTATGTTTCACTTCGTATGGCCTTGAATCCCTCAATTTGCAAAAAGGGGATGACACTATACCCACCCCCTTCCCCAGATCGAATGAGACAATGGATATGAAAATACTCGGTATGGATATGAAATGGATATGAAAATACTCTTGCTCATGAGCAAGGCTGATAGATCACCAGAACACTCTGATATAATCACGCCGGGTGTTGAGAGCTGGCAGATACTGTGACCGCTCCCCGACCAGGCTTTAATTATTCTGATTATCACTCCTGGACATGAGATAATACTTTTAAACACAGCGTTGGTACAAAAAAGAACGGGGATCAGGACAAAGGTCTGGTCTTTATAATAGTTCAAATGTTCAAAAAATACATGACAAAGAGAAAAATGTAAGTACTTATCTACCCAAATGTACGTCCCCCTTCAGAAAAGTCACCTTCAGGAAATAATGTACATATTCTAGTTACATTAATCTTTTTCCAACTATTTTCAGAGTCCCCTTTTTTAGATTTCAAACTACAAAAGAAATCTTATTACTTTATAGTCACCGTCCGAGGATTTATATACATTTCCTGTTGTTCATATCAATATAATAGAAGTAGTTGAAAAAAATACAAGACAGGCTACAATATATGACTTACAATATAGGATTCCAAAAACCATCATGCAATGTCACATGTTCCGAAGAGAAATGGAAACAAACAAGCAAGCAAGCAATAGTATAGTACCCTGGGCCAGAAATAAGAAGACTTATTTGCTAGTCCAACTTCATTATTTAATCTTTGAGCAACAGTTTCCTCATCTGTAAAATGGGGACGATAACTTCCATGCCTAACCATACAGGGCTACTTTGGAACTCAAATGAGGCTGTGTGTGTACAACTGCAGGAAAACCACAGAGTACCGTACAAATGAAAAGATTCATTTTATTCCGACCTCCACGTTATTTCTAATTTTAAGGTCCCGTTATTTTACATTTTCTAATATACTAATTCACATAACTTTATCACGGTAGGCTTAAACAGTATGAGCCAGCTGCAAAAATATAGGTTCCTGCTTTTCAAAACTCAAAGAAAAATGGAAGGATTCTGCAGCTCTGATACTCTTCCTTCCCCAGCCTTCACCTGGTGGGGATGAGTAAGCCAGAGGAATCTGAGGGCTGTTAGAGGCTATAGGCTCTCTTGGGATTCCAGGCCTGGAGGGGGCTAGAGGAGCAGCAGAGAGCCCTGGCATGGAGGAACTGGGCCTGAGGGGACCTGTGCACCCCTTGATTAAGGGGAGGCCCTGACTCAGAGCATGGGGGAGGGGGAGCTGGATCTTACTAGAAGAAAGTATAGGGAAGTTCTTCCCTATTTCTGAAGCTAAAAGAAAACTAACACTTGCATTTAGGGATACCTAGGAACATAAAGACTTCCTCTCACACTCTTGATGCAGGAGTAGCAACTATTGTGCCTACAACTACAGAGAGGCCTTCTATTCTAAGCAGAGAATAGAAAATGAAAATAACCTAGGGGCGCCTGGGTGGCTCAGTCTGTTGAGCCTCCAGCTCAGGTCATGATCTCACGGTTTGTGAGTTCGAGCCCCACATGGGGCTCTGTGCTGACAGCTCAGAGCCTGGAGCCTGTTTCGGATTCTGTGTCTCCCTCTTTCTCTGCTCCTCCCCCGCTCATGCTCACTCTCTCTCTCTCTCTCTCTCTCTCTCAAAAATAAATAAACATTAAAAAAATTTTTTTTAAAGAAAATGAAAATAACCTAGTACTTAAGGGGATCTAGTAACCGGAGAAAAGCAGACCAATCAGATCTGCTAAAGTTCTATCCCCTAATAAGCTAGAATTGTTGAAGGAGACAGAGGACAATTTTATTTAAAAAAAAAAAAATAATAAGAGGACCACAAAATAAAGAACAAAAAGGTAATAATTCTTAGCATTTAAAATGTGCTATTCAGATTTAAAATATCAATATATTAGAGCTAATTAAAAGAAATAATGATTGGAAAATACATTATTGACCTGAAAGAACAGATGAAAAATCTCTTACACAGATTAAAAAGCAAAATGATGGAAACTGTAAGGAATGAGTAAGAAATTAGAGTTCAGAGCCAAGAGAACTAATATGCCAGTAATAATTCCAGAATCAAGAAAGAGGAACAGATGGAGAAGAGGCAAAAATTACATAAATAAGAGAGGGAGACTTCTATGGTTAAAAAGAGACTTCATCCGGAAGTTTGAAAGCGCTCACGAATCCTATGCACAACTGATGAGGGAAAAATATCCCTATTACCGGGTAAAAATCTTAGAAGCTGCTAGACAAAAAGAGCAAGTTACAAAGGGAACAGAATCATCCTGGCATTAGACTTCTCACATGCAGCAGTGGGAGGTAGAAGATGATGGAACAAATCTACAAACTAAAGAGGGAAAAGGACTATGAAGCAAGAATTCTATATTGGCCAGGACAGCATTAACTTCCTAGGGTGATAGAAAATATTTGCAGGGGCGCCTGGGTGGCGCAGTCGGTTAAGCGTCCGACTTCAGCCAGGTCACGATCTCGCGGTCCGTGAGTTCGAGCCCCGCGTCAGGCTCTGGGCTGATGGCTCGGAGCCTGGAGCCTGTTTCCGATTCTGTGTCTCCCTCTCTCTCTGCCCCTCCCCCGTTCATGCTCTGTCTCTCTCTGTCCCAAAAATAAATAAAAAAAAAAAAAAAAAAAAAAAAAAAAAAAAAACGTTGAAAAAAAAGAAAATATTTGCAGATGTGTAAAGGGTCAAATATCAGCAGCAACATCATCGGGGTGGAAGAAAGACATATGTGAGTATGTAGTGATCTAATACCGCGAAAACAATGAACATGTATTGATTGTGTGTCATGTGCCGTACACAATTTTAGATGCTAGAAACACAGAGGTAAATAATACAAAGTCCCTGCATTCCATGAGCTTGCATTCAGAGAATATAGCACCCACATGCCCCACAGAGGAAAACACTCAAGAAAATATCCTAACCAAATAACAGCACAGTACAAAAAAAAAAAAAAAAAAAAAAAAGTTCTCAAGCCAGGGAAAGACCCAAGAAGAAAGAATATAGATGTGAACAACAAACCTTTCAATATAAATCAACAGTGATAATGTGGAACTTGCATTTAAGTACTAAGCAAGGATTCTGGAAATAAAAGAGACATACTATGAAGAAAAGCCTAATAATGGTCAAGAACTAAAAATATGGCATGAGCAGTAACCAGAATTTGCAGGGGAGCTCCACAAATCTCATCCCAATGGGGGACATACATGGAAAGTGTGACAATAAATACATTTATCTTGCTGGAGGAGAGGGAGTATAATGGTGAAAGAAGAAAGTTATAGCTATTTGAGAAATATATACACATACATTATTTATCAGAAATGTCAAGAATGGGAAAATAACTACTAATGAATGAAAAGCACAGTAAAAATGTCAAAGAAAACAATAATAAAGAAAACTTTACCAGAACAGCAAAAAGAAAAGGGAGAGGATGAAGCAAAGTGAAGTAAATAGTAAACAAAGAAGAAAATTTTTCAAAAACATCTGCTGTTATACTAAATGTGAATGGGTTAAATTCTTCCATTAAAATATCAAGATTACCAGACTATATTAAAATACAAAACTCTGATATATACAGTTTGAGAGAAAAACACATCAAAAATAGATAAAGGAAGCTTGAAAACAAGGTAAATACAACAAATAGAAAACAAAAATGTAAATATTGATACTAGACAAAGTGAAATTTAAGATTAACAGTGCTAATAAACACGGTCACAAAACAACAATATATAATAGAAGGCACTTATAAAGAAGGTACAATTCATGAACTTGTATTCAATAAACAAAAGAACACATTTTTCCTTCATATATTTAACTATTATAGATGCAAGAAGAAACTGTTTAAAAATACAAACACAGTAAATTATTCAGATTGAATTATTGGTTTAAAATAACGTCTACAAAGTCTTGACACGCCCTTTAAAAGATGAAACCTAACTTCCCTCTTCTTGAATGTGGGTTGGATTTAGTGATTTGCTTCTATGAATTGAAAAAAAGAAAAGAAGCAGGATTGATGGTGTGCAGCTTTGGAGACTAGGCCATAAAAGACACTACAGCTTCCTTCCTGCTGTCTCTTTTGCATCACACACTCTAGGAAAAGTCAGATACTATGCCATGAGAACACTCAGATACCCTGTGGAAAGGCACATGTGGCTCTTTTGCCCATAGCCAGTGAGGAGCTGAAAGGCTGTGCCTGTAGCCATGTGAGTTAGCAATCTTGGAAATGGGTCCTTGAGCCCCAGTCAACCTTTCAGATGACTTCAGCTCTAACCAATAGCTTGCCACCGCATGAGAGACCCTAAGCCAGAACCATTCAGCTAAGCTGCACTCAAATTTCTGACCCACAGAAACTGTGCAATACTAAATGTTTATAGTTTTAATGAACTAAGTATTGGGGTAGCTTGCTACACAGCAATATATAATATACACATTTAGACAGATACAGTAGAAGCTGAATATGTGGGGAAATTAAATATTTAGGGGTACCTGGGTGGCTCAGTTGGTTAAGCATCAGACTTCGGCTCACGTCATGATCTCATGGTTCGTGAGTTCAAGCCCCACATGGGGCTCTCTGCTGTCAGCTCGGAGCCTGCTTTGGATCCTCTGTCCCCCTTCTCCTTGCCCCTCCCCCCACTCACAGGCTCACTTTCTCTCTCTCAATAAACATTTTTAAAAATTGAATATTTGATCAATGAACTTAATTTAATAAATGGATATATGAAGAACTTTACATCCTACAAATGGAGAGTATAATTAATTCTTCATATGTCTAAGGACACTTTATGACAATTAATCATGTACATGATTTCAAAGAAATCCTGAATAAGTTCAAAATAATAAACATGTCACAGGATATATTCTCATGTCATAATCCAATAAAATTTGAAATAAATAATAAAAATATGATTCCAAGAATTCTAGCTCCTTTAATTAAGACGCTTGGAAATTAAAAAGTGTAGTGTTAATAAGCATTAGATTAAAGAGAAAATTAAAAGCAAACTTACAAGTTCAATCGAAGACTCAATTAAAACTAACATTAGAAAAGATGTGTAACCTGAAATGCCTTCATTATTAAAGAGGATGGCACATGAAAGACTATTCATCTCAGGAAATTAGAAAAGGAACAATAAAATCAATCAAATAAAGATAAAAGCTAAAATTAATGAAATAGAAAACAAACAAAAAAGAAAAAAATGCATAAAGCCAAAGGATGATTCTTTGAAAGACCAATAATATTGATACTCATCATGAGCCTGACAGAGGATGAGTGAAAAAAGAGAGAATTACAAAATATGAAAGATGAAAGAGTAGAAAAAAGACATAAAGACAGAGAAGTAGATAAAAGAAGTACATATATGTAAACAAGATGATGCCGACATCTATGATGTACTTTTACAGTCTAGAGAAATGGGAGATTTCTCTGAAAATAAGGAACTGTCAGAAATGATTCAAAAGAAGTAAAAAACTTGAACAGTGCATCTCCTTGTGGCTTTCTAGCAGAGCTGTATCTCCATTTTCTGTTCTTTTTTCTTTTTAATGTTTATTTTTGAAGGACAGACCAGGAGTGAGTGGGGGGGGGGGTGGGCAGAGAGAGAGGGAGACACAGAATCCGAAGCAGGCTCCAGGCTCTGAGCTGTCAGCACAGAGCCCGACGCGGGGCTCGAACCCATGGACTGGGAGATCATGACCTGAGCCAAAGTGGGACACCCAACTGACTGAGCACCCCAGGCGCCCCAGCTCTATCTCCGTTTTCAAGAGCAAATGGTTTTAATGTTATTTAAACCGATGATTCATTCCCATCCTTGAGTGCACACTGAATTCACTTGAGGGATTTTTAAAAGTCCCCGGGTGGGGGCGCCCAGCTGGCTCAGTCAGAGGAGCGTGGGACTCTTGATCTTGGGTTGTGGGTTGGAGCACCATGTTGGGTATAGAGATTAGAGATTACTTAAATAAATAAGACTTTTAAAAAAAAGGTTTTTTTAAGTCCCCAAGTGTCTATCAGAGTCTGAGAGTAGGACTCACATTCAGTACTTTTTTTTCCAATTCCCTTCGGTGACTACAATGTCAAGTTTGAGAACCAGGGCCTTTAATTATTCCAAACCACAGAAAAAGATGAAAATCTTTTCAATTCACTTCATGAAACCAACATAACCTTAATACCAAAATATGAGAAAAGCATTTAGTGGTCTAAAATTATATTTATTTATATTTTTAATTTTTTAGTTTTGTTTAGAGAGACCACAAGCACATGTGCACATGCACATGCATGAGTGGGGGAGGGGCAGAGAGAGCGGGAGAGAGAGAATCTTAAGTTCCATGCTCAGTGCAGAGCCCGATGCAGGGCTCGATCCCACGACCCTGGGATCATGACCTGAGCTGAAATCAAGAGTCAGATGCTCACCTGACTGAGCCACCCAGGTGCCCCTAAAATCACATTGATTGTATCTGGATAATAAACATGTTTTCCACTAGGATGACAAACTTTCTTGCATTAGAAACTTCTCATCTCCAGTTAGGCCAAACTTTGTAGGTATTTCACCTCTACTATGAGCAAAGAATAAACAATTCCTTTAGCCAAACCTAATTTTAAGCCCCAAATAGTAATGGTCACCTAGGTCATCCACCTTATACAGCACCGTTGACACCCAGTGAGTTTTAACCTTCTCAAAAAATTACACATGTTGTCAAAAGGCTAAGATTTGTGATAATGAAGTTCCTTCAATAGAATATGTCAGAGTCTCTGAAAGTGACTCTAAAAGGCGTCTTCAATGTATACTGAACTCCTGTACATGTTAAGCCCCTCAGAACAGACACTTCAAAAACGGCAAGGTTTATTTGAAGGTATAAGATCTGTCCTACTGGACAGTATTAGTCCTTCAGTATTAGTCATATTACTTTATACATATGAGTTCAAATACATTTTTGTCTTAGAACAGCAAGGAAATTAAAAACCAATGCGAAGATGAGGAGCTAAGTGTCCCTGTACGTAAACTCTCTAGGATGTCTGGGCTTCCGACTACTGAGATTTGTCCTGTTTTCCTTCAAAGAAGCAAAAACTGCTGCCGTAACCCATCCTTCACTCAGTTCCGGTAAACCAAACTCTCTGGCTTATTCTGTAGCTAATATACAACAAATCGTCTATGGCATGGAAACGAAGTTGACAGATACAGAAAACCCAGGGCAACTACAAACCCTGAACAGCATTCAGATGACCCGGAGGGGAAACACTAGCAGACCACAGGTAATTAACTGGAATGGAGACAAAGACAAGATGTTTCCCTATATTCTCACCCATTTCCTCCTGAAGCATTTTATAATCAACATCTAGAAGTTATGCCTTTTTTTTTTTTTTTTTTTGCTCAAACAATAACCTCTGGACCTCAACTCCACATTATTTTAATTGTTATTTCTTTTGCCAACCCTGTCTTAGAGATCTGTTCTTCTGATTGCAACACACTGCCTTCATCTCAAAAGAAAGGGAATTGACTACTGTGTAGTATGAAGCGTATCAGTGAGAGAGAAAAAAGAAAATATTTAATGACCTTCTCGAGTGGAAAATCATGGGCACGGGGAGTGGAGAATGGTAGGGAAGAGAGAACGAAAAGGAAAACAAGGTGGCATGGACAGCATCAGTGTGACATCCACAGGGTTAAGAGTTAATTCGCTTCTCTCTGTCCATGAACGTCTCTTTTTCAGCTTCAGGAGGTCTCCACTCACAGCATCAATTTAGCAAACTAATTTGCCAATACTTGATCTAAAATTCCGAGCTTTCCATTCAGTGAGGAAAAGTCTTGTAATTTTAGCAAGGCTAATTAAGGCTCTGAATGAAGTATTTCAAATCGGTCACTCTAATTAAGCAAAAGTGGCTGATTAAAATTCACCTTTTCAGAAAATAAAATCTAAAAATAAACCTAACTAATGCTATGTAAATTGCTTCACTTGATGATATTTGAAGCCATATAATGTTGAGATGCCCTTTTAGCAAAGGTCTGTTACAATGTGGTATCCAGAGGAAAGAATTCTTTTTAAACCCGGATAGGATTGCAGCGGAAAATGTCTAGCTTAGTCTTAAGGTGCTCCATGGCAAAATTTTTAAGGACAACCGAATATGAAAGAAACCCAAATCTCAAAACCAATAATCGAAAGCAATCACTGTATGAATCCCATCGGAGGAGGTGACATTCAAGACAGTCCGTTCAAGGAACTTCAGTAATTTAGTAAGTGCCTAAATCCCAGTCACTAATACATCCCACCCTGAACTGTCCTGTCTTTTCATTAGTTGACCTTCACCACTAAACTGTAAGGTCTCTGGGGCTAAAAACTGCACCGTAATCAGACTACACTGCCAACCCTTAGCAGAGTACTTCATTCATACCCGGTGTTTAATAAATACACGTGAAAGGAATAGACTGCATATTTGTCTTTGTGTCTTCTCAGTTTTTATATAGTGCCTTGAACACTGCAAGGATCAGACAAAAGTTTATTAAATGAATAAATTAGCGGATAGGCTCGCTTTCGTGTAGGATTGGTTATAACGATACAAGTCTTGAACCAAACCAACCACTTGGATGAAAAGAGTGACATAGCAAGGCACCTCAGGGATCCCACACTGTATGGTATGCCTTTGGTTGGCCTTGGGCCAGCCCTGGCCTGCAGCCTACTCACCCTAAACCACACGAAAGAGCCGACAAGGAAGAAATTGCCTAGCAAGACGTCAACTGAAAGATGAATAACAATTTTGCCTTCATTCAAAGCCTGGGGGTTTCCCGGTTTCTCTTTGGGGCTGACTGAGAGGAATCGGAGCATAATATAAACTGTAGTGATTTATAGCTCCAAAAATCTCCAACGGGAGTATTTTGCCAAACTATCCTCTGCGATTCAAGTTCAATCAAAATCTGAACAAAATACATTTGGATAAATCAAATAATCCATAAGTTGCTAATTTTAATAAATTAATTAAACCATAAATTAAACAGGGATCAGTTAAAGCACGGTCACTAGCTGCTTCTAAATAGAAGAGAGAGCGAGCCCATGGCTTACACCGAGGTGACTCAGTCCTGCGCGCTCCTATGAATGAACCGGAGGAAAGCATCACGCGCAGGGCATTACACGTAACCAGGAATCAAAACCACATTGTTGATGCTGTGAATATTGCAGTCAGCATCGGCCACCATCACCGAAACTCTACCATTGCCTGAAGCAATCGAGAGATTGCTCAGGTCAGAGTTAACACCAGCTGTAATCCCTGCGCAGCCACCCTTGTATCTGAGGCCACCAGGGAAACCCACCCCCCACCTCCCCTTCTCTCGCCTTATTTGTAAGATGTTCTTTCTTGCCTCCTCATCTCTTTCCGGGCGCATTACGCTTCTCTCAACTAATCTTCCTTTATTTTGTTTTCACGTTCTTTCATCCTCCGATACCTAAGACCCCATAGTGATACTCACTCATACCGTAAGCATTGCTGAGATGAATTTTCCAGATCACTGAAGCTTACTCCTTTAAAAACTAAAATGCGTTTTTAAATTACTTTAACCATTTTAACTGAGGGTTTGCAAAGTGTGCCGTCTGTTCTCTTTACTTCTTTTTTTTTTTTTAATTTTTTTTTAATGTTTATTTTTTTTTGAGACAGAGAGAGACAGAGCATGAATGGGGGAGGGTCAGAGAGAGCGGGAGACACAGAATCCGAAACGGGCTCCAGGCTCTGAGCTGTCAGCACAGAGCCCGACGCGGGGCTCGAACTCACGGACCGCGACATCGTGACCTGAGCCGAAGTCGGACGCTTAACCGACTGAGCCACCCAGGCGCCCCTGTTCTCTGTACTTCTTAACAGAGCACACGCCGGAGCCCCTCGACACTTTCTTGACCATGCAGGCTTGTCGATCTAAGCAGCCCCTCAGGTCCTGCTGAAAAGGATGGAACTCTCTTCCCTGCATATATTTCCGACCTTGTGCTAACAGTTCTAGATCTCCTGTGCCATTTAGGAGCTCTGCTTTTCATTGTTGTCCTTGTTTCTCACTTCTGCCTTTCCCCTCCCCCTCCCTAATTGGCCATGGGGTGGGAAGCCACACAGGCCAACTTGGACCAAGAAGGTGTCAGGATGTGAGTGATATACATTCATAGGTCTTTGAGTGAGGGCCCGGGGCCCGTCCGCTCAGGAAAGTTCACTGGCTTTGTGACAGCGACTTCAACAGCTCAGAGACCCTTTTTCCTTCATTGTGGGGCCGGGACCATAGGAGTGTTAAGTAAAGGTAAGTCAAGGACACGGGAGCTCGTCCTCCGGATAGGCCGGGCGGCACCGTCATCTGTATTCGGGTAGAAACACCGTTTCCCCGTAGTCTGTGTGCCTGGTTGCAGACTGTACTCCACCCCTGCGAGCCTACCCTCAGTCCTCATTAAAACTTCGGACAAAAAATGAGACAGAAACAGGGAAAATGCTGACTTTCGCGAGTGACAGCACCCTGTGAAGGAGCTTCCTCAGACATCTCTGTGTGGCTGCCCTTTCATCTCCCAGCCTGCAACTCGGGACGCCCACCAGGCCCTTCTCGACACCATTAACCACGGCACCTTTTCAAGCTTCTTAGAGTGGAACCTTGCTGTCCTCAGTGGCCCTTCCCTCAGTTTTCCCTCTCACACCAGGCAATCTCCAGGTCCTCGTGTGCATGGTTTATCCCACATTCAAGGTGCATTGTGGCTGCTTCTCGCTCACGCTTAATGAGATTCAAATTCATGGCTCCTGCAGGCTTCTGTTTTCCAAACATCCCTCTCACCTCCCTCTACCCAAATCCCTCTCAAGTTAGACCGCCCTACTCTTTTCACTGCTGGGCTCTCAGTCTGCACTTCTGGAACGCTCTCATTGGTTAACTCTCAAAATACTTCTTGCTTTCATGTGAATGCTATATTTTCACCTTCGGTTCTTTTTATGGTACTTCTTGCCTCCCACCTCCTCCTGTTCAGTCTTTACGTTAGCACTTTCCAGTTTCCTATGTTCCATACCGCTCTGCTGAGAGAATTAAAGAAACCCGTGGCAATTCTCTCCTTTCTCATCTGTCTACGCCAGAGTCCGTGCCCTGATCACACCTTAACATCTTCAACTACCTCTCAAGAAATTTGCTTTTCTAACTGCCTCAGAAGTCCTTTTTCTCTTTTACTTTACTCAACTGTTTTCCCTTTTATATATCTCCCCAAACCTCTAAAAACACGATCGCTAGATTTTCTCTTGTGGTTGTGTCCCATATCCTCCCGCCCCCTCTTCCTTCCTTCGACCGTCACTGTCAGCAATAGCAGGACTGAACCTCCGAACATTTTATATGGTGCCGCGTATGGAGTTAAACGGACCTCATTCCCCAAACTGTGCAACTCCTTGGGGTCCTCTCACGAGTCCACTCTCCCTCCGCTGCCGCAGAGTTCCAATATGGCCCATAGAATCCCCGTTTCATGGTAGATAAACTCTCCTCTGCCTTCAACTCATTCGGGAAGACCGCCCTCTGGAAATCTGGGCCTCCCTTAAGGACGCTGCTGGACTCCTGACTCATGCAGCCCTCTGGAAGGAAAGGACTCATTCCTCCACAGGATGGATACCTCAGGGTCAGGAGCTGGGGAGGGTTCACGTGCTCCTCAGAGGCACTACAAGACCAACACTTTGCCAGCCTCAGGTAAAAGCCTCTCCTCCTTTCTAGCCCATGACCTCTGACTGGCCTTCCTTGCCCACTCCTCACCTCACAGTCCTGTGGTCAGCTCATTTAACCCACCTGCTTTCCATTTCCACATCCTCGACCTCCTCATCTCCAATATTCTCTTTCTCGCACTTCGGCCGGCCGCATTCGGGACTCCACCTTGAACGTGCTCATCCCCTAGGACTATTCCTCATATAACTTCCCACCCTTCCTGCTTCCCAAGGCCCTTGCCCCCATCAGTCTGCTCCCTCAGAAAGCATGCCAATCCTGTAGTCCACCCATCTGTCCCGGTTGGCTGGCCCATCCTGACTCCTCTTCCTTCCCTGCCCAGCTTGGGTTCTGTCACTGATCTCGGGAATTGCTCTTTAACCGGCACCCTCACCTCCCTACCAGAAAAACGTCGGGTGGACTTCCTGACGCCAACCTAAGTTCCTGGGCAGCTTCCTACTTCCTCTGCTCCCACCCTCCAGCTATCAGGCTCTAGATCCTTGCTTAGGCCTCCTGCAGTCTCAGCTGAATCTTCTCCTAAGAGCAGCTCCATTCATCCACTCCTGGTTTGGCCCTCTCCATTCCCTTCTAAGCCTCCACTCCAAATGAATGAAATATAAAAAAAAAAAAAAAAAACCCTTGCATCTCTATCATAATTCATTACTTTAAAACATGCTTTTGAATATCTGTTATTCTATCCACAAGACAACTTTTGTGGGGTGGCAGCTCAAGGATATTACAGCCCCCCCCCAAAAAAAAATTGAGTTTCACAGAGGCTACGTGGCTTACTTAAGCTCTCACGGTATCCAAAGAGTAGAAATGATTGGCCTTCATAATAATCAAAATATATTTTCTTTCAACCATCTGAGACACCTATGCTGTGCCCAGTTATTCCACACACTAGTTGTGGGGACTGACACATTGATCAAAAAGAGAGATAAAGGGGAGCGCCTGGGTGGCTCCGTGAGTCAGGCATCCGACTTTTGATTTCAGCTCAGGTCATGATCTCACAGTTCATGAGTTCGAGCCCCATGTCAGGCTCTGTGCTGGTGGTGCGGACTCTGCTTGGGATTCTCTCTCTCCGCCCCCCCCCCCCAAATAAATGAACAAACAAAAAGAGAGATAAAGAGATGACGGCGGAGGTCACCTCAAGATCACTTTTCTTCACGCAGTTGTCCCAGAAGCAAATATTCAGGTTTGTTATTGCTGGCTCAGAGAGAGAAGTGAATCCGATCGAAGAGATGCAGAGAAATTCCATGCCAGCCAAGCTGCTCTCTGCCCTCTGTGTAGGCCCCACAACCCAACCCCAACAAATGAACAGTAGTCACAGCGCTGGAAAAGCAACTGAGCTCAGCAATGGTGAATCAGTGCGCAAAACGGATTGCTCCTCTCCGCATCCTCTGCCATCTAGACATTTCTGATGTCATAAAGACCACAAACACAATCAGGTGCAAATCGTAATGGATATACAGATAATAGTACTATTGAACAAAGACCCAGGTTAATTTTTTTAATGACATTTGTATGAAATACGCGTTAAAAAGCCAAAAGATATCCCTCTACAAATATTTCGGCTTCTTCAATGAAAAAAAAACAAACAAACCGTTACATACATCTGAATCTATCCATATCCCTAGTAAAACTAACACTGTTATCTGCCCTGGGACTCTCCTCCCCCAGCAAAAATGCAACCATTTAGCCAAATAATTATTTACCTTATAGAAGATCAAAAGAAGGTCATCCAGTTTCCCATGCAAATCACCTGCAGTGCAAATGAAAAATCACTCTTCAGTAGGAAACAAGAAAACGCCCATTTGGTTACAGAATTTTTAAACAGAAATACTGCTGATATACTCCAAGCATTCTCAGGGCACTGGGGTTTTCCCCATGATGGTATTAATGCAACAATTTGTTTTTATAGCTCTCTTTTTGTCCCCTTTCCTCTGGGAGACAGCATCTGATATTACAATTACCTGTTCACTCCTACCATTTATGCGGCGCTTAGCTCACTCTGTGCCAAGCACTGCATTAAGGGTTTACGTGAATTATCCTGTTCAATCCTCATAACCACTCTATGAGATGGGTATTGTTTTCACCATTCCTAGGTTATAAAGGAGGCTCAGAGTAGTTACCCAGTGCAAAATTACCCAGCTACCAAAGATCAGAGCTGGAATTCAAACCCAACTTTACTCAAAACTCAAGCTCTTCCCGATTCTTCTGTATTGTTCATACTGTAATCTCTAGGAGAGCAGCGATAGTATATATCAGTCAGCATTAAATCCCCAATGCCTCTCATAGTATCTGGTGTATAATAGGCACTCAATAAATACATTTCATTGGTAAATGTACAGTTTTTTAAAGCCATGTATTAAAGAATATGCTCGAGCAATAGCATCTAAAATTTAAAACTTGTGACTTGTGGGGCGCCTGGGGGGCTCAGTTGGTTGAGCGTCCGAGTCTTGATCTTGGCTCAGGTCGTGATCCCAGGGTCATTAGATCGAGCCCCACATCAGGCTCTGTACTGAGCATGGAGCCTAAGATTCTCTCTCTCCCTGTGCCACTCTCTCCCACTTGTGCTCTCTCTCTCTCTCTCTCTCTCTCTCAAATTAAAAAAAAAAAATTGTGAGTTGACATCCTTTTGATGAGACAGTTACAGGAAATAGAAATGAAAGCATGGCTTTATAAAACTCAGCTAACTAAAGGACACCACATGAATATGTGCAGATATTAATTAAAAATTAAGAGTGAATACGTGAATATTCAAAAGCCCTATTTGGATAATTACTTCTAGGTAAAAGATCTGTCTTTCATAAGCTCTGATCATAAATTTTTATTCTTTGCATCCAACTTGATTACCAAATAGAATCTAATATAGAAATACCTTTCCTCAGGTTGCTTAAAATCCTACAACCAAAATTAGCCAAATATATGCAATGGAAGACTCCAATTATGAGAATAATTAAAATCCTGTGTCACCAGCACTTATTTATAAAATGACTATAATATTGAGAGCATATTAATGCTACTGCATACTTAAATCTCACTGCTTTCATATGATCTTATTCCAATTCCAAGGAAATAAAAGTGGAAGGACTTTTTACTTATCAATTAAATATATTTTAAAAATCATTTTATTTTCCTAATTTTCTTTACGGGGACTTGCCCCTCAAAGATTTGAGCAGACAGAATTATCACAGCTGGCATGATAAAAAATGAACTGGTTTCAGCATATTAGGAATTGAGGCTACAAAAATATTTTTAACTTCTAGTTGGACAGCAATAAATAAAATATGAGGTATCACGGAAAGACAGCCACAGAGAGCAACTTCCACCGCAAAGAAAAACATGAGTGCAGAATTGGTTATCTTTATAGCATGACTATAGACTAAAACACCTTCTATATTGCACGTGTATTGAGAACAATGAAGCGTGTTGAGATGTTCGTGTAAATAAATGCATCTGGACACTAAAATAATGGTAAAATTTCATCACACTTTCTCTCCCTTTCCTAGTACCGTCTTCAACAGAAGTTTTTGAAAAGACAGCCCCAGTTTTGAGTTTTGAATGATGACCAAATTTATCTAAGTTCAATAGGGCTCTAAGGACCGAAAATAATAAATCCTATGCTAAGGTGCTCCCTCCAGCAGTGGTGCTACATGGAAAAACGTCTGGAAACAAATGCCCAAGACGTGGAGATCTTTAAGTGAATAAACTGTCCAATCAATCCATTCCCTAGTCTTTGTCTCCTGATGGAAAATGAACCATCAGAGAGATGTGTGATAGGAGATATGGGGCTGCCTCTAACCTGGGATGCAGAGGACCTGATTTTTTATTCTGACTCTGCCACTAACTAGCTGAGTGAGCTTGCGGGTGGTGGGGGAGAGTCCCCACATAGAAATTCAGGGAAAGAGGGGCGCCTGGCTGGCTTGGTCCGTGTAGCATGGGACTCTTGATCTCGGGGTTGTAAGTTTGAGCCCCATGCTGGGTGTAAAGATTCCTTAAAAATAAAATCTTTACAAGAGAAGAAAGAAAGAAAGAAAGAAAGAAAGAAAGAAAGAAAGAAAGAAAGAAAGAAAGAAGAAAGAAAGAAAAAAGAAAGAAGAAAGAAAGAAGGAAGGAAGGAAGAAAGAAAGAAGAAAGAAGAAAGAAAGAAAAAGAAAGAAAGAAAAAAAGAAAGAAAGAAAGAAAGAAAGAAAGAAAGAAGGAAGGAAGGAAGGAAGAAAGAAAGAAAGAAAGAAAGAAGAAAGAAAGAAAGAAAAAGAAAGAAAGAAAAAAGAAAGAAATGCAAGGAAGGCGATACACTTTCCTCTCTGCACCTCAATTTCATCCATAAGAACAAGTGATAGACTAGTCTCAGTAAGAACCATTCAGTTCTTACACTGTGGGATTCCAGGACTCCCTTGCCTTCTAATTAATTCACGTCTTCTAGATCCTTTTACCCAAAGATAAATTTGCAGTGGCAACTGGGGGTATACTGGAAACACGTGGGAGCAGATCTCATGTTCTGTTAAGCTTATTCCATACACTGTGGTAGCATATACAGCCCCGGCCCCACAAGCTTCATGGGTCGGCACGGCTTCCTGAGCTGCGTGGCCTCAGATTCTTAATCTCTGTGAAAAATCAGAGCCGGTGAGGCTTTGAATAAAAGGCGCCCACTGCTGAGACGCATCGTCTGTTAGGCAGAGATGCGTTGGCCTCATCAGGTTCGAACTGCATCATTAAAGATGCTTCAGAAGCCCGAGTCAGGTCGCTCTCACCACCGTCAGATGCTAGAAATGGAAATGGTTTCCCTCGATTGTCAAATCCGCTTCTACCTGACACGGTAAAAGAAACACAGGCTACACTTTGATTTGGAAAGTAACAATCACTGCTTTGTAACCTAAAGGCCTAATTAGAAGTTAAGGGAACTGCTGTTCCTTCCACGCACCCCATTCTCAAACAGTTGCAAGCCTGCTGAGCACCAACTGTGTTGAATTTCAATGTGTACTGTTTCTTGAAGCAATATCCTGCCAGGCTGGCCTATATGATAACAAAATCTCCAGCCTTGTTATTTAGAAGAACAAGGAACAGATTTCTAGGACATTCCCACTCTTCTGAAAGCTGCAGAGACCAGTTGGAAAAATCTAAAACAGCAGCCAAGGGCAGAGAAGAGTTGCACCTCCACCCTGCCTGGGGCTTTTCGCCTCCCAGCCTAAGCGGCACAGAGTGGCCCACCTAGGAAAAGTAATATGGAACAAAGATAATGAGAGCTAGACGGAGGGCAAGGAAGGCTTATTCCACCCATGGGTGGTTTTCCGTATTAAAATGCTGCCTGCCTTTATAAAAAGCCCTGAGTTCTTTAATTTCTCACATAATTAATTCCTGCCAGCTGGTATGCAAAACAAAGACAAGACGGGGAACAGTATTATCATGATAGATCACTCTATATTAACACTTTTCCCTTAATACAGTCCAATTTACACGGTTTTCGAGTTAAGCAAATGATGCAGAACCAAGGCGCTCCTAAATATTAATTTGGCAGCTCTGCCCTGAAACTTACCACAGATTGTTATCTCTTTGGAAGGAGAGGTTTTTACATGAGTGAAGTTCGGCATTTGCTTCAGGACTTTCTTGGTTTCAAATAGCACCTCTAAGACGTAACGAGCATGAAGTATCTGTGAGGGTGAGGCAGAGGAAAAATATATAATGAACTAGCAAGAAAAGCATGACTACGTAGAAAGCTATAAAGGTGGAGCATATGAGCACATTTTTGGAAGCTATATTGCAGGATAATCTCTAAATTATTCTCAAAAAGGGGCGCCTGGGTGGCTCAGTCGGTTAAGCGTCCGACTTCGGCTCAAGTCATGACCTCGCGGTTCATGAGTTCGAGCCCCGAATCGGGCTCGGCGCTGACAGCTCGGAGCCTGGAGCCTGCTTCAGATTCTGTCTCCCTCCCTCTCTGCCCCTTCCCTGCTCATGCTCTGTCTCTCTCTGTCTCAAAAATAAACATTAAAAAAATTTAAAAAAAAAATTATTCTCAAAAAGATTATTCTAGCACTGTGTCTGGCATATAATAAGCCCTCACTAGATATCTGCAAATTGAATGAATGAATGGCTCCTAGGACATTTATACTTTCATGGGTTTTTTTTAATGTTTTTATTTATTTTTGAGAGAGAGAGAGAGAGAGAGAGCGAGAACACGTGCAAGCAGGAGAGGGACAGAGAGAGAGGGGAACAGAGGATCCAAAGAGGGCTCTGAGCTGACACCAGTGAGCCTGATGCGGGGTTTCAAGCCACGAACCACGAGATCATGACCTGAGCTGAAGTCTGATGCTCAACTGACAGAGCCACCCGGACGCCCCTACTTTCATGTTCTTAACTGACATCACCCATTCACAGAACATCTGTGATTATTCTTGGTCCTTAGGGCCCAAGAGAAGTGAAAGGGAAGAAAAAAGAGTCCCTTGCCCCGGGGAAACATGCAGACAAAAATGAATAAATAACAGAGAAGGAGGGAAAGGAGAGAGAAAGAGAGAGAGTGTGTGCAAGATGGGCCGCTTTGCATTTGTTTGGGACATCCTGCCACCTGGGATGGCAACCTGGTGGCGGCGCTGGGTTCCCAGATCTCACAAGGCAGCCAGAGCAGCCCCAAGAAACCCCTGAGCCAAGAATCCCAGGTGTGGCCCAATGTTGGGTACACAGACGTGAGAGTTTACAGAACAGCAAGTGCATTTATATACTAGTCTAAATACAAAACATATTCCAAACCCAAATAAACCATTTGGATTATCTCCTATTATGACTGTTCATCCAATTGCTCTCCTCCAATTACAGTGCTGATGACATCATTGTTTTGGACAGATTTACTCCGCTTTCTCCACTGGGCTTTTTTTTTTTTTTTTTTCATATGAAATTTATTGTCAAAGTGGTTTCCATACAACATCCACTGGGCTTTTTTTTGTTTGTTTTAAATCGAGTATGTTATACTCTCTCTTTTTTTTTTTTAATTATAAAATATTCCAAATACATAATCCCCAAAGTAACATAGCCGATACAAACTGAACAGATGCTAACACCACTTCATGGGAAAGGACTGTTTGTCCGGCTTGAAATGGGGCTAGCTGAAATTGACATGCGCTGTGAGTACAAAATACACACTGGATTTCAAAGACTTATAAGAAAAAAAAAAGTAAAATGTCTCCTTAACAACTTTTAACATGAGTACATATTAAAATGATAATAATTCCATATGTTGGATTAAATAAATTTTGAAAATTTTTTTCACTTATTTTACATTTTTAAGCTTATTTTGTAATTTTTTTATTAAAATTTTTTAAAAGCTTTTTTATTTTTGAGAGAGAGAGAGAGAGAGCGCAAGCGTGAGTGAGGCAGGGGCAGACAGAGAGGGAGACCCAGAATCCGAAGCAGGCTCCAGGCTCCGAGCCGTCAGCACAGAGCCCGATGTGGAGCTCGAACCCACAAGCTGTGAGATCATGACCTGAGCCAAACTCAGACGCTTAACCGACCAAACCACCCGGGCACCCCTATGAAGTTCATTTTTAAAAATAATCTCTACACCCAGTATGTTTTTACTTTTTTAATGTGACTACTGGAACATTTTAAATTATGTATGTGGCTCACATTATATTTCTCCTGGACAGCACTGGTTTAGATTATTAAAGGCTGAGAGAGGGGTCATATCTACATATTGTTCGGATACTGCTTTGGATATGGGATTCAGAACAGATGGAATCCTTTATTCCCTTGGAACAATCTGGCTCAGTGCCTTAAAATTTCTATTTGCAGAGCTATTAAAATACTAAAACTATTTTCTAACCCAGATCCCCAAAACATGACTTAACTCTGGACAATTTTGATGATCAAATATATTTTTTAAGGACAGGGATCAGGATTTTAGGCAATGTGAGAATCAGGAGGAGAGAGAAATTCGCCCTGGATGGAGATTAGTGGAGAGACCTATATTTCCTGGCTCTTCAAGACCTAATGAACTGCTATAGATCTTCTCCACAAAAGCATTCGAAATCCATTCAATCCACAACTTGAGTCAAATCTTGAATGTCAACTTTCCTTTAGCCACATTTTAAGGAAATTTTGAGGAACAGGCAAAACACCTTAAACCAATGACTTATTTCAGTTTGCACATTTAGTCTATTGATTCCCAACGTTGCACTTAACTTGTCACTGCAGATTTTCTGGTCTATTTGCAGCATTAATCAGAGTAAGCGCTGTCTGAAAAGGCAGTTTTGTTTTGTTTAGTGAAAAAACATTGAGAATATGCTACGACAGAAAGATCCTAATATTAAAATAGTTTTTCTGGGGCCTTTAAAAAAAAAAAAAAAAAACTTTTTTTTTTTTTTTACCTTTTTTATTAGTAGTTTTTTTGTTGTTGTTTGTTTGTTTTAAGTAATCTCAACACCCAACCTGGAACTCAAATTCACAACCCCGAGATCAAGAGTCACACACTCTATGGACTGAGCCAGCCAGGGGCCCCTGGGTCCATTTTCAACTGGCTAACATCACTTGTCTAATATCAGTACTTGCTTACAATGCTGTCTTTCAGTAACATTATAATTGTGTTTACAATTATATACATTGTAAACACAATTATAATGTTACAATATTAAATACTCAAAAGAGTTAACTTACATGTTGGTTTCCACATTTACAAAGATAGAGTAAACAGCAACTTAAAATATTCATATTCTTTTAGAGATATTGAAGTAGGAAAATATTACTTTTAAAGGATATTTATTTTTATGAAATAGTAAGTTTTCAAATGAAAAAAGTTCAATTTTTTAGTTGAAATAAAAAGTTAAATAGTAAAAAGGAGTATAACTGAAAAGCAATTTTCCTTCTTCCATGGACCAGTCCCTAAAAACAGCCTATGTTAAGAGTGTCTTGAATATCTTTCCAGAACATAGTCTACGTGTTTGCAGGCAGATAAAAATTAATATAACCAGATATGAGTAGGCAATATTAATATATGTTATGATATATTCTTTTCTATAAATGTATAATCCCTCAAATAAAACGTGGGGTATATTCACACAAAGGAATGTTATTCAACTGAAAATAGGAATAAGAAACTGACGCATGCTAAAACATGGATGTACCTTGAAACCATTTTGCCAAGCGGAAGCCATATACAAAAGGCCACATGTTATATGATTCCATTCGTATGAGATGTCCAGATTAGGCAAATTTGTAGAGACAGAAGGTAAATTAGTGGTTACCAGGGGCTAGGGAGAAGAGGGAATGGGAAGTGACTGCTTGATGGGTACAGGGTTTTGTTTTGGGGTGATGAAATGTTCTGGAACTAGGTGGTGGTAATGGCTGCACAACATGTTGAATAAACTAAAAACTGCTAAATTGCACACTTAAAAATAGTTAAAATGGTCTATCTTATGTTATGTGAATTTTATCTTAATTTTTAAAAGTATATATATATTTACAAATGGGAGCACACTGTACTTTACCTTGAAACTTTGATTCTTCCCTTAACAACATAATTTTTTCATTTTTATAAAGTCAGAATTATTGATCTTTTCTGTTATAGATCCTTGGATTTTTGTCACATCTTTTATCTCCTTGAACATATTAAGCATATTTATTTTCAACTCTGAGTCCAATAATGCCATTACCAAAATATTGGTCCTTTTCCATCGTTTGTTGTTTGCCTCCGTTTTCTGTCATGAATCTCGTATCCCCCTATGCCTTGTGGGCATATTTGTATAAAGTTAATATTTGTATAAAGTTCTGGACATTGTACATGAAAACTTGAAGAAATAATTTGAGGCCAACTTTCTTCTAGAGAGGATTTACTTCTTCTTTTGGCAGGTGGCTAGGAACACCAGCTATCTAGGATAATCTCAATTCAACTTCAGGAATTAGATGATTCAAAGTTTTGCTTCAATCCCTATACAGTCAGTCTACTTCTAGTTCACCCTTACTCCTGGGGTATGACCGCAGGGTCCTAACCTAAGAAATGAGGGTTTGGGGGTAATGTCAGAGAAACTAATTGAATAGGTAGCTCCCAGGTCCTATCCCTCCATAGAAACACTGAAAACTCAAGCCAAAAAACTGTCAGAATCAACCTGCACAGAACTTTGGTTAACAAAGTTTACAGCAGCCCGACAAATCAAAACGAATCAAAAAGAAGGCAACTTAAAAAAGGCAGTGCAAGCAGGAAGTAAAGGCTAAAACAGGTTTGTAAACAGTCTAGCTAAGTAGTGAAGGAGTGTACCAACACAGAGGCCATCTTGCCTCTCTCTCTCTTTCTCTCTCTCTCTCTCTCGTTCTATCTCTGGTGCCTGGTGTTCAAGGAAATCTCTGTCAACACAAGCTGAAAACAAAATAAAAGAACACCCCACTCAACAAGAGCAGGCTACACATTTTTTAACAAGAGCACATGGAACATTCTCTAGGATAGGCCAGATGTTAGGCTGCAAAACAAGTCTCGATAAATTTAAAAAGATTGGGATCATGTAAAATATCTTCTCTGAACACAATGGAATAAAACTTGAAATCGGTAACAGAAATAAAACTGAAAAATTCACAAATACGCGTAGAAATTAAACAACATACTCTTTTTTTAATGTTTATTTATTTCTTTTCGAGAGAGAGAGAGCAGGGGAGGGGCAGAGAGAGAGAATCCCAAGTAGGGCCCATGCTGTCAGCGCAGAGCCTGATGCAGGGCTCGGTCTCACAAACCATGAAACTATGACCTGAGCTGAAATCAAGAGTTGGACGCTTAACCAACTGAGCCAGCCAGGTGCCCCTAAACAACATACTCAGTCGATGGGTCAAAGAAGAAATCATAAAGGATATGAGAAACCACTTTGAGATGAACAGAAATGAAAACGCAACACACCAAAATGTATGGGATGGCAGCAAAAGCAATGCTCAGAGAGAAATTTACATTAAAAAAAAGAAAGTTCTCAAATGAAAAGCCTAACTTGACACTAAGGAACTAGAAAAAGAAGAATAAACTAAACCAAAAGCTAGCAGACGAAGAAAATAAGGATTAGAGTTCAGATAAATGAAATAAATAACAGGAAAACAATAGAGAGAATCAACAAAACTCAAAGTTGGTTCTTTGAAAATATCAACAAAATTGACAAACCTTCAGCTGGAACGACAAAGAAAAACAAAGAGAGGAAATGCAAATAACTATAATCAGACATGAAAGTGAGGACGTTACCACCAACCTTAAAGAAACAAAAAGAACGATAAGAGGATATTATGAATAGTTATACACTACCAAATTAGATAAATTAGATGAAATGGACAAATTCCTGGAAACACACAAATTCCCAAAACTGATTCAAGAAGAAATAGAAAATCTGAGCAGATCTAGGACAAGTAGAGATTGAATCAGCGATCAAACATCCTAGCAAAGAAAAGTCCAAGGGCAGCTTCACTGGTAAACTCTACTGAACATTTAAAGCTTTAACACCAATCCTTCTTAAACTCTTCCAAAACACTGAGGGAGAAGACACAATTCCTAACTCATTCTAGAAGACCAATACTATCCTGATATCAAAGCCAGATAAAGACACCACAAGAACCTACATACCAATATCCCTTATGAACAAAATGCAAAAAACCTCAACAAAATAGCAGCAAACAAACCCCAACAAAATTTTAAAAAGAATCATTGACCTTGACCCAGTGGGATTTATTTCAGGAATACAAGGCGGTTCAACACAGACACAAAATTAATCAGTGTAATAACACACATTAATAGAGTGAAGGAAAAAACACATGATCCTTTCAATTGATGCAGACAAGGTATGTGACAACATCTAACAGCTTTTTACGATAAAGCCACTCCGAAAACCAGGAACAGAAGAAAACTTCAACGTGATGAAAGGCATCTATGAAAAACCCACAACTAGCATCAAACTCAATGGTAAAAGACCAAAAGCTTTCCCCCTAAGATCAAGAATAAGACAAGCATGCCTGCCCTCACCACTGCTATTCAACATTGTACTGAAAGTTCTAGCCAGAGCAATTAGGAAAAAAAAGAGAGAGAGAGAGAGAGAAATGGCATCTAAATCAAAAAGGAACAACTAAAGCTATCTCTACTCTCAAATGACACGACCCCGTAGATGGATTATTTCAAAATACACACACATACAAACTACTAGAGCTAAAAAATGAATTCAGCAAAGCAAAGTGGCCGAGTAAAAGCTCAACCCACAAAACCAGTTCTCTTTCTATATACCAACAATGAGCAATCCAAAAGGGAATTAAGAAAGCAATACCTTTTCACAACAGTAATCAAAAGAATAAAATACCAAGGAATACATTTAAGGTAGTGAAACACTTGTGCGCTGAAAACTAGAAAACATGGCTGAAAGCAATCAAAGATAACCTAAATAAATGGAAACACATCCTGTGTTTATGAGGTGGAAGACTTAATATTGTCATGATGGTAATACTAACCAACGTGATTCACGGATTCAATGCAGCCCCTACCAAAATCCCAATGAGCTTTCTTTGCAGAAATGGAAACGCCAATCCTCAAGTTCACTGCAAGGGAACCCAAATGCCAAAATCATATCGAAAAAGAACTAAATTGAAAGATTCATAGTTCCTGATTTCAAAACTGACTACAAAGTTACAGAAATCAAGACAATGTGGTAGTGACATAAGGATAGACACATACACAAATGGAATCAAATTGGGAGTCCAGACATAAAACAACACATCTAAGGTCTATTAGTTCTCGACGAGGGTATCAAGACCACTCAGTGCGGGGAAGGAACAGACTCTTCAAAAAAAGGTGCTGGGACAAGTGCATGTGCACATGCAGAGAATGAGGTGGGCCCCCTACCTCGTGCCATATACAGAAAGTAACTGAAAATGTTTCATGAACTAAATGTAGAGCTAAAACTATAAAATTCTTAAAAGGAAAGAGAAGGGGTAAATCTTCATGACCTTGGATCTGGCCATGGCTTCTTAGATATAACACCAAAAGCACAAACAACCAAAGAAAAAAATAGATAAATTGGACTTCATCAAATTAGAAACTTTCGTGAATCAAAGGACATTATCAAGAAAGAGAAAAGACAACCTACAGAATGAAACAAAATTTTCAAACCGTATATCGGATAAGGGATTTGTATCCAGAATATATAAAGAACTCTAATAACTCAATAATAAAAAGACAGACAAATAACATGATTTTAAAATGGGCAAAAGATATGAACAGACACTCCTCCAAAGAATGTGTGCAAATGTCCAGTAAACAAGAAAAAATGCTAAACATCTTCGGTCATTGGGGAAATGCAAATCAAAACCACAATGAGATACCACTTAACACACACCTTGGATGGCCATAATAGAAATAAAATTAAAAAGAATAAACAAAAGCAAATAACAAGTGTTGGCAAAAAATGTGAAAAAATTGGAACCCTCCCGCGTCACTGGTGGGAAGGTAAAATGGCACAGCCACTGTGGAAAAGAGCGTAGCGATTCCTCAGAAAGTTAAACAGAGTTACCATATGACCAAGCAGTTCTACTCCTAGGCACATATACTCAACAGAACTGAAAACATGTTTATACAAAAACTTACAAGTGAATACTTATTTTTAATTTTTTCACGTTTATTTTTGAGAGAGAGAGAGAGAGAGAGAGAGAGAGAGAGAGAGACAGAGTGTAAGTGGAGGAGAGGCAGAGAGAGAGGGGAGACACAGAATCGGAAGCAGGCTCCAGGCTCAGAGCTGTCAGCACAGAGCCCGACGCGGGGCTCGAACTCACAAACAGTGAGATCGTGACCTGAGCCGAAGTCGGGGCTTAACCAGCTGAGCCACCCAGGCGCCCTGTGAGTGAATGTTACTTCATGAGAGCCAAAAGGTAGAAAAAAATCCCAATGTCCATCAGTGACAAATGAATAAATGAAAGGTGGTATATCCATATAACCGAATATATATATCCACATAACATGCATAGCAATAAAGGAGCAGTTAAACATGCTATGACATGAATGGACATGAATGTACCTTAAAAACGTGCTAAGTGAAAAAGCCAGACCCAAGAGGCTACATATTACGCAATTCCATTTGTATGAAATGTCCGAGAGAGACAAATCCCCAGAGACAGAAACTAGACTAGTGATCGCCAGGGGTGAAGGAGAAGGGAACGGGAATGGGTATGGCATTTCTTTGTGAGGTGACGAAAATGTTCTGGAATCAGATATTGGTGAGGGTTGTGCAATTTTGTGAATATACTAACAATCACTGAATTGTACACTTTATTTTTAACTGAAGAATTGTTGACACACAATGTTACATTAGTTTGAGGTGTAGGACCGTGATTCGACAAGTCTACACGTTACCCTGTGCTCACAGTGTAGTTACCATCTGTCACCGTACAACACCATTACAACACCATTGACTATATTCCTTAGGCTGTAGCTTTTATCCTCACGACTTACTCCATAACTGAAAGCCTGGATCTCCCAGTCCCTTTCGCCCGTTTTGCCCATCCCCTCACCCTTAAACCACTCACCTTAAAATGATGCATTTTATGACATATGAATTATAGCTCAGAAAAAGAAAAAAAGGGAATGCAGTGAGCCTATAGATAGGAGATTTCTGTACATCCGAGGAGACTTCGGTCTAATAGGTGAAGCAAAGCAGAGGATAACTCTCAGTATGAAGCTTTTCCCCAAGAGAACGCATTTCTGCCGCAGTATTTGCATCCGTTCGTTCAACGGATGGTCACTGAGCACGTGTTACGTACAAGAATCAGGGCGGTATCTGCTCCCACTTGCCTGTTGTTGCTTGAAGGCGTCAACAAGTACGTCAATGTCAGTAAAGGTGAGAGGAAACTGCAGTCGAGGACCGTTATAGGAGTTTGGGACGTCTACAGATGAGACATAGCCCTGTCTATCCTTGTAGTCCTGGAGGGTGCTACCAAAAAGTCGAGCAACTATTTCTGGAAAAGGAAAGACATTACCATGCTTAAATTCAATCGATACCTTCTTGAATATCGAGCCTGTGTAAGGCACTGTGCTACATGTTGTGAATACCAAGATAGCTCACATAGAACCACGAGGAAGGATCTGTTCTCAGATCATTAGGTATATTCACATGAATCACCCTCCTCCCTTCCTGAGTGGATGCTGTATCAAAGCAGAGAGTTGCAATAGGGCTGAAAACATAACAGTGCGCTGTATTTGGTTCAAACATCTGTGCTATTCATGATCTACAGAAAATTAAACTGCAATGTTCAGTTCTTCCCGTGAAACACTTCAAACTTTACCCGGCTGTAATCGATTTGTTTCTCTCTTCAGATAGAAACAGATTTTTTCAGCGTGATTTTTTTTCTTCTTGTTAACAAAGCAAGTAGAGTTAGATGACGAACCACAGGCAGAATTACCCAAAGGGCCTCTCTTTCAGAGACACATTTCTAGGTTAACGGATTGTCTGCACTGCCCCTATCAGTAGGGGCTGAGACTCAGAGTCCCTTTCTTGCTAGACTGCCTATGAAATAGCCAGCCCAAGTACAGAAATCTGGCCAATTCAGGTGGAGAAAGATGAAAGGGGATACGGCATAGACTGATTGCAAAAGTGACTCCAATTGTCCATCCCAACTCCTAGACTTGCTCTTTTGCACGTGATTTGCAGTTACTCTCACCAAAGTCTATAAGCCTTGCGTGCTTCCATGTTCTCTCTTTTGAACCCACGTGACTACCGAAAAGCCCAAGCTAGTCTAATGAAAGCTCCAAGACTATGGGGAGCAAAACGGAGTCACCCCAGTCAAGGCCATCCTAGATCAGTCATTAGCCAGCTGATCTCCGAATACATGAGTGAATTCTAGCCAAGACCTGAGAAAAACCACCAAATCAAGCCTGCCAAGATCAGGAGAAGCACTCAGATAACCTGTAGATTTGTGGGCAAAAAGAAATGTCTCTTAACCTGCCACCGAGCTATTGTGGTTGTTTAACACACAGTATTATTTCCTTAATAGATAACCGCTATAGAAGATGACGATGTACACTTCAACTCATTAGCATTGAATTGCTACCAAGCCCATCAACCAGAAGTTCTGTGCAAGAAGTTTCCATATTTTTGAATAGAGTGGACATGTTTGGAAGGTGTGACGTTAGCTGATGTAAATAGAATACGTTTTTTTTTTCCCACGATCCATTTATGCTGAGAGATTACAGTTAAGAACTAAAGTTGAAAACATTTTTCTAAAATAAGTCATATTTGGTAACTTAAACATGCTTACTAAGTTATTGTATACGCCAATACTTCTTTGGTGGTGGTTGATGATGTTTTATAAGAAGTTAAATTTAGGAATAATAATGTCTGTCTTCAGTGTGGCCCAGCACAGGGTATTTTTCTCATTTGGATTTGATTTGAGATTTGAGAATAAATTATTCCATTTTACGTTTGAAAATTAGAAACGCAGAGGAGCTTGGTAAATTTTATCTCAGATTCCACTCTGCAAGCAGTAAAGCCTAAAAACTCCAGTTAACCGTCTTAACGATCGTACCGCTCCATTCTTAGAGAGAAATCTTCCTAACTCTATACACGGAAATATCGGGCTCCTCTTGGGCAAACAACAACAACAAGGAAAAATAAAAAGAGCCCCACCAGCCTCACTAGATTATCTTATAACTGACTTATTGAGTAAACCCAACTGTGTGAAGTACAAGCATGAAACGATTTTCTTTTCCCAATCGCTGCCTTCACCTATGCTCTGTCCACTCCCCCTTTCTCATCAGCTGGCACATCAAGCCAATTGCATCAGTTCCAGTCATTAAAATGCAGTCTTGTTTTTTAGGAACAAAATTAAAATATTGCTTTTCTTCTTTAAAATGCACAAAAAAAGCTTGGTCTGGCCCTTCTTTCCATACATTCGTTGACCTCCAATCCTTACAAGTTCCATTTCCCTATGCCAATTCTTAGAAAAAGCCACCCAAAATGAAATATCAGTAAACATCAAATCGTGGCCCTTTTTTTAAAAATCATAATCCTTTTGCTGATTTTTAGCCACATTAAAAAAAAATAACATAGATTCTCTTCCTAATATGGTAGCTAAGGAGGATCATAATACGAACACAATCAAAAGCTTCAACAGTTCAAAGGCAAGTACTGTGGGCTGTAACTATTATAACTAATAAGAGTAATTTAATGAATGCCAACAATACATGAAGATTTGTGCAACATATAATTTGAATGAATCCTTACCTATTTGATTCACAATTCTGTCAACATGAATCTAAACTAATTAAATATAATGAAATCTTGAATTATAACCAAATGATACCTTTACAAGTTGTTCTAAAGAAAATGCCTCAAAAATACCCCACCACGTATAATCGTTTCTTTTTCCCAGTAAAACTCAAAATCTGGACAGGGAAAATTTTAAAGCCCACAATTAAACACACACACACACACACACACACACACACACACACACAATTTCTGCCTCTGCCACCCACGTGTCACTTTGAAAACAAGCTCCAAATATGGCTAGGGGGGGAAAAAGCACCAATTGAACTGCATTTATAATTATTTCATTCCTCAAATATGAATCCTGATTAAGAGCAGTGACTACTGGATAGAAAGATGCAAAAATAATGTTACTTGTGACCAGTGTGATTAAATATCCATACTCACGACAATCAATTGAGAAACTCCCAGAACTGACCGGATCGATACTACAGAGGTTTAAGCCCAGTGGTTTGAACCACAGCTTTACCACTGCTGAGACGCATAACCTCGGGAGGTTACTTCCTAAGCCTCAACATTCCCATCTGACAAAAGGGAACGACAACACTAGCAGTCTCGGTGGTTTGTCATGCAGACTAAATGAAATATTTAAAGCGCTTAAGAGACATGGCACATGGCAAACATTTAACAAATGCCAGCAATAATAATTTCATAAACGTTGTTATTCGATAGGAGCACAGTACAAACAGGTATGAATCAAAGGCTTGTTAAAGACTATCAAGAACCACCGGGGAGACAGAATGGGGAAAATAACCTATTGACCATAACAACAAAAAGTATAAAATAGCTGGGTATGATAGGACGTTTTGGCCGAGCGGGGAAGCAGAAAGAATAGTCAAAACAACACTTGCGCACACTTCATCACACTCCCCACTTCCATCAAGCTCTAGTTTAAACCTACTGTTACGTACAGCGGCTGCCGCTGTCTACCTGTGCGGTGGACGTGTGAAGTCTCCCCATCAAGTCCTAGGAACTGGTTTGAGCAACTAAGTAGTAGGACGCCGGAATGAATTGCTTCCAGGTCACCTCCCACCCGCGGAACACCCAGAATGTCTCTGCTAACCCTGTGCCTCAGAGTTCAAACCATTATTCCGGAAATGTGAAGTGATCTTCTGGTCCCTAAATATACCCCACTTAGGGTCACAGCCCTTCTGCCAAACAGGCCTTGGGGGACGTTGTGTGGAGCCATCCCACCAAAGAGGGCCATCAGAAAGCAAGCTACAGTAATGCACAGCACGGTGACCCTAGTCAACAATCCTCTTTTGGGTGCTTGAAAGTTGCTAAGAGTACATTTTTAAAGTTCTTGCCATACACAAAAGAATTGTAACTGTGAGATGAGGGGAGTGTTAACTAACCTTATTGTGGTAATCATCTCACAATATATACATATGTGAAATCACCGCATTGTATACCTTAAATTTATACATTGTTATGTGCCAATTATATTTCAATAAAGCTGGAACATTTTTTAAAGGAAATCAACCTACAGAACTAATCTGTACATCAATTTTTCTGTTATGTCAATAATCAGATCAGTAAGATTCAAGGACTCTATAATAGAGAGATGTATAAGAGAAACGACAGCCTAGAAATATGCCCTATTACACATTTTTTAATGAATACATGATGAAGGAGGTACTATAAACCACGGTGAAAAGGTACATTACCAGAAATATTGTGGGAAAAATTGGTTAACTGCTTGGACATTGTCTTTTTAGCTGTGTTTTTAAATTGCTTTCAACCACTAGGCATCCAAATTTCCTTTTTTAGTTTAATATAAAAAATCCAAAATGTATGAAGTGTTAAAATTTTTAAAAGCCAAACCATAAAAAAATCTAGAAATACAGGCATAGCGATCCACATTTTAAATATTTCAAGGCCCTCTAAGTTTAAAAGTAGGGATGCACAAAGAAAAAGATATTTAGACTTGAAAGGTATTTTAAATAATTAATGGGTAAAAATTTCCTAAACCTGATGGAAAATACCAACCTAGATATCACAGAAGCTCGGCAAACCCCACACAGCGAAAATATACATGAACCCTCATCAAGACACATTATACTTAAAGCCCTATTCCCCAATGTAACTTAGGTTAGTCTGTTTCTTCACCACCTCCATGAGGTGATTGTTACTCGTTTGTAATATGGTGAAATTCATTTGTCACTGTGTGTGTTCTATTTTGGTGCGTTCAAAGGAATGTTACTCCTCCCTCAGTCCTCTACCCAACTCTCCCATTCTTTTTCCCCTATTCCCACCCGTCCACTCATCCCCTGTAGGTAAACAATGTCATTAGTTTCTGATTCATCCTATAGGTTTCTCCTGTATTTATTTTTGCACACACACACACACATTGATATCAGGCGAAGACTTCTCAAATACGATGCAGAGAGCACTAACCATAAGGAGGAAAAAAAAAATTGTACTACATTAAAATCAAGAATGTCTGTTATCATCGAAAGACAGCATTTAAAGATTGGGGAGACAAAAGGCAAAGACTAGGAGAAGATATTTGCAATATGTTTCTCTAACAACGGTTCATATTCTCGTATTTAGAATCCTTGGATACTCTTCAAAACTGGTAAGAGAAAAAGTGGCTAACCCAATGGAAAGATGGAAGGAGACCTGAACAGGCACTTCACCAAGCAGGATGTTCCTGTGGCCAAAAAATACACAAAAAGGCGCACAGTTTCGACGCTCACCAAGGAAACACAAAGCAGAAATGTGATACTACTACATGCCTGGCAGAATGGCCAAAACGAAAAGGACAGACAACTCCAAGTGTTGAAGAGAACGGAGAGCAACTGGAACTCTCATCCACTGGTGGCAATAGAACTTGGTACAATAATTTTATAAGACGGTTTGTCAGTATCTATTAAAGCTGGACATACGCATGCCCTGTAGCCCAAAACTTCCATCCCTGGGTGGCAGTCCATCTTTATCCTGGCCCCCAGTGCATCACCCCTCTTTGTGTGTGCATCCCTTTACTGTAGAATGCCACTGCTTCCCCTGGCAAGAGCCGAAGCTCTCCTAACCCTGTGAATCTGTGGCTGCCCTTGTGACCTGCTGTGACCGATAGAATATGGCAGAACTGATTGTGTGTGAGTTCCAAAGAACAGGCCTTAAAGGCGTCGTAGCCTCTGCCTTTGTCCTCTTGGGATCCAGCTACTGGGTAAAGAATTCCGGGATATCCCGCTAGACAGAAAGAATTGAGGTACCTAAGTTCAGAGCCAACACCAAAGTCCCGGCCCTGCGAGTAAGCCCACCTAGACCTCCCTACACAGCCCAGCTAGGCTGAGTGAGGCTGAGTGACACCACATGGAACAAAGACATGCCATCCCCACTGAGCCCTGTTCAACTGCGTGATCCATAGAATCACAAGGAGTTAAATGGTTGCTGTTTTTAAGCCACTAAATTTCGGGGTGCTTTGTTATGCAGCAATAGACAACTGAAAATGAGTATACAGCAAGAGAAAATGGTCTGTATGTTCACCAAAAAGGACATGCACAAGAATGTGCATAGCAGTACCATTTAAATTACCCAAACTGCAAGCAACCCAAATGTCCATAAACAACGGAACGGATCGGTGTTGGCATATTCACAAAATGAAGTATTATTCAGCAATGAGAATGACCAAATTGCAACAGCGTGGATGACACTCGCAAATACAATGGTGAGTAAAAGACAGACTCAACACTGTATGCTTCCATTTATGGAGTGAAGTTCAAAACCAGCCAAACCAATCTAGGATACAGAAGACAGGAAAGTCATGATGGAGGAATTGGGAAGTGACTGGACAGGAGAGAGGCTTCTGTGGCTCTGAAAATGTTTTCTTTCTTCTGGGCGCAGGTTACAAGGGCCTGTTTACTTTGAAAAAATGTACTGAGTCATATACTTGTGATTTGGGTACTTATTTTAACATAGGTTAGACTTCAAGAAAAGTCTACATCAGAAGATTAAAACACTGTCCCCTTCTTTGATAAAAATTTTTAAATATTTTTGAATCACCTGCAGATTTTTTTTTTTTTTTACATGCAGATTTTTTAAAAATACAGAGCCTGAGTAAATATCTCCGGGCTGGAACCCAGCCATCTGTGTCTGTGAATCTCGGTAAGTGATTCCAGTACACAGACCAGATCCAAAGAGCAGGTCATTAGCAAAAAGAGTGCTGTTTCATTTCACCATCATTATATTTCCTCTCAGAAATATTTTGCCAAAGAACATGAAGCACAAACAACTGTCTCCAAATTGCAATTATCTGAAAGAAAGAAAATGGCAAAATACCCACTTCCGCCCACTCCCCACTCCTCAGGTTTGGCTATTCTACCATTTAGAAAGCTCCTACGGATCATTAAATGCTTTAATTAGTTTCATACATATGCGCTCAGCTCAAGGCATGCCATTAAAACACTATTCTTTTGCCGCTTTGAAGGGTGCTCGCTAGATGATTTAAAAGAAGCTCTTAGATGACATATACTTTTAATTAGAACCAAAAAATGACCCAAATTAAAGAAAAGTGAGTCTGTGAGTCTAGCATCTACCTTGAAGAGAACAACAGGCATCTTGATTTGCAGAACAAATGCACGCCCCGGGAATAACCATCATTTTGAAACCATTTTGAACCCATTCTACACTGTCTGTCCCTGAAATGATTTCCTTAGTCATTTCAGAAGGACTAAATAAATGATAAAGAGACAGAGAGACAGACAGCTGGCTGTGCGGCAAAACAGACAACCGTGTTCAAGCCACCATTTCCCCCCAGATTCATTTCACGAGATCCTCAAGACAGTGTGATCTCTCAGCACAAAAGGTTTTGTGGATACAAAATAAGATCCTCTTTACTAAGCTACTTTCTGTATATCAAGAGATTGTGGTTCAGAGAAGGTGTTCAGCAAATTAACATTGAGTGAAATCGAATTCAGCTTTTTCAAAGTGAAAAAAAGTAAGTGACCAATTTAGTCAAGTCAACAACGATCAGCGAAAAAAGCCACTTGACCTGATTTCACCAGTTGTGGGGGGGGGGGGGGTCGCAAAGGTAAGACAGGTGAGCATCGTTTTAATTTCTTAGCGTTCTCCCATCTTCGGAGTTTACATCCCTTGAAGAGGGCAATTCAATATGTAATGACTGCTTTTCAAAAGACTAAACATTGTACTTACCTGGATCTTTCTCATGTATATGTGCGTAGTTTTCCAACATGAAGGAAAAGAAGTTGGATAGCTGGACAAAATAAAGATACGTTAGTCAATTGATGACCCCCAAACAGCTACTATGGCAAATGCTGTCGGTGTTCCAAGCAAGTGCTCTTCACTCTTCTGGAACAGTCGTCTCCCAGCAGCCTTAGGTGCTAACAGGTCCCACCTCCACCTGCCTCCCACCTCCCTCCTGGCCCTTAGCCGGTGAGCCGCACCTCCCCCAGAGACACGCAGCATATCGCAGATCCCCCCTCCTTTTTATTGTTAAAAATGTACTTTTTTTCCCGCTAATAAGCATTAACGCTGGATTTAGACATCACTTTTGCAAGCTTGAAAAAGGCCTTCCTCACTCATCTGTATTCTCTTCTAGAACTCTCACAGGTTTGTTCTTGGGAAATGTCTCCATTTTTTAACTCCTTAAAGTATTTTTTCCTTCATAAAGTGACAACTTTACTATTGGGGCATGTACCCAAGAACAGAATAAGGCCATTTTTCACTAGTTGGCTAGACATCTGGCGGCCCTCTTCAACACGCGGACTTCAGAACTGAAAAACACCATCTTCCTCCCGAATCACACCCTCTCCGAACGGCTAGTTCCAAGGCAGTGTCACTACATCCTCCGTGACAGTTTTCGCCAAGGTTCCTCAGCTTAAAATGGATCCCAACTTTCTTTGTTTTTTCAGTTATGACGGGTAAAGAGAGGCACTTTGCCAAAAGAAGAGACGAGCTCGCAAAACAGACCTGCAACTGGCCTTGTTCATCGGCGTATTCGATGGACTGGAAGATGGTGAGGGCATAGCGCTGTCTGGCCTTCAGTCGGGTGCTGTAGCCCCGGTACCAGTTCTGGATGACCAATGCGGCTTTGAGCACTGCAGCGCCACAGGACATGAAAATTGGAGAAAACCAGTTACCATGCAGCTGTGGGATTGGGGAAGTAGGTATTCCGGAAAAAACCCAAAAACCAAAAAAAACCCAGTCTGCCTGGATTTTCCAGGTCCTAAGAACGTAACAACTACAGTGAAATTGACCTTTAGATTTTTGTAAAATGCCCTCAAGTCTCAAATACTCAGAGAACACTGATGGCCTAGCCACTGTCAGTAGAGTTTGGGCGGCAAGAAGGCATGAATCTGAATCCCGGCTCTGCTAATTACTGCCTGTGTGACTTTGAGAAGTCACTAAAACTCTCAAAGCCTCCGTTTCCTCATCTGTAAAATGGGGAAAATAAGAGCACCTACCTCCGGCACTACTTAGGCATATGAAGTCTACGTATGCCCTATGAAGTAGCAATTCCATTCTTCGCCACGTACCCCCAAGCAATCCTCACCCGGCCCAAGAGGGAGACATACGGGGCGGCGGTGTTTCTTTGTTTGTGACACTAGGGAGTTTGCCATCAATGCAGCCTGGCTGTTCACCGCGAGGAAGGAGAATGTGTAACTCCGGTAGGTGCACACCATGGGCCATCGGGCCACAGCTCGAAGCAATGCATTAAGTAAACCCACAGCAACGTGGCCGGGTCTTAAAAACACAGCGCTTCAGTTAGAACGGTTGTTGACAAGTTAAAGACAATGAAATATAACACATCACTTTACATAAATTTAAAATACGTATACACAAACCCAAAATATACATGTCCTAAGAATATATACGAAGGAAAAGACATTAAACAAATAGAGCGGGTATTTACGGGGAACGGGGGGGGGGGGGGGTGAATGGGTATGGGGTACACGGATAAAAAGGAGCAAGCAAATTAATTAAGATAAGAAAGGGTCTTGCACAGACCAGGGATGGCAAAGTACAATGAACTGAAAAGTACAATTCGCTCCAGCCTCCGTACCTGAGATTCAATTGACAAAAGATGGATAAATGAACACACCTCCCTCCTTCCCAGAGTTACAATGAGGATGAAAGGAGATCCTACAGGTGAAGAGTTTAGCCCTACGCCTGGTTAATAAATGGCTAAACAAACGGCTACTGCAGGGATAAGCATGGTCTTGTTTGTGGGTTATTCAGGCACACTGACTCCGTTCTGGGGCTCTGAGCCTTGGAACCGTCCTGTAGCTTCATAGCTTTGAAGAAGGCAATCAGGTGAGAGATAATGAGATTTAAAATATAGTCTCTTATGCCTTCCTCAAATTTTAGAGTGAAGAGCAATCAACACCAGCTGGCTTCTTTTATTCATGTTATAATTTTTCCCAGTTAGCACATAAAAATTAAGAGTTGACTATAACAAGAACAATTTGAATTCTAAAAGCAGGATTCTAGCCTCCCGTCCCAGGATCCCTGGCTCAATACTGCTGTGGTATTACTAGTCATCTGAGCGTATTTATTTATGAGTTTCTCCAAGGCTCTCCGGTTCCAGAGACACTCATTTCATTATTCAGCTTCCAGAAGACCCCAGGAAGTAGACATGAGGTCAAGTATCATGATCTTTACAGGGAAAAACCACAGGGAGAAGAAACAGAGTGGCTTGTTCAATAGGATAAAGCAAACGATTGGGAGGCTGAAAATCTCGAGTGTTCTCACCATATGGAGAGCCCAGGCTCACCTGAAAGGTCTGTTCTACGGGACAGTCGCTGTCATGACCAACCATCCCTGACCTCAGGGGCTCTCTCTGTTCATCAAGCCCAGTGGAACTGTCCGGGGCTATTTACTGAGCACTTGCTGAGGGTCGGGCAACGGACTCTTTTCCGTGATCCTCACCGCACTGTGAAGCTGAGAGAGACTAGCCAGTAAGTGGAAATGAACAGCAAGGGCTTGAACCCAGGTCTCACTGATCTGTAGCCCATGCTCTCAACCTCCATAGAGCTACTGACCTTTTTCTGTGCCTCAGTTTCTTCATCTGCACAGTGCTGTAGTAGAATAAATGATCACTAAAGTCTCTTCTACTTAGGATTAGCACCACCAATAATAAATGACCATGCTTATCATTTCTATAATTAATAATGGAACAAAGCAGCGACCACATGTTAAGGGTCGACTGTAAGACACTTGGTCCCCACAAATATCATCTCTGCGTTACACGTAAGGAAACTTCGCGTTCAGAGAGGCAAGTATCTTGTTTCAAGTCGCTTATCTAGTACAGACTCAGCTCTTCTGAGTCCAAACTCTGGGCTCTCTCCACTATCGCCAGTTACTTCATTCCCTAAACTATTTGCACCTTTCCTTCGTTTGAGTAAGAACTGCCACCATTCCTTGAATGCCTACTATGTGCCTGCCACTAAGCTAGACGTACGTTAACCACCACCTCTACTCCTCCTCCACGAGGGGAAATAGGTGATCGGAGCCCCCTGCCCTATCTCTGCCTTGCTTCTGCCCGGTCCCTTGCTGGGATCCCACCCCACCCCCCAAGGCGGGAGCTGCCATTTTATTTGATAAGGCACACAGTACTTTCACGGGCTATATTTTACTAGTAGGAGTGGAAGGGAGACAACAATGCTCAGTTCCCCGGCTCCTGCATTTCTTCTTCTGCTCCAAAGGCATTCCCCACCCCCTTCCCGGCCGGAAAATGCACCAGCCGGTACCTGAGCCCCTACACCCGGGCATGAATGCCACTTACGAAGCTATCACGTGTCAGCTGTCACCCCACACTCCTCTAGTCCGCTCCCTGATGCTCTGCCAATAGGGGCAGTGGGGGGCGACAGTGAGGCTGGAGGAGGGAACCAGGGACACACTCCTTCCCGTCTGCTTCCCGTTCCTGTTAGTGGAACCTAGCAACGGCTCTCCACCCTGCACCCCCATTCTGCAACCCCCGCCCCCAGCAGCTTCTCCTGGTAGCTACGCTGGATCCAGTCTGCAGTTAGCCAGCACTTGCAAAACCAGCCTCCCAGCAGCCCCTCAGACACACCAGCGCCAGCCGGGCAGCCCCCATTCTCCAAGGTCTGAGTTCCAATGCCGCGGGAACCCTCCTCCAAGCTTCTACATTTTAAGAATTCCAACCTTTCCCTTTCTCTCTCAGCCCTAGAGATGGCAACTTTCCCGTAATTGCTACCTCTGTATACCTTAGGGTTCCTCCAGGGACCTTTCGGTGACCTAGGAACAACTCGACGCCCGATTGACAGTTCTTTAAATTCGCCTCTGTCGTCAGATCACTCTATGGTTTCTGCCTCCCGACTAGGCCCGGCCCGATGAGCCGGTGTCACTGGGTGGGAAAAGCAGGCTCAGGTTAGGCCTCAAGCGTCCAACTTCCCGGACGCTCCAGCTCAGGCCCTTCCCAGAATCCCACATCGGGGTTTGAGTACCTCGGCAGCGGCTGATAAAAGGGGCTCTGATTCACATCCCGCTACTGCTCCTTTGGCTTACAGCCCCCCCACCCCCACCCCCAGGGCCCTCTCTGGCGCAGGGAAGGAGACGGGCAGGGCAGGGTTGAATGGACCAACATCCGACCTCGAAAACCTCACCTGATTCCTAAGAACCCACCCGCTCGCGGCACGGCCGCTCTAGCCAGCTGAGGACGCTCTCCTGGAGCAGGAACCCCCAAAACGGCAAAGGTTAGAGCCCAGGTACGAGAGACCCCACCCGAGGGGTTGCCGGCTCCATACCTCCCCCAACCGTGTGTGCAGAGTTGAAGACCTGTGTCATCCAGTCCTGAACCTGCTGGACAGCCTAGGTCCCCTTCTGGTCCTGCTGCTTCATCATGTGACTGGTGACAGGGCTTGTCTTCCCCGTCACATTAATTCCATGCAGAAAAAAACCCCAGAGTTAAAGCTATTGCCATATGTGTCCCAAGGGCCTCCTATTTTCGTTTCTAGAAGGAAGCAACAGTATGGGTTTAACAAGTTACCTGGCCAATTTTCTGTCTCCAGCACAGGTGGATTCCCTATTACCAAGCCAGGGTCTTTTGGGTTTGGTTTTCCCGTGGCTTCTTTCCTATAGTGGCCATCAGTATCATGGGAGTTTGCGAGAAATTAAATATCCACGTAGGTCAACGAATAAGACAAAAATTCAGAGCATTGGTTTTGTGCCGGACACTGCGCTTGGTGCTTTATGCAGATCATTTCATTTCATTTGATTTAATCCTCCCACCAATCCTACGAAGTGACATTACCCTCATTTTACAGATAAGGAAACTGAGGCTCAGGAATAACTTGTTTGGGGTCACATCACTTGTCTTTGGGAGAACACAGAGTCAAATCCGGATCTCTGTTATTCCAGAAACTGGGCTTTTAACCATAATGTCGTACAACCCAGGGTGGCACTTGGAATCAGCCATAAAAAAAATGAGGCAGTATCTCCTCCCTCCCATGCCTTCCCTACCTCACGTTCTCTATGCTCTTCACCTGCTCTATTGTTCTCCGTTCCACGTTTTACCATCTGGCATTCTATATGCTTGTATGGTTAGGTGTTTATTGTCTATCTTCCCCTATTAGCTAAGCTACACGAGAACAGGGACTTCATTTTGTTCACTGCTATAACCCCAGCACCTGGGGTAAGGCCTGGCCACGGATATGCGTTGAACAAATGAATGAATACCTTCTAGGGCTCTTAGAACAATAATCTATTAGTAATGTATAATAATGTACTAGTAACGTGTTGCTATAGGTATTAGTAATATACCAATTAATTGAGTGACTAATATAAAACGCTTAGCATATTGCCTGGCACATAGGAAGCACTCAATAAATAGCAGATGCTTTTTTTTTTAAAAGTAAGGTGGGAGGGGCGCCTGGGTGGCTCAGTCGGTTAAGTGTCCGACTTAAGCTCAGGTCATGATGTCGCTGTTTGTGAGCTCGCCCCCCACGTCGGGCTCTGTGCTGACGCTCAAAGCCTGGAACCCACCCTCTCTCTCTCTGCCCCTGCCCTGCTCATGCCTGCTCTCTCTCTCAAAATAAACATTAAAAAAAATTTTTTAAAGTAAGGTGGGAATAACACAATAATCGTCTCTCCCCAGTCTAACCACTTCTAGTGCCCCCCCCCCCAATTTCCTAATGATACATAAATTCATTAAAAATTTCACAAACTACTGTGGACAAACAGGCTACCATCCCAGAACCCAAGAGTCAGGAGCAAGAAGAACTGTGCCAACCAGGATCCAGAGGCCTCACTCCTTTAGAGAGCACAGTCGTGGCTCAAAGACCGCCTTCTCAGTGAGGCCTTTCCTGACCACTCTTTTCAAAATGGCACCCCGCTGCCCATTGCCCATCTCATTCCTTATTTTCTCACCCTGGCACTTATCACTACCTGCTATAGCACATATGTTACTCATTTGTTAATTGTCTCTCTCCTTCCACTACAATGTAATCTCCATACGGGCTGGGATGTTAGTCCGCTGGGTTAGCGGCTACATCCCCTGACTCTGGAACAGCCCCTGGAACATGGTAGATGCTCAGTATATATATGCTGAATGGATGAAATTACTCTTCAGTTAAGACTTTCTGTCTTGTGTTTCTCTTCGTGCTGACTGGTAGAGTCTTATCTTTGGTTTGTTTTTCAAATGAGAGTTTATTTGACAGACAGTTCTTTAAACCGGAACCTTACATTCAGGACAATAAGGCATTTAAAGACTCTCTGCTTTTGAAAGTCTGCTGACAGAGGCCTCCTGAGGAGGCCCCAGGATGAGCAAATATTTAGTGTAACTTTAAGGGGCCTGACATCCAGTCAGGAAGAAAGAGAGGCGCAAGTGTGATAGAAGTCATTAAAATGAATTCAAATGAACTGGAAAGAGAACGAAGCAACTAGTAGCAAAAGGCTTTAAACAAGGGGGAAACCATCTCTTCCTTCAGCACTTCGAAGCATGATGACACTACAGTCTGGCTTAACTCTGGGACCGCAGTCTTCTTGGCTATTCTTGTTTACAACTATTCCACACCTGCCATCTGCTAGAGTGTGTGACTGTCATAGAGAGACTTCTAACTTCACTGGAGAAACGGCTCAAAGCACATGCCCAGTGGACATGAGATGGTCACAAAGTCTGCTTCTTGGGCAGCAAGCGAGACAAGAACCGTGTGAGGCTCACTCATCCGCGAACTCGGGCATCCCTGCACAGCATTCTTGTCCCTAGAGAGCATTCTTTTTTTTTTTTTTTTTCAGATGTTTATTTTTGAGACAGAGAGAGACAGAGTGTGAGCAGGGCAGGGGCAGAGAGAGAGGGAGACACAGAATCCGAAGCAGGCTCCAGGCTCCGAGCTGCCACCAGAGCCCGACGCGGGGTTTGAACTCACAGACCGTGAGATCATGACCTGAGCCAAAGTCGGACGCTTAACCGACTGAGCCACCCAGGCACCCCTGGAAGGCATTATTCTTCAGAGGGAAATGAGAGTAAAGCATGAGGCCCAGTCTCCAAATACTGACGGGCACTTTAAACAAAACCATCACTTTCCCTAAATGACAAGAGAGATCATAATTTTATCATTCTTGGAAACCTCTGGCGTTCCGGTCAGAGAAGGGCAAGAATTAGAGGTCTTTTCTTTGACTTTTTATTTACTCATGTGCTCACCCACCCAGCAACCCATCCACATGAGATAATAAAGAATAAATTTTGAATTGGTCATCTGGAGACTTCCATTTTGGTTCTGACTCAAGCAGGTGCCAACTGTGTAACTTTGAACAAATTGTTTAACCTCTCTGGTCCTCAGTCTCTCACGTGAACCGTGAGAACTTGGAATTATGTGATCTCTAAGATCCTCTCCAGTTCTGAAATATTCTAATTCATCCTTCTATTTTTTTTTTTTTTTTTTTTTTTTTTTTAGGGCCACAGCTTCAGCCTACCTACTACTGCACATTGCAAAGCTGAAAATAACCATTCAAGGACAAAATAGGGCAGGTACATGTGAACACTCAGCTTAGAAGCTTCTGGACAAAGAAGACAAATTCTAAAGGCTACTAAAACAACAATGACAACAACAAAACAACTGAATTATCCCTATAGAAAAATCCAAGTCAAGTCACTAACATCCTTGGCGTCTGCATCAAGAATTGTAGCAAAGTTTGCTAGCAAGTAGTCTGGGAACATTAAACACTTCACCCATCATTTCTCTTTTAAATTGCCTAGAGTCTGATTACTGTGTATGATCGGTTAAGTGGCTCAAGTGACAGCCAAGAGAAGATGGATAGAGATGGACGGGGAAGAAAGTGAAGACAAGCGTGGGCTGGGAGACAGAGACACATGGGAAGGGGCTAAGGTCCGGAGGTTTCAATGAAGATCAAGAGATCAGAACATGGGACAGTCATAAAGACTACAGAGGCACAACTGATGCGGGTGGCCACAGGGGCCAGGAAAGGGGAGTGAGCCTCTCAAGTAGAGTGAGGAAGGGGTGCTGGAGTTTAGGAGGTAAAGGAACTGAGACACCAGTGCATTTGGGCTTGTCCATGTTTACAGTGAAGCTACTCAAGATGATGCCAGGACGTGGTTCACGGAGTCTGCAATGGATGGAGAAGGGAGAAGAAGGGAAAACAAGCAAGAGCTAATAAACGGCATTCCCAAAGGGCAGAACCCTAGGCTGCGGCCACCACAGACTTAACAAACACATCTCAGGTTGCACAGGACTGGGATATTATTTGTTTACGTTTATTTGTTCATTTTGAGAGGGAGAGATTGAGGGAAAGAGAGAATCCCAAGCAGGCTCTGTGCTGACAGCACCCTGGTGCAGGGCTCGATCCCACGAACCATGAGATCATGACCTGAGCCAAAATCAAGAGTCAGATTAACTGACTGAGCCACGCGGGTGCCCCAGGACTGGAATATTCTTAACTTTTTCTCTGAAAGATTTTCAGACATATGGGGAAAGGTCAGAATAGTACAATTGTTAATATTTTGTCACATATGCATTCTCCTACTCTCTCTCTCTTGCTTCTCTCTCCACACATGCCTACCATTTCTTCAGTCTCCTTTATTCTAACACAATTCCTTAGCCTTTCTTTCTTTTTAATGACACTGAAATTTTTGAAGAGTACAGGCTAGTTATTTAAAATATCCCTCAGTTTGGACCTGTCTGTTATTTCCTCATGATTAGATTCAGGTTATATATTTGGGCAGGAATAAGTGAGGAGTCTTTCTCAAGTATGTTACATCAGAAGGCAGATGACGTTAATTTGTCTCATTACTGGTGATATGAACCTAGATTACTTGGTTAAACTGGAGTAAGGTAAAAGGGCCCACAGCGACCACCACCTGGCTAAGTGCAAACAGGCTCGTTAGGCGACGCTCCCCCAGGTGCCTGGGTGGCTCAGTGGGTTAGGCATCCAACTCTTGGTTTTGGCTCAGGTCATGATCCCACGGTTGGTGAGTTTGAGCCCCAGCTGGCAACGTGGAGCCTGCTCGGGATTCTCTGTCTCCCTTTCTCTCTGCCTCTCTCTCATGCTCTCTCTCTCTCTCAAAAATAAAATAAATCAACAAAAATCTTTTTTTTTAATTTTTTTTTTATTATTTATTTTTGAGAAACAGAGTGAGACAAAGCATGAGCGGGGGAGGGGCAGAGAGAGAAGGAGACACAGAATCTGAAGCAGGCTCCAGGCTCCGAGCTGTCAGCACAGAGCCTGACGCGGGGCTTGAACCCACGAACTGTGAGATCATGACCTGAGCCGAAGTTGGACACTCAACCAACCAGCCACCCAGGTGCCCCTAAAACAAAAATCTTAAAAAAAAAAAAAAAAAAAAAAAAGAACTTAAAAAAATATCCATAGGCCCTAGCTGACCAATGGACTACTTACGACTGAGCACAGGTACCAAAACAAAGGAAAATTCCATGTGTTCCCATACCTCCTCACCCTTCCCTCCTTAGCTACAGCCCCCCACCACTGCCTCCTGGCAGACCGTCTCTCCTTTGCTGCTCCTTGGCAGAATATTCAATAAACTTCATTTGCCTTTGCTCTGCCTCAAGTGACTTCTTTCACCACCAGACCCCACCCGATCGGATGGATCGCCCCACAGCGGCCACGTAAAATTCTCTACCGTAGATGTATTTATTTGCTCCCTCTTCACAATTAATAAACAATTTGCAGGAACATGCTTTAGGACTGTGTATATATTCTGTTCTCCAAAATATCCACGGATAATTTTTGCCCAAATCAATTCTTTCTATGGTAGGTGCAAAAATAGTGATTTTCGAACTCATTCCCTCTACATTTATTAGGATTCAGATTGTTAAATGCCCCATTTAAAGCCTTCTTTTATTCAACAGGGCAATGGAACAACACAAAGATTACACGAAGCCCATCTTATGGAAGTTTTCATAAGAACTGCAATCCTTGGCTACACCATAGTTCAGGAAAATATGAAGCTTTAGCCGTACGATAGCGAAATAATAAGCTAAATCAGTAAAACCACGAAAACGACAGTTTACAAGTAACCGTGAGCTCTCTATCATATGAGTTTCTGCCGATTTTGTAAAGAATCATTATCAGGAAGATCTCAATTTTTAAAAACTATTATATTTTTAATTATGTAAGAAATTTAGCTATGTAAAAGTACTACTAGCATTTTAAATTATTGAAAAATTTTCTCATAGGAAATATGTTCTATTCAACAATTCAATCATGACCTCTAATCCTCACTCGGAAAAAAAAAATTAAATGTCTTGACTGCAATTCTGTTTTATGTCTCCCCTGTTATTAATTACTAATCTGAGTTATATTGCCACATTCATTCACCCAAGGTCAAATACGATCAGCATTAAATTTTTGCCTTTTGCAGCTGCTGAAAAGATAAGGCAATATAATATAAAGCCATAATTGTGTAAGAAAAGTGTTCTGATTACAGGAAATAACTGGCAAGTGGGCCTCAGGTAATGCCCTTTCTTATACTCCGTTGAAATATGTCTCTTTGTAACAGGATTTTCTAACAATTAACAGGATCCAACTAAAAGCTGGCTCCTTTGTGAATTGTCTAGTCAAGGCTAGAAGCTGGTAGAAAGCATTTAAATGGGGGAGGTGGGACTTCATCCTCTTCCGGTAATACTTTCTAACCCCCAAGAGCTCATGATTCTAGAGCGGGTCTCTAAATAGTCCGTGGCAGAGTCTCATAATACTTAACATTTCTAAAAGTAGAGGTGGATTAGTCACACAGCGAATAAACAAAAAATAGGAAGATGCATTTAATAGGTGTGAAAAATGAAAAGGATGTTTGGTTTTTGTGTGCCTGTTTCATACAGGCAATAAATGTGTTTGTAGTACCATTCCTATATAAACCTCAAGACCCACACATTATCATAGCAAAAAGTGAACAATTAACTAAAAATTATTATTGAAAGGGATCATAGGGGCGCCTGGGTGGCTCAGTCGGTTAAGCGGCCGACTTCGGCTCAGGTCATGATCTGGCGGTCCGTGAGTTCAAGCCCCGCGTCGGACTCTGTGCTGACCGCTCAGAGCCTGGAGCCCGTTTCAGATTCTGTGTCTCCCTCTCTCTGACCCTCCCCCGTTCATGCTCTGTCTCTCTCTGTCTCAAAAATAAATAAATGTTAAAAAAAAAAAAAAAGAAAGGGATCACTTTCAGATTCTGTGTCTCCCTCTCTCTGACCCTCCCCCGTTCATGCTCTGTCTCTCTCTGTCTCAAAAGTAAATAAACGTAAAAAAAAAAAAAAGAAAAAGAAAGAAAGGGAAAGGGACCACTTTCAGATGCAGAAAGTGGTCTCCTTCCACAAAGAAAAGTACTTGTTTAAAATGATTCCCTAAACTCTGTGCTGACAGCATGAAGCCTACTTGGGATTCCCTCTCTCCCTCTCTCTCTCCGCCCCTCCCCTGTGTGCTTGCTCTCTCTCTCTCTCTCTCTCAAAGTAAATAAATAAACATTAAAAAAAAAAAAAAAAGATTCTCTAAGGGGCGCCTGGCTGGCTTAGTCAGTAGAGCATGTAACTCTTGATCTCAGGGTCATGAGTACAAGCCCCATGTTGGGCGTGAAGCCTACCTTACAATAAATAAAATAAAATAAATAAAATAAAAAATAAAATAAAATAAAATAAAATAAAATAAAATAAAATAAAATAAAATAAAATTCCCTAAGAGAACTCTTATCGTGATGAGCACTGAGTATATAGAATTGTTGAATCGCTATATTGTGCACCTGAAACTAACATAACACTATATGTTAATTATCCTGGGAGTTTAAATTGATTGAATTGGTTAATTAAATAAAATGTAATGATTCCCAACTGATGCCAACAAACCAGGGGTATAGTATATGATACAGGCTGAAAATGAAGATTTGGCAATTTTGACATACTGATGATAATGAAAGCCATGAGAGTAAAGTTACTGAAGGAGAGCATTTGAGTGACAAAGTAAAAGGCCCGAGAGGAACCCAGAGGAACCCTAATATTTAAAAGTTGGGAGAAAGTGGAGCCCTTATAAACAGTTCAGAGACACAAGGACAACCAGGAGAATGGGCCGAAGCCAAGGGCCATGAGTGCAAGAGTGCCGAGTACTGCCAGGAAACCAAGCAAAATAAGAACTAAAAATGGTCCAGTGGGCTTCAAGGGCATTCAAGAACTTGTCAAAATCATTTTCCGTGGGACGGAATGAACCACGAGAAGGTGGGAGACAGCACTGTGAACGTCCCCTTCAGGAACAAGCTCTGAGAGGGAGGAGAGTCAGTGGAGGGAACCAGAGGGAAAGGGAAGGCCTTTCTTCCAAAGGGAAAGGAAAAAAACAGTTACAAAAGGCCATTTTGGACAATGAGGAAATTCTGACTATGAACTCTATGTTCAACAATATTAATCCACCAATGCTACAATTTTTTTCAGTGTGATACAGTATTACAGTTATATAAAAGAAAAACCCTCTTTTTAGGACACTCATGCTAAGTATATAGAGGTTAATATCATAATGTCTACAGTTTTGCTGTCAAATGGAGAAGGCACAGGAGACGGAGAAAGGGAAGGAAGGGAGAGCGGGAGAGAGAAAATGGTAAAGGGTTACAAGCTGGTGAACCCAGCTGACGGGGATGTGGGTGTTCGCTGTATTAACCTTCCATCTTCTCTCTGTAGGTCTGCAATTTCTAAAGATAAGAAGTTGGGGGTAAAGTAAAACAGAACGACATGAAGGGAAAAAAACGTACCCAAACCCAAAGAAAAGGAAAAAAAGAGGAAAGGCACGTGAGCACGTTAAGAGTGTTAATACGGTAGCAGCTAAGGGAGTAAGCAACACAAGGGGGAAATGAATACCCCCACCCCTCCACAGGTACCCGCAGCTATAGAGCATATTGATGGTCTTTGGGTGGCAAGAACTTTAAAGAGCATCTCATCTGATGTCCCATTTCACTGAGGAGGAAGATGAGGGACATCCCAGCTCACAGAGATTTCTGCTATACCTCACGATGCCAATAAAGACTGCTTGGTGGCAGTTATGAAAGAAAATCCAACAGTAACAAGAACGGCAAAGGCCCCTCTAAACTTGCAGAAAACTCCTCAGAGATCAACAAAGATAAAGGAAACAATGTCATTGATATTTCTTCCATGAAGGCCCCAAATTTAAATATACAGCATTGCAAAGGACTTAACTTTGGGAATGTGGAGGTGGTAGATACAGGGCTGGGGGTGGAAGGAGGGGATCTCTCAGGCAGCTGCGAATGGCTTGCTCATTAGATTTTTAAACAATAAATAAACTAGACGTTATTCCAAGAACTAAAGAAATATTTGGTTTACTAGTTAGTATTTTTAAACTTTTAAGTAAAAATAAAGAACAAATATTTTTTAAAAGAACAATCTCCATTAGAGAAAATTTCCATTTCTCATAGCTTAAAGCATCCAAGTGCCCAGCCAAAAACGCTACATAGCCTTTGTAGGCTCCTCAGCACTTAAGGGAAAGGAATAAATGCATTTCTAAGTGGTTTCCAGGGAAGAAATAAAAGAAAATAAATCATCGTGTCCTCAGAGTATTCCGTGGGGGAAGAAAAGGCAACAGATTATTAATTCAAAATACATCAATATAAAATTTTAAGGATAAAGCGAAGCTCAGGAGAATGAAATTGCAATGTTTCATTTCCATTTTTTTGATAAATGCCTATTTTACAAGTCAGGGCAGCACATCCAGAGGGGCATGGACTTTGGAATCTGTCAGAGCTGGTCCCGATTCAGGTGAACTAGGACATGACTTTGGACAGTTCTTTCATCCAGGTTCAGCCTCCTCATCTAGAACAGGAAACTAATCAAAGCTTCCTCCAAGAGTTTTGCAGAGAAATAGAAATAACGAAAGTAGTAGGCAATCAACATAAATGACAGCTACGATTGTTCCCTTCCCCGTTGCATATCACAAAAGAAGCGAAAGAATAATAATACAGCATTGATGCTACTTCTCTACATGCAAGGTAGATAGCCCACAAGAAGGGGTAGCCTCGACTTTATATGTGGGTTACTTTTCCTCCAAAATGCCATGATACACTAGGAGGCAGAGTTCTGTATTGAGGCCGAATGACCAAAGTGGGAGGGAAAAGCCCTTCACTCTAGTCAGACCATGAGAAACAGGACGCAAGCCCTCACCCGGGCTCTGCCACTTACTAGCTATGTGTCTGTCCTTAAGCAAATCACTTTGCCTCGCAAAGCCTTGGTTTCCTTTTTTGACAAATTGAGAACAACCCTTCACAGCCTGTAGAGATCAAATGTATATGAAGGGGCCCATCCAACTATAAGAGCACTATGCAAATAAAAGGTACTTTGTGGGGGCGCCTGGGTGGCTCAGTCGGTTAAGCGGCCGACTTCGGCTCAGGTCATGATCTCGCGGTCCGTGAGTTCGAGCCCCGCGTCGGGCTCTGTGCTGACCGCTCAGAGCCTGGAGCCTGTTTCCGATTCTGTGTCTCCCCCTCTCTGACCCTCCCCCGTTCATGGTCTCTCTCTCTGTCTCAAAAATAAATAAATGTTAAAAAAAAAAAAAAAAAGGTACTTTGTAGGAGTAAATTTAATTAAAGTTAGTTTCCAAGAGCATCGACATTGGGAGGAACCGTAGAAGGGTGTGACGGTTGATGGCAAAAAACCCACTGTACTCAGAACTCCTTGGGTTCAAACCCCAACTCTGGCAGTGGTTAGTAATCTGACCCCGAAAAGTACTCACTCGCGGAGCGTGAGAGCCTCTTCAGACTACACAAAAAAAGAATAGTAACGCTTGACTCAGGTTTACTGCAAGGATTAAATAAAAAGTATGCAGAATATTGTGAACACTCTCTAGAATATAGTTAGTAATCAGGAAATAATAGCTATCATTTTCTATCAAGAGCTTTCAAAACATTCATAACCCTTAACACAATAAGTTCGTATCTAATCACCTGAATATGGGAATAATCCAAAGTAAGGAAAAACACTACATAAAGAAATTCTTCTAAGTACTGTTTATATTAGTGAAAAAAAAGGTCCCATGTTAGAGGAATAATTAAGAATATGATGATTGAAGAATTATATGATGATTCATATAATTAAGAATATGAGCCACCTGGGTGGCTCAGTTGGTTAAGCGTCTGACTTCGGCTCAGGTCATGATCTCACGGCTCATGAGTTCAAGCCCTGAATGGGGCTCTGTGCTGACAGCTCAGAGCCTGGAGCCTGCTTTGGATTCTCTGTCTCCCTCTCTCTCTGCCCCTCTCCCGCTCACACTCTGTCTCTCTCTCTCTCTCTTTCTCTCTCTCTCTCTCAAAAATAAATAAACATTAAAAAAAAGAATATGATGATCTATCCATTAAATGAAATGTTTAGTAATGGTTAAAATGTTTACAAAGCATTTATAACAACTTGAGAGATGTTTATATAACAATTTCTTAGTGCCAAAAGCAAGGCTACAAAAAATTAATGTTTAGGATGATCAAAAACCTACACTATACCAAAAAAAAATAAAACTGGAAAGAAACTATCAAAATGTTAACAGTTGTTGTCTCTGGGTAGTGGAGTGAGGAATATTAATTATTTCCAAATGCTTTTCTATATTTTACAGTATTTCTAAATGAGAAAAACTTTTTATGGATAAATATAAGTAAATACCGTTGCTTCAGTTTTCAGCAGATTTATTATTACAAAGTCAGAATAAACATTGACTAATATATTCAACAAGAGATAATGGAAGAATAAAAAAACTATAAGGGAATACTTTGACAAGTATATGCTAATAAAGTAAATAGCTTAGATGAAATAGGCAAATTCTTAGGACACAAAATGCTGAAAATGACTCAAAAAGAAATAGAAAATCTGAATAGATCCATAACAAAAGTAGAAGTAATCAAAAAACTACCCACAAAGAAAGGCCCATGTTCAGCTTTATTTATTGATTTATTGATTTATTTAGAGAGAGAGAGAGAGAGAGAGAGTGCACAAGTGGGGGAGAGAGGCAGAGGGAGGGAGAGAGAGAGAGAGAGAAAATCCATGTTGAGCATGGAGCCCAATGTGGGGCTTGATCCCATGACCCTGGGATCATGACCTGAGCTGAAATCAAGAGTTGGATGTTCAACTGACTGAGCCACCCAGGAGCCCCTCTACCAAACAGTTAAAGAATTAATATCAATTCTTCACAAGCTCTTCTAAAAGATGGAAGAGAAGAAGGAATTGCAACTCATTCTATGAGGCTAGTATTACCCTGATATCAAAACCACACAAAGACATCCCAGGGAAAAAAAACTATAGACCAATACCTTTTATGAATATAGATGCAAGAGTCATTAACAAGACACTAGCAAACTGAATCCAGCAACATATAAAAAGTATTATTATACACCGTGACCAAGTGGGATTTATCTCAGGAATGCAAAATTGGTTCAACATCTGAAATTCCATTAATGTATACTGTATCATAGAACAAAGGGCAAAAACTACATGATCGTTTCAATACATGCAGATAAAGCATTTGACAAAATTACACACCACTTCTTAATAAAATAATAAAAGCAATCAATAAACTAGGAATAGGAGTGAACTTCCTCAACCTGATAAAGAGTATCCTGGAGAAAGGCACAGCTACTATCATACTTAAAGGTGAAAGACTGAATGCTTTCCTCTATGATCAGGAACAAGACAAGGATGTGTATTCATGAATTTCTATTCAACAGTAAGAGAGGGTCTAGTCAGGAAAATTATGCAAGAAAATGAAATCAAAGGCATAGAATAGAAAGGAAGAAGTAAAACTATCTCTATTAGCAGATGACACAGTTTGTAAATAGAAAATCCTAAGGAATCAACCAAAGTCTTGGGATACAAGATCAATATACAAAAAGCAATTGTTTTTCTATACACCTGCAATGAACAATCCAAAAATGAAATTAATAAAGCAATTCCATTTTGTAATAGCATTCAAAAGAATAGAGTACTTGGGGTAAATTTAACAAAGGAAGTATAAAATGTAAATTCTGAATGCAAAAAATAGCGTTGAAAGAAATTAAAGACCTAAATAAATGGGAAGACATTCCATGTTCATGGATCAGTAGATGTAACTGTTAAGCTGGCAGTACTCCCCAGATTGATCTACAGATTCAATGCAAGCCCCATCAACATTTCAGATGGCTTCTTTTGAGAAACTGACAAACTGATCCTAAGAGTCATATGGAAGTACGAGGGACCTGGAAAGCCAAAACAACCTTGAGAAAGAAACAAAGGTAAAGGACTCAGAATCCCAATTTCAAAACTTTCTGCAAAAGCTACAATAATCAAGACAGTGTGGTATTGGCATAAGGAGACACATAGATCAATGGAATAGAATTCAGAGTGCAGAAATAAACCCTCATATTTACAGTCCATTGATTTTTGATAAGAGTGCCAGGACTATTCAATGGAGAAAGAACAGTCTTTTCAACAAATGGTCGTGGGGTGACTGGATATCCACATGCAAAGAATAAATTTGTACCTCTACCTCATACCATATATGAAAATCAACTCAAAATGTATCAAAAACCTAAATGTAAGAGCTAAAAATATAAAACTCTTAGAAGAAAACATAACCATAAATAATCTTGGCTTTGGCAATGGATTCTTTGTTATGATACCAAAAAACAAGCAACCAAAGAAAAAAATAAATTGGACTTTATCAAAATTACAAAACCTTTCTGCTTCAAAGGATATCATCAAGAAAGTGAGAAGACAGCCCACTAAATGAAAGAAAACATTTGCAAATCATATACTTGATAAAGAACTTCTAACTGGAACATATAAAGAATTCTTACAACAAAACAATATAAAAACAAATGACACAACTAAAAATGGACAAATGATCTGAATAGACATTTTTCCAGAGATCTACAAACGGCGAATGGGGTGCCTGTGTGGCTCAGTCAGTTAAGTGTCCAACTCTTGACTTCAGCTCAGGTCATGATCTCACCGTTGGGCTCTCTCTGTGCTGACCGTGTAGAACCTGCTTGGGATTCTCTTTCTCTCCCTCTCTCTCTGCCCCGCCCCTACTCATGCTCTCTCTCTCTCTCTCTCTCTCTCTCAAAATAAATAAACTTTAAAAAAAAAAAGACATTTTACAAATGGCTAATAAACACATGACAAGATGCTCAATATCATTAGTCATTAGGGAAATGCAAATGAAGACCATAATGAACTACCATTTCATACCCACTAGGATGGGTATAATCAGAAGGACAGACAAGTGTTGCAAAGGATGTGAAAAAATTGGAACCATCATAGGCTGCTGGTGGAAATGCAGAACGATGCAGGCACTTGGGAAAACAGTTTGGAAGTTTCTCAAAATGTTAAACATTGAGCCACCATATGACCCAGCAATTCTGCTCCTAGGTATATACCCAAGAGCACTGAAAACATCTGTTGACACTGTAACTTGTACACGAATGCTCATAGTAGCATTGTTCATAATATAAAAAAAATAGAAACAACCCAAATGCCCACCAACTGATGAATGGGTGAGTGTGCATATTCCTACAATGGAATACTATTCAACAATTAAAAGGAATGACATTCTGAGTCATGCTACAACATGAACTTTGAAAACATTATGATGAATGAAAGAAATCAGAGAAAAAAGACTCCATATGATCTGATTACATTTATATGAAATGTCCGGGAAGAGTCCGAATCTATAGAGACGGAAAGGAGATTAGTGATTGCCTAGGGCTGGGGAGGTAGGGGGTAGGGGAGTCACTGCTAATGGTTTGGGGGAAGGATATGAGAATGTTCTAAAATTGATAGTCGCGATGGTTGTACAGCTCTGTGAACATACTAAAAACCGGTGAATTAGACGCTTTAACCTGGTGAGTTGTGTGGCATGTGAATGATATCTCAATAAAACTGCTCTTTTTAAAAAGCAATGCAGGAAAACAGCTTGACATTTCCTCAAAAAGTTATACACAGAATTACCGAAAGACCTGGCAATTTCACTCCTAGGTATATACCCCCAAAGAACTGAGAACAGGGACTCAAACAAGTACACGTACATTCATGTTCAAAGCAGCACTATTCACAGTAGCCAAAGAGGTGGAAATAACTCAAATGTCCATCCACAAAGGAATGGACACACAAAATGTGGTCTCAACGTACAATGAAATACTATCCAGCCTTAAAAAGGAATGAAGTATGAAAGATGCTACAATCTGGATGCTAAGTGAAAGGGGGCAGAAGGTACATTGTATATGTGACATATCCAGGATAGGTACGTTCACAGAGGCAGAATATAGACGGGTGGTTGTCAGGGGCTGAAAGGAGAGAGAAATTGGGAGAAACTGCTTAATATAAAAGGGGTTTTGCTTTGGAGTGATGGAAATGTTTGCAACTAGAGAGAAGGGCAGTTACACAACTTTGTGACTGTACCCAATGCCACTGAAATGTTCCCTTTAAAATGATTAATTTTATGTTATGTGCATTTCACCTCGGTAGTTTATTTAAAAGAAAAACCAATCCAAAAATCTAAAGTAATATTTCCATTTACCTGCAACATTTTAAAAGTTGAGAAGTATTTCAAAAAGAGAGAACTCACTGTTAGGAGTTTGGCTTGGCCTTTTTGTTTGTTTAACCTAAGAAATTTGGCGAAATTTAAAGAACTCTATGTAATCCTACATATAAAAAGATAATTACTCGCTTTACTCTCTTATGGTAAATTATGACCATGGAATTAGCTCAGTTGGAGCTTTTGAAAGATTTACAGATTTGAAAGAGTTAGTACATCTCCCTACTGTGGGAGATCGGTTTTGCTAACTCACGGAGCAGAACAGCATTTGATTCCCAAGAGAAAACATCACATGCTAATTAGTAGAGAATACTCTGCATCCTAAACTGTCCATCTTAAGCCTGAGTGAACTTCCAAAAGCAACATGTGGAAGAGGAATTGGGAAAATTATCTATAACCTAGACACCAGAGGAATGGAGCGTGAGAGTGAATAATTCACATAATCTTCCCAGTTTGTTTGTTCTTTAAGTTGCTTGTGGAAACTATGTCTCTTAAACACTCAAGTGAGTTGCAACTTGGTAGGTATGAGAACCTCAGTATGAAATAAACAAAGGGAATACTTAAGCCTCTAATTATATAGGGGTCTTGGGGGGCATGTCATGTATTTAGAAACAACACCCTTTTGGGGAAGGAGATGATCTTGCATTTCCCAAACTCTACCTGGAATATTCTAAAAACATGGGGGCAAATCTCATGAAGTTCTGTGTTGAATAGCTATAAAAAATAATCCGATCACTGAGTTACAAACTCTAATAAAAAGTCAACGATGCCACTAAACACCACATAGGTATGGATACAGCTATTTATAAGCATATCGAATAAACAGAGGTAAATGCACAGAGACTTTCTTGTTCCCTGCCACAGAGTTTTAAATTGAGATTTTATATTGGTCCATTTTCAGCTGAAATCAAATCAAACATAAACTCTCTCTTAGAAAATACTTCACGGCACATCATAAATTCAGAGCTACATCTTCCTAAGTTATGCCAATGTTTAACCTTCGGCTCAAGTGATGGTGCCTTGTGCACCACCACACCGGGCTGGCGGCTGGAGGGGCAAGTGACTCGACGGGGGAAGGGGAGAGGGCGAATCCGGTGCACTCGGGCTCCCCGTTCATTCACAAAGACAGGCACCCCCACCCCACCCCCGCTGGCACTCACCTTGCTCAGATCTCGTGTCTTTCACAGACGAAGTGCCACAGCCCATGTCTTCTAAATTATGTGTGCTCATGAATTTAACTTCTCATTCCAAAACAGTGTGAAACGTGTGTCCCTTTATGCTGCGAGGAGCCACTCCTGGCTGACCCGCCTCAGTCAGAGATCCTGATGAGGAAGGCACAAGAGGGAGGGAGGGGGAGAGGGAAGCGCCCGTTAACAGCAAGGTATCTAAGGGCTTCTCGGCAGGATTCATTTTATGCTTCTTCTCAACTGCTGTTCATCATGTGATGTGGAAAGTGATCAGACATAATCTAATCCTGGTGCATTTTCCAAAACACAGCAGCCGCACCGGAGCAACCATAGATTGCTTTTCTGCTACACATAAATTATATTCCCCCCCCCACCCCCGTCTAGGTCAGATCAAGGTCTATATAAAATAAAGCATCAAAAATGGAAAGAGAAATGGAAATGTAAGAGCGTACAATTTTCTAATTGAAATACGGGGAATGGGATATGAAGGAGCTGATAGAATTTAACTGTTTTAGTTTTAAGTTCATAATTAAATCTATTTGGGTTTTTAAAAACACAGATTGGAGATGATGAGACAAAACAACATATTTAAAAACCTGTGCCAAAATTCAAATCAAAGTGAGTTCCTCAACACTGTTTCTCAGAACCGGTTGGAAAGCTTGTTTTAAAAAAAGAGGCCGAAGGCCTCCCCCCCCCCACCCCCACCCCCTGACTAGAGTTCCAGAATCAGGGAGAGTGCCCTTTATGTTTGTTTGTGGGTTTTGTTCTTTCTTTCTCTTTCTTTCTTTCTTTCTTTCTTTCTTTCTTTCTTTCTTTCTTTCTTTCTTCCTTTCTTTCTTTCTTCCTTTCTTTCTTTCTTTCTTTCTTTTTCTCTTTCTTTCTTTCTTTCTTTCTTTCTTTCTTTCTTTCTTTCTTTCTCTTTTTAAGGTAGCTCTATGCCCAAGGTGGGGCTTGAACTCAGGACCCCAGAAATCAAGAGTCAAGTGGCAAGCTCTACCTACTGAGCTGGCCAGGTGCCCCTGGGGGGAGTGCCCTTTTGAAACAAGCCAAAACGGATTTTAGTGTCCCTCCTCGTGATTGTTTTGGGTGATGCTGCCTTTATTTTGTATTGCTCCAAACCAGCCTGATCGAATCTATCTGCATTTCTTGATAGGAACAAGGTCAAAAAACAACTGACTTGGGACCCTACCAGGCACAACTATTTTTCCATTAGCAGTATGCTAAAAGCTTGAAAATTTTGACTCAACTAAAGAAAGAGAAAAATGAACAAAATACCTGAATTATGGAAATATCATTAAAACGATAATAACCTTAATAAACAGATATTCTGATCAGAGCGCGGCCTAATTCTTTTATGTATTGAAATAGTTAACCCTAGTCAACGTTGGGGTAGCTCCAAATTTGACAGGCACTTCTATCCGGTCTTTCTTACCTACATCATGGATAAAAAATGTTAACAAGGTCAGCTCCAAGGGCATTCCACTCCAGCCCGTTCTCCAGGGTCCCTGAAGATCCATTACATTCATACTCTCTGAACATATCTGTTCAGTCAGGTGGTAAATCCACCCATTGCAACTATTATCTTATTTATCTATGAGGCATCCTGGGAAATTTTGCTAAAAATTTTCATGAAATTAAGATATATACTTTGACACATTGACATTCGGGACTATCCCAGCCCCAGAAGAAGAAAACAGGAGGAGGAAGAGAAGGAGGAGGAGGAAATCAGTTTGGCATGATTTTAAATAACAGAATCATAGAAGTTTAAAACTGGGAGGGACCTCTAAAATTACCTAGAAATTGGGAATGCAAACTGGTTCAGCCACTCCAGAAAACAGTATGGAGGTTCCTCAAAAAATTAAAAATAGAACTACCCTACGACCCACCAATTGCACTATTAGGCATTTATCCAAGGGATACAGGGATGCTGTTTCAAAGGGGCACATGCACCCCCATGTTTATAGCAGCACTGTTAGCAATAGCCAAAGTATGGAAAGAGCCCAAATGTCCATCGATGGATGAATGCATAAAGATGTGGTATATATATACAATGGAGTATTACTTGGCAATCAAAAAGAATGAAATCTTGCCATTTGCAGCTACGTGGATGGAACTGGAGGGTATTATGCTAAGGGAAATGAGTCAGAGAAAGACAAAAATCATATGACTTCACTCATATGAGTACTTTAAGAGACAAAACAGACGAACATAAGGGAAGGGAAGCAAAACTCATATAAAAACAGAGAGGGGGACAAAACAGAAGAGACTCTTAAATATGCAGAACAAACAGAGGGTTACCAAGGGGTTGTGGGAGGGGGGAATGGACTAAACGGGTAAGGGGCATTAAGGAATCTACTCCTGAAATCATTGTTGCACTATATGCTAACTAACTTGGATGTAAATTAAAAAAAAAATAAATAAACATGGTAAAAAAAAAACAAGAAAGAAAAGAAAGCACTCTAAACATTTACTCCTCACAAAAACATTGAGCTAAGTACATTATTACCCATTTACTGATATTCCATGTACCTGAAAAAAAAAAAACAAACCTGACCTATAGTAATAAACAATAAACAAAATTTTAAAGAGAAAAAAAATAAAATAAAATTACCTAGAATTTACACAAAGTGCAAGGAAGTCAAGCGACTTGCCTGATGTCATATAGACACCTTGGTCGTCAAACTCTTGGATATTACCATAGCCTGGGGAGCGTTTAAAGCTCCCACTGCGCGGACAGCACCACATTAAATGAGCATCTCTGGGGGGTTAAGAAATACTGATGCCTGGGTCCCAGCCCCAGAGGTTCTGATGTAATTGGTACCGGGTGGGATTGGGCATCAAGAGCCTTTTAAACTCCCCAGATGATTCTAATGTGCAGCCAAGTTTGATAGTCTTTAATAGAGACGATGTTTTAGCGAACCCATGACGACACCTGAGGATCATCACATTTTCCTCTAAATGCTTTGACTCCATCTGTTTGGAATAAAATTTTTCCAAAGGTCATGTCAATCTTATAAAGCCGTGGTTTCGGGCATCTTATTCTTTTCTCCTTTTTGAAACTGGAGTGCTATTTACCCATCACCTGCCTTCTCTCCATACTTAGAAATTTCTTTCAGGTTCTCTGCAGCACCTATGAGAACACATCTACGGGGGCCCTTCATCACCGTTTGAAGTAGTTCATCTCAGCCTGGTGACCTCCTCCATGTGCCTAGGTCAGTGCTCTCCAACGTAAGTATCATAAGACTCGCCAGGGGGAGGTTATTAAAAAATGAAGACCCAAGCTTTACCACCAATACTCAGATTTAAGGAGTCTGGCGGGCCTGGGAATCTGCAATTAAAGTGCAGCCTCCAGAGGCACCTGGGTGGCTCAGCCACTTAAGCGTCTGACTTCGGCTCAGGGCATCATCTCACAGTTCGTGTGTTCGAGCCCCACGTCGGGCTCTGTGCTGACAGCTCAGAGCCTGGGCCTGCTTCGGATTCCGAGTCTCCCTTTCTCTCTGCCCCAATCCTGCTTGCTCTCTCTCTCTCTCTCTCTCTCTCTCTCAAAAATGAAATAAACATCAAAAAAAAAAATTAAAGTGCAGCTTTCAGGGGACTGTGACACAGGCACTCCCAGGTCTCAGTTTGAGAAACACTGCTCTCCATATCTCCCTTGGGCTTCGCGTCCATCTTTACGGTATTTATTCTACTCCTTTTTGTGAATACATAAGAGTAGGGCATTGAGTAGGCAACACTGATGCAACGATAAGAAGTGAGATATTTCAATCTTGATTTTCTTTTTGCAGAAAAAACATAAAACAGTATCTCTCCAAAGGTATTTGGTTCTCAGCCACCCCTCAGTTCATGACGCCACAAACAAAATTCCATATAAAATTCACTAGAAGCTAAAGAGCACCAGACTCGAGTATGTTTCTGTCAGACTGTAAGATCCCACGGGTATCTTTCTTTCTACGTACTCCTCCTTGAACCTCTGGCACCTACACAGTGCCTTTCACACAGCAGGTGTTTGAGAAATGCTAAATGAATTAATGGAGATTTCTAAGTCAGACTCCTTTAAAAAAATGAATTGCTCAAAGTCATTATTGGTCTGTGATTTGCTGCAGATACATGCTATTCGAATATATAAAAGCCTTTTATTAAACCAGAAAATGGGTAGTACTTAGACATTCCTTTTTAAAGAAGGTTTTAAAATCATGATGGAGAAAAAACTGAGGATTGTTCTAGAATTCTTTGGTTATTAGGAAACAACCTGCTGTTCGAATTTTTACATTATTAAGTAACAATCACTAAGCGAATTATTCTCAAACTGTTTTTCTCCTTCAGGTAACAGGTAAAACAAACAAAAAAGCTCCTTTCAATGCTCACCAAAACAAGAGGTGGCTAAGGCCAGGTGCCACTTTTTACTCCCACACTCTGTCCAAGCTAGACTGCCATCATCCACTTAAAGGCAGAGAGGAAAACAAGTTTTTAAGCAGCGTAGGTACCTTTGAGGACATCTCTAGCTGGCTGTTAAGCTGACAAAAATGATTTGGGGATTTTCCATTATTTGAGAAAAATCTAAGTTTCTTCCATTTCTGGCCCTCTGTCAGCACTAGAAAAGCATTTAGTGTGCTAAAGAAGTCTCTGGAGAAATGATTCCCTCGGGCCTGAAAGGGGTCCTCTGGCTCAGGAGGTGGGGAGTTTCTGCAGGGTTCACAAAGACCCCGGAATGCCATAGTCAGTGACATGTACCACTGAAAAGGTAGATCTCGGCAAAAAAAAAAAAACCAGCTTGAAACCTTCCCAGAGCGGCTGCCCCTACCAATATCTATACGCCAAAGATGGTTTTAAAGCACAAACATGAAACAGTGACTCATCACTGGCGCTCACTTATAATCTGCGAAAGAAAAGGCTTCTAAGGCTTCTGCTAAAAGGCTTTTACTGTAAGTGGGGGCAGCCAGGGTAACTGAAGGGCAGAACTGTTTGAGGTCCGGCTCTCTTCATCCCACTTTTCACTTCCCAAGGTGAAAACACAAGAAAACAACAAGAGATGGCCCTCGGAGCCAACCTAACCTCGGCCATTAAGCACCCTCCAAGAGCTAGCCCGGCCTCCCCAAGTTGTTCTTATCCGTTCTGAACTTTATTGTATCACCAAGCGCATTCTTATTGGACTCCCACATCTCAGCTCAGCCACCTGGGCCTTGATTCTGCCTCTGGCCTTCTAGATTTGAATGGCGTGGTTACCCATGCTCAAAACTCAGCCTTTCTCAGAGATGCAGCCTTTTATGAGAAATTCCTACTCTGGTTCCGGCCCTGCGGAACCCAAACCCGGAAGCCATAGTCATTCAACCGGCACCACACCCCCAAGCCCAAAAAGTGGGAGTTCAGTTGGCAGGTCTAATTCTTCCCCCGGGTTCATTCTCTCCAGTATTCATCAAAGACAAGCGTTCTGTAGCCTGATGTCTGTGGCCTAAACATAACCAAGGGGCACAGAGTGGGGCAGAGGTGTCCTTGGCAGATGGCCCTAGAGAGGCCCCTTCCAGCCCAACCTGTGCAGTGGAACACTCTAGCGTTTCCTCGTGTCCAGGCTCTCGAATGAATAAGGGGCGGTCTGTGAGCCCAACCTGGTGAGTCTTCCTCGCTCTCATCAGATGAAAGGATAAGAAGAGGGAGCAAACTACACTGACCACCAGAAGGTGTCTGAAGGCATGTGGTACCGTATTGACAGGATGGGAAGCAAGGGGCAGCTTGGCCTGGTGCCAGGTTTTCCAAAATATGTCTGTGGGAGAGTAGTTCTCTGTGCTTTAGGATTCCGGGAATAAGACAAAAAAGGCCCCACAGTCAAGTAAGACAGATTTCCTGACTGCAGGATTCCTCACGTCCCAAACAGCCTCGCAGGGGACAGCTTTTGAAGAAAAGCATCTCAAGAGTATATACTGTTCCTAACTGCTTGTTCCTAACTACCTACTGATGGCTCAGTAGAGCCCGGGGCTTAGAAGTCACACAAACTGGCTGGCTCAGTCATAGGAGATGTGACTCTTTTTTTTTTAATGTTTATTTATTTATTTTGAAAGAGAGAGAGAGAGCCTGCGAGCAGGGGAGGGGCAGAGAGAGGGGGAGAGAGAATCTGAAGCAGGCTCCGTACTGTCAGTACAGAGCCCGACACGGGGCTGGATCTCACCAACCATGAGATCATGACCTGAGCGGAAATCCAGAGTCGGATTGTTAACCGACTGAGCCACCCAGGCGCCCTGTGCAGGCGACTCTTAATCTCAGGGTCATGAGTTCAAGCCCCACACCGGATGTGGAGCCTACTTTAAATAAATGAATGAATAAATGAATATTGACTTTTGTAAAAAAAAAGAAGAGGTCAAACAAACCAGAGTTTAAATTCTCAGCTAGTCATTAATTCCTCTACACCTCGCTTTTCTCATCACAGGAGTAATAATGCCTACCTTACAGGCTTGTACTGAGGAGCTCAGTGGTGGGGGGAAAAAAAAACAGTTTGAACAAAAAGCAATTCTTCTTAGCTGATGAGTCAGGAGGGGTCACGCACTGGTGGGTGCCCGCCCCGCTAGGAGTGCTGAAACGGGACTGTGTTTGCTCAAATCTCTTCCTTCAGAATGCTTGGTCTGGGACCTCCCAGAGACTAAAACCCTGGGGCGTCTGCTCCTTCTGGGGGTAACTGTAGAGTCATAAGAAATGGCCTTTTTTTCCCCCCCGCTGAGAGCACAAAGACCCGAAAGCATGCTATGCCGGTAATAATAACAATGTAGCGAAAATCACTACTATTTGCTAAGGACCGCTATTTACCCAGCACAGTGGGTGCTTTCTATTTCTATTATTCCAGTCAATCTTAACAGCAACTTTTAAGGTAGTATCATCACCCCCATATTACAGATGAAGAGCTGAGACGCAGAAATTAAATATTGTACTCCATGGCACAGCTGTGTAGGAGCAGCGCCGAAGACCCATTCTGTGTAATAATTAAAGAACAAAAGTGTCCACGAAAAGGTCGGCTACCCCTTGGTGGCAGATCAAATCCGATCAGTCTATGCAAGCACTAAATCACTCCGGAGAACTCTCGACCATCGCAAGGAATTCTGTTTCCCTTTCTTGCAGAGAGATACAAGAGGCCAAAGGGGCTCAGAAGATTTCTGAACACAAAGTTGTGGAGCGGGCTTCAGGGACTGCCCCCGCGAAGGGGCTGGAAGGGTTTCCCAAAGTATCTCTTCCCTCATTTCTCGTCCTCACCCGAGTGACCGCAGAGTTTTTCCAAATGTCGCGCTCATTTGAAATAGGCTGCGACCCTTCACATTGCAAAGTCAGCTGTACATCCTTTTAAGATGATGATAGCCGACTGGGAATCCGAATCTTTGAGAAAAATCATTCCGAGAAATTGCAAAGCAACAAACAAACTGTAAGGAGCGCATGTTTCCTGTCCTGTTGCTACCCAATATATGTTTATAATGTAGACTTTCGCTTGCTCAAAATACCCGAGAACAAACAAACATATTACCTCTTTCTTCCGCTTGGCCAATGCAGAGGTTTTTCCTCACCCTGGGTGTTTCAAGAGAAACACACACAAGAAAAAACCTTGTCTACGAGGGGTGCACTGGTCTGAAAGAGAAGAGGTACAATCCCAGCTCTCTCTGGAGCACCCTCCCCCCCCCAACACACGCGCACACACACGTGCAAGCACGCATGCATTCACACAATCTGCAACTCACATCTCTGCAGCTCTCTGCAGGGAGAACTCTTGCTGAAATAAATCAAGAAATAAACACACATGCGCACACACGAAGAAATAACTCAAACAGGCCACGGCTGCTTTGCCTTTCAGCCTGGAAGGCGAGCTCGAGTCAGAGAGCCCGGAGAGAGGCTGGGTTGGCCCGTGAGCCACAGCCATCTGCCCCAACCCTGCCCCGGAGGAGATAAAGGGAGAACACTCGAGTAATGGGCTGCGGTCACATGACTGCTTCCGAGGGGACCAGGCTCTGTACAGGCAGGACCAGGCCGCTGTTTGCATACATAATCTGCATCGATACAAAATACACAATGAATTTTAAAGAAGGGCAGAAAAGCATTCAGTGGCTCTTTAGGATAACTGAGGATGACTTTTAGGCAACATTACCGTAACCCGGGTATGACCGAGAGAAGTGGAAACACTAAACATTCCTCCTTAGGGCTCGAAAAGGCACGGGCTTAAGGGAGCGGCCTTGGCTGCTGTGCTGCAAATGCATTTACATGACAGTTTTATTCCTCTAGCTATTCTATTAGCTGCTTGACGGAGAACCTATCTGTGAAAGAGAGCTTCGCCTCCCTTCATCAGCAGAAAGGAAATTGAAAGTTGACCTGTCATTTTGCTGAGCTCGCTGAGGAGGGGGGGGGGAGGAAGACCCATTTGAAGAAGCAGGTGCCCATATCAGTACCGGCTGCCACCAGCCACAGTTCTGTCGGCTTTCGAGGCAATGCAGCGGATTCTGGCTCCCAGACTCTCATACTGACGGCAGCTGCACCCACAGCAATTTTCCTCCCAAATTCTGCCTGGCTGGTTACACGGCATATGCTCTTGAGCTTCCCAGCCTTGGGCACTGCAAGCTAGGATTTAAAGGACTCTGGCCAAGATCATATCATAACCCCACCCAAGCTGCTCTTTAGCCAATTCCTCTCTGCGATCGAGAGCCATAGGAGATCCAGTAAAGTGGTTACCTAAGCTTGCTATTTAATCTAATGGAGTCACTTTAAAAATCACTGGAAAGGCAGCTCTGGGCGTCTGCACTCCTATTAGCCTATTAAATATTATCAGAGGGCCTCATTATGAGGCAATACAACCATACAGGTTTCCATGGTAGGGACTCCAAGACTAAGACCTAATGAGGCTGCCATACACAGTATAAATGACAGCGTAATTACCCAGGCTCTCAAAAGATAGTGGACAAAGTCGCTCTACGGCCACTGTGTTTCCGGCCAAATGCCTATTCAATCCACGGTGATTAAACGATGGCTGTGTCTAGATACGGTTGTTCAAATGTCACCCCTTCTATGTGAAGCCTTTCCTAAATCACCAAAGGGGAGTTAGGCAGTCTTTTCTTCTGGTTCCACAAGCTCTGTGCGTGCCCACTTACAGAGCTTCCCAAAGTGCGCTACAATTTGTCCTTTTACATGCGAAATCCTGAAAGGGAGGGATCCATGTCATTCCTCTTGGCATTCCCAGCCCCAAATGCCTAAGAGGTACTCACCAGATATTTGTCTAATCGCAGAAAGAGAGGAAAGGAGGGAAAGAACTCGTGGTGTAGGTGGCTATTTTAACGGCCGGCCCCTGGACCATGAATTGCATTGGCGGTAGCCTTTGTGTGATCTGTCTGAAACTCAGAATTTGCTTAAAATGAAGAATTTCACCCTATTTTCCCACTGTACAAAGAATGCCAAAATGGGACTCGGAGCACCACAAAGAATCTTATAGCCAGCCAGCCTCCACTGTTGAACGAATCAGCACTGACATAGGTGAACAGTAATGATAATAACGTGTATTGAGCATGTGTACTAGGTTCTAGGCACTTGTTAATTTGACATGTGTTAATCTTATTTAATCCACACACCATCCTATTATCCCTGTTACGCTTTAGGAGCTCTAGCCCGAAGTCAAACAGCAAATGAGTGGCAGAGCTGGGATTTGAACCCAGGCACTTTGATTCTGGAACTCCTGCTTATGATATCCTTACTCTATACTGCCTCGGTCAGCACCTTATGTGTTGGCAAAGTGAAGGTTCCAGCCTCTTCTCAGATGCTCTGTGACTTTCCTCCAGCTGAGCAGGGATGTGTTCTCCCGGCCTGAAAACAGAAAAAATAATCGGCAAAGTAATGCTAACAGTTTTAAACTCACTCGTTAACAGATTTGTACCCCTCACAGTCAAGGGCGATTTCTCTCTCAGTGGGCACATCATCCTATGAAAACAGCCAACAGGAAAGGTGAGGGTTCACTTCCCCCCTAGGAAAAGGTCAACTAAGATGGCCTGTGCTCTTCAAGTCAACACAGCGTCATCGAGCCACCCCTACGTGGCAGATACTGTGCTGAAGGATGGAGACGTAAATGGCGAACAAAATGGACATGATCAGGTGAGGCAAACACACAGGTGAATAAGTCATCAAAATAAAATCACAAATTACAATCTTTCTCTCATATCGAAATATAAACACCAGGCATCTAAAACAGTGCTAGGCACAAAACAGGTCTTCATTACACGAATAAATGAAAGCAAATCAGTATGATAGGATCTCTAGTAGGACAGCTGAGGGGCACAGAGAAAGAACCCCATCCCCAAGAGGGGGATAGAGGAAGGCTTTCTAAAAGAAGTGATGCTGGAGTGCCTGGCTGGCTCAGTCAGTAGAGTGTGTAACTCTTGATCTCAGGGTTGGGAGTTCAAGCCCCACGTGAGGCATAAAGTTCAGTTTAAAAATAAATACATAAAAGTAAAGAAAAATCAAAGAATGATGCCCGGCCCTCAGGCCCTAATGACCCAGCAGTCAACCAAGGAGAAAGGAGGTGAGGGAGAGAAGAGGCAGACAAGAGGGACGCGTATTCTTGCGCATGGGCGTATCTTACAGTACTTAACAAGGATGTGAAATGGGAGAGGGAAAACAAAAATCAGCACGAACGGAGTTCCGAACACGGCAAGTAGACTTACAAGCGGGTAGAGAAAAGTGCCCGTCTGCTATGACTGAACAATGGCAGCCTCTCCAGCTCTACAGGCTGGACTCCCCTCTTTCGTGGCTGTCTGTCCTTCCTTCCTCACTTCCCCATTTCCCTACTGGGTTTGCCTTCACCTCCCAAGTAGACGCAGTCTCACATGCTTGGCTCGCGGTCTGCCTCTGAGGGGACCCAAGCCAGGACATTCGTCTAGTCTATGGCGGCAGCAAGCTACAGAAAGAGAGGAACAGAGAGGGCTGATTACCTCACAAGGGAGAGACTGAGCGTTGCAGGCAAGGCTCCCCTACCTCGCAAGCCTCCTGACGTTGGCCACACTGCCATCTCCTACCAAGGAGAAGTAATGCTAATGGGCAGCTCCTCTTACTGGTCATGACACACACTGAGAATATGCTGGACTCGAGACAGAACAGCTGGGTTTGGGAAGAGACTGAGGAGGAAAAAAAAAAAAAACACCCGATGTGTGCAGATCTATCGGGTGGTGAGTACTTAAGGTGTCTGTCCACGCACGGCCCCTGATACAGCAACGCCCGATAGCACTCCTTTGGACGGTAGAAAGCAAAATACTGGAACTCACATTTTTACCTATTTTTAAACTCCTTTTGAATTTCCTGCTTTCACGTGTGTGTGGCAATGTAGACAATATACGAGTTCGGTAGTATCAGTTACAAATAAGTTAGTATGCCTGTATGAGGCGTCCAGTCTCAAAAAGCTTTTACTGTGACCGGTTCGTGATCAAAAACATTCAAAGAATCTTGATTTCGAGAGCCTACTTCCTTTTAGAGAGCAGGAAGGAACACCAAGCGATTTCACTTTTCAATAAAGAGAAAGGACTGAGCATATTTCCAGGGATGAATTTTGGGTATTGAAAAGCCACGTTAAGTAGGAGAAAAGAGAGGCCAGATTTGGCACGTCATCAGAAAGTCATTAAAAGAAATTAAAGGTGGGTTACAATTCACTATCCAGGGAAAGAAATTCCTAAAGGTCAGTGCTGGCCAGATGTATCTGTTGGGGTCACCTGGTCAGCAGCCACAATGACAGGCTGGAACAGCTGTCATTATGTGTTGAAGTTTACAAGTTCGGCTTTGAAAAGTCTCCATCTTGGGCACAAAAGTTGACCTTTCCACGGCTGTAATTTAACAAACAGAAGATTGGTAAGTATGAAAATTTAAATTTTGACCACTGCTTAACCTAACCCTAGCTTGGTCTGAGATAGCTTAAGTTGAAAACAAAAAACAGGGGTGCCTGGCTGGCTCAGTTGATGGAACATGCGACTCTTGATCTCGGGGTTGTGAGTTCGAGCCCCATTTTGGGTGTAGAGATTACTTAACAAAATAAAATCTTTAAAAAAACAAAACAAAACAAAAATAAACCTCTTTGAATTGACCCTGAATGTTCAGAAATCAAATCAAAAAGCTTCACGGAGAGTCGTGGTCTGGGCAGAATAAGGACACTCTCCCCACTCGACCTGTCTCTCCTGCAGAAGGAAGCTATAAAAAACCTGGGCAGAATCCACGGAGCAGCTGTTTGAGGACTGTGGCAGGCAGACCCAAGATGGCCCCCAATAATCCCCGCCTCCTGGTATTCACGCTCTTGTGTAATCCCTCTCCTTCCGTGTAAAGCTGGATCTAGTGACCGACTTCCAGTCAATAAAATACAGCAAAGGTGTTGGGTCATTGCTTCTGTGACTAGGTTATAAAAGATTGTGACTTTCTGTCTTGCTAGCAGACTCTCTCTATTGCCTTCACAACTTGCCCGCTTTTGAGGAGGTAAGCCGCCATGTTGGAGAGGCCTATGTGGCAGGACTGAAGGAAGTCTCTGACCAAAAGCCAGCAAGGAATGGAGGCCCTCAGTCGGACAGGCCTCAAGGAACTGAATTCTCCCAACAACCACTTGAGTTTGGAGGTGGACCCTTCTCCAGTTGAGCCTTACAACGACTGTAGCCTAGCCAACACCTTGATTACAACAGCTTGTGAGGACCCACGGAAGCCACGCCTGGATTCATAACCCACAGAAGCTGCGAGATCATAAGTGTGCACTTTAAGCTTCTAAAGTTTTTGGTAACTTGTTGCGTAGCAATGAACAAGTAACACAAGGACCCTGAAAAGTCAGCAGCAGAAGGAAGACTGAAGAAGATGATCAGAGTTTGAAGTACCACAAATTGGTACCATTTTTTCCCCCCGTGGTTCCCCTAGACTGGATTTGAGGAGGCAGAAATTCAAAGGACAGCCACTGCACACCCATTAGGAGAGTTAAAGACAATATAATAATACCCAGCACTGGTATGGAGGGTGTGGAGCAACGGAGACTCTCACGCTTTGCTGGTGAGAATGCAAAAGGGTACATTTACTCTGAAAAAGAGTCTGGTAGTTTCTTATGAACTTGAACACACTCTCACCTTATGACATCACAAGCCTACCCCCGGGCATTTACTTTAGAGAAATGAAAGCTTATATTCACACAAAAGGCCTGTACCAACAGGCTCATATCGTCCAATACTGAAAACAGCCCAAAGGTCCTTCAGGGGGTGAATGTATACACAAACCGTGGGGCAACTTAACAACTAAAAGGAGATTATCGACACGCACAACCTGGATGAGTCTCAAAGGCGTTATGTTGAGTAAAAGAAGCCGGCTTAAAAGACCACATACGTTGCTATGACATTCTCAGAAAGTCAAAACCACAGTGATGGAGAACTGCTCCGTGGTTGCCAGCGTTTCTGGGTGCGGGAGGGTGTGAGTACAAAGGGGTGGCAAGAGCCAGTTTGGGGAGGCAGTGTTCCGTATCCTGATTGGGGTGGCGGTTACACTAACCTATCCATGTGTCTGGATTCACAGAACTGTACGGGTCGATTTTACTGTACACGAATTTAAAATTTTTTAAAAAGCCTCAGAGTTGGCTCTGGTCTAGTGCCTTAGGGTCTGCAAGATATTAAAGTCCCCACGGACTGATTTTGCCAAGGGCCTCCCTAAATCACAGCCAGAAGCAGCGTCTTCCTACAATGAACCACGAGCACTAAGGAAAACGCTTGCTCTTCCCTCTGACTTCACTTGTAGCTCTCCACCCAGGGGCAAAACTCGAGAAACAGAGATCCCCGTGAGAAAACACAGCCCATCCATTCTCTATTCGACAGGTACTTCCCGAGCGTGTTCCAGCTACGAGGCAGGGATAAAAAAAAATGAATACATTCTGATCCATTTCCCTTCCAGGTTCACAATTGAATGAGGGACACGGGTCTGTCCACAAATAATTTCAAGACAGGAGGCACAGGTACAGAGATATGCCCACGTACCGCTGGAGTCTAGAAGGATATTAGTTCTGCCAGGGCAAGTGAGGAAATACTTCACAGAACGTGCAAGATGGGAAAAGGCAGTCCAGGGAACATGGGAGCGCGTTATATTTGAGTAGTGCTTCCTGAGACTAGGGGATAGGGGGTGTGCAAAGCTGAGGATGGGGAGGTAGGTTGGTGCCAATCCTAACAAGGAACTCAGGGTTTTATCATCGGTCAGGGATTACAATTTCGAATGCTTGCATGGGCTGGGGCAGATAATATAAATGAACAATACAACCTAGGTGGAAGTGATGGAACATTCTAGGGAGTTTTTTTGCCTAAATGAAGCAGCTGCTACTTACTGGTAGCTCCCTCTTAGGCTGCCATCCAGAAATCCTGGCCCAGCGCTGCGCGCTGTAATTTTTCGAGAGAAGCTGAACATATTTTTATGTAAAAATCTCCCTATTTTTAAATGTCACAATGGGTCTATTTCTGCAAATTTAAGATGCCATCGATTGTCAGGTACATCATTGTTTTATGTACCAATAAGAAAGAAAAAAGCCACCCATCAAACCATGACACCCCATCGATTTTAACACACATTCCAATCTCAGAGGTGCTAAAGTGTGAAAAACATGTACATCTCAGAATCAATGAAATGCAGTGATTCTCATCTTCTCAAAACACTGTACAGACTCCATGGATTCGGTGGGAGGCGGACAGACTGTAAACTCGGTTTAAGTGAAGGGAAGCCTGAGGGTAATCTGATCAGATTCCAGCTTCAGGAAGATCACTCTGAGGGGCCGATGATGATGAACTGGGGAAAAGCCAGCCACAGGAAGACCAAGGAGGAAGCTCCCGCAACACCCCAGGAGATGCTAAGGGCTGGATTAAAGCGGTGGCAGCGGGGATGGAGAGGAGGGGCCAAATGTGAAAGCTATTCCGGTAATAAATCCCACAGGTCCCAGCCTGGGTATGGGAAGTGAGGGAGGCAGAGGCATCAAGAATGATCCCGAGGTTTCGAGTCTGAAATCAGAGATGCATGAATCACTCCTTCAATATCTATTGGGTGTCTACCATACTCCAGGCATGACACTGAGTGCTGGGTAAAATGGTGGACAAGACAGACACGGTCCCTGCCCTCTTGTCACCTAGTCTGGTGGACAATGCCATCAACTGTGGGAGAGTATTAACGGGGACAAGGGCAGGACGCGAAGGGGAGGTGGAGAAAAATAACCAGTTCAATTGTCCCATCGGCAGCAGAAGCCTGGGTTTAGGGCCCAGGAAATAAATCAGGTCTGCAGATTTGCATTAAGAGGTCGTCAGGTTACAGATAACGACTGAAGCAATTAGAGGGGATAAAACAGCCAGGGAGAGCTTGTAGAGAAAGAAGGCAAGATGGGTAAAAGCAGAAGCCCGTTTAAAGGAAATGAGGAGGAGGGGGAGGGAACAAAGGAGACTAAAAAAGGAACGATCTGGAAAGGAAGAGGCCCAGGAGAGAGGGGTATCTGCAAACCAAGGGAGACGGGTATTATCATAGAAGCCAATATACTTTTATCTATCATTACTGAATAGAAGTAATTTACCTTGGCAATGTTCAATTCAGATCCTTCAGAGTTAGGGGTGTCTTGCACGAATGCCAAGTAGGCTTATCAGAACCGCTTCTTATTTAGAGTTGTGATATTTTTAAATATTGCCACAATCTGTTCCTTTAGCTTGTATGTGCTTGCGTTTTGCGTGTATCTCAGTTTGACATCTAGCATGAGTCAATGGCAGAGTAATGGTAATTTCTTACTTCTCCTTATTTTCCTTCTTCAGGAGCTATAATCTGCCATTCGAAGACAAAAATAAAACAAGAATATACATTTATGCAACTCCCTTTCATACCAAAGCGCTGGGAATTGGGCAAAACTGATCTAGGCACACAGCGGAGTCCCCTCGCAAGATCATCGTGAGGCTCGCGGCCCAGAGCTCTGTCACAGGTGAGCCTGGGATGTGGTAAGGTCCTCTGGTCCTCTGGTCCTCTGGAATTGTTCAGAAAGGTCCTTCGTTCCATTGGACAGGAAACAAGGCCCAAAGAGGTTGGGTGGCCTCCCCAACATTACAGTCTTACGATTTGGTGAATACTACTCCTCCTACATCAAGGTGACCCAATTCTACCCTATAAAGATAGCCCCAATATAAATTAAAGTATGTAAATTATATGAAAGTATGTAAAATATATATTAAAGTATGAAAACCTCCATACACAAAACATAAAGCCTACAAGAGTTGGCGAAATAAACAGAGGAAGGAGGTTAACTTTCAGCCACACGTTCCATGCCAACCCAGATTTCATTCGACTCATCTGCTCCATTAAGAGTTCTTACCCTTCTCTCCAAGTCCCGTCAGTTCTACACGGGTTCAAGGAAAACAGACTCCTAGATCTTCACTTTGTTGGCCACTGAATCTTTCAGCCTGACCTGCAGGCTCAGGACACAAGCCATTGTCACACTTAAAGGTCTTACTTAGAGAGAATTCCTCAGCCTCATCTGGAATTTTCCAGAGGTAGATTCTAGAATGACTCTTTAATAGGTTGTCCTGGCAACCCCACAATGTCAGATGCAAATATGACAGTACCTGCCAACAGAACATGAAGAACACAACCTGGATGAGAGGACCACTTCCTGTTTATTGGGAAGACGGCTTCCAGGTTCTTCGAGCTTTCTTTTTGCCACCATTTGCCTCGCTGTCAACCATTTTTGTGCTTATGAACACAGGAAACAAAGAACAGTTGGTTTCCTGGAGGCGCGCTGAATCTATTAGCTAAAACAAAGCCTGGGAAAGATCCATGGCTTTCTTTTCAAAACCCTTGCTACTGGGGCGTCTGGGTGGCTTAGCTGGTTGAGCGTCCGACTTCGGCTCAGGTCATGATCTCACGGCCCGTGAGTTCGAGCCTCACGTGGGGCTCTGTGCTGACAGCTCGGGAGCCTGGAGCCTGCTTCCGATTCTGTGTCCCCTTCGCTCTCTGCCCCTAGCCCACTCGCATTCTGTCTCTGTCTCTCTCAAAAATAAATAAACACTTTAAAAAATGTAAAAAAAACCCTTGCTACTATTGCCTGAGATGACCAAGTGCTCGTTGTGAAGCCTTTAGAAAAGTTTTTAGGGAATTGTCTTTAAGAGCACTTCTTTTTTTTTTTTTTTAATATTGAAAATCTTTTTTATTTTATTTACTTATTTTTTTAAAATATGAAATTTCTTGTCAAATTGGTTTCCATACAACACCCAGTGCTCATCCCGACGGGTGCCCTCCTCCATGCCCATCACCCACTTTTCCCTCCCTCCCACCCCCTCAACCCTCAGTTTATTCTGTTTTTAAGAGTCTCTTATGGTTTGCCTCCCTCCCTCTCTAACTTTTTGTTTCCTTCCCCTCCCCCATGATCTTCTGTCAAGTTTCTCAGGATCCACATAAGAGTGAAAACATACGGTCTCTGTCTTTCTCTGTAGGACTTATTTCACTTAGCATCACACTCTCCAGTTCTATCCACGTTGCTACAAAAGGCCAGATTTCATTCCTTCTCATTGCCACGTAGTATTCCATTGTGTATATAAACCACAATTCCTTTATCCATTCATCACTTGATGGACATTTAGGCTCTTTCCATAATTCGGCTATTGTTGAAAGTTAAGAGCACTTATTCCTGTCTTGGTATCATTCGTAGACTCATTCAATAAACATTTGTCGAGCACCTATGGTGTGCCAGGCACTGTTCTAAACCCTAGGGATATATCAGTTAACAGAACTGACAAGTCCCTTCCCTCGTGAAGTTTATAGCCTAGTGGGGGAAGTAAACATTAATTGAATAATCATAAAAATAAATGTGAAATTGCAAAGGAGAAGTACATGCATCATGAGAGTGAGTCAGGAGGTCAAGCAAACGCTTATCAGAGAAAGTAAGCTTTGAACTGACACCTAAAAGACAAATACTGATTAATGAGGTAAAGGTGTTGATAGGGGGAAGGAGTCAGGCATACACTTAAGACTAGTGACCTGGACTAAATAACTGAAGTCTATGATTTCGGAACTTTCAAAGGAGAATCTAGAGTTTAATATAGGTAGGTCTTAAGTTTACCAAACCTGAAGTTAGTATTTTCACCAATATTCCAAAGAGTACAAGATCTGTGGGTCTCATCTACAGAAAACCCTTAGACAGTGCTTCTCAAACTTTAATGTGCTTATAAACCACCTGGGATTCTTGTTAAAACACAGGTTCCTGGGCCCAGCCCCTAGAGGTTCTGATTCAACAGATCTGGAGTGGGGCTCATGAATCTGTGTTTCTAATAAGCTCCCAAGTGATAGAGAAGCATATGTTGAGTGGCACTGTTCTACAACACAGTATGATTTTTGTTTGTTTAAATCTCTATTTCTTTTTCAATCCACTCTTTCAAAACTTTTATTTTTTTTAATATTTACTTTTGAGAGAGAGAGACAGACACAGAGCATGAGCAGGGGAGGGGCAGAGAGAGAGGGAGACACAGAGTCCAAAGCAGGCTCCAGGCTCCGAGCCATCAGCACAGAGCCTGACTCAGGGCTCAAACCCACGAACCATGAGATCATGACCTGAGCCAAAGTCAGAGGCTTAACGGACTGAGCCACCCAGGCGCCCCAGTCTTTCATAACTTTTAAAGTCAAACTACATCCTACCATGTTCTCATGCTTCTTATGGTCAATGCAGTGGTTATTACCAAAACCACAACCAAAAAAAATGTGATATACAAATAAAACAATGCCATAAGCTAAAGATTTCAAATACTTGGAAAGAATGAGGAAAATAAAAATTAGAAGCAAACTGAGGTACCAGTAATGTGAAATTTCACTGATTGACCCAAGTGAGGCGGATTGTTATTCTTACTTAGTGAGAAGTCCACTTTTCAAAGCAGCTTTAAGGAAATGTCATATAAACTGACCTGATGTAACTCAGGACAGGAAATTTCTATATGTGTCATGGCCCTTGTACTTTAACAGGTACACTTTCATTCTTGAATGCAGCTCTGGATTTTGCATCACATGAGATGAAAATAACCTTTGCAGAGGCCAAAGGCAGGCCACCCCAAAGCGTGTCACTTTGGCATGCAGATTTCCGGCTAAGAACAATCAAGGCCCAAAAAGACGCAGGAAGCAACTTCTGCCTTCCCTCCAACTGCAGAAAAGAATTTAGATAGAGGACCTGCTCCAGGAAGAGAGCTATTGCCATAGTAACTATAGCATGATATGAACTAGGTATGGTAGACATGAAGGAACCTAGCAAGACCCGTTTGATCAAACGCCTCTCTATGTCCCGTTGCTTCTGAGCGGCCAGCCGACATTGGTTTACCAACATTTTTTTCTTTTTCATCTTCCTGAGAATTGTTTCTCCTTCCCTTCGAATTCCCAGACCGCTTACCCCCTTCTCCTTGGTTCAGGATGACATATATCATATACCCTATCGTGCCTGTCTTTGGGATCTCATGGCTGTGTGCATTTTCTGCATGTTGTTATTTTCTCCTGTTAGTCTGTTTCACGTCAATTCAATTCTTAGAACTTTGAGGGGCATCGAAAAAAATTCCCCCCCCCCAGTACCTCCCTTTTAGGGGTGTTTCTTACTACCAAATACAATTCCTGCTAATATGTCATGTTCCCACCGGCGTGGCTATGTGAAAAGGACATTATGAAAAACAAGTTAGTGAGAGATCCAAGATTTCTATGGATTGTTTTCCCTGAGAAGGTTGTGAAATTAATATAGGGCCTAGAGCAAATTATTGCCATTTTTAAAAAGTAAAAATGAAGTCTTCCATGCATGGAAGAGTAGAAGGATTGGGAAAGGGAACCAGGAGTCAGTTCTTGTTATTTCATAGAAATATCAGCCCTGCCACTTAACAGCTGTGTGTGAACTTGGGACAATTACACGACCTCTCTGTGCCTGTTTCTTAGAAAACTGGGATAGTGGGGCGCCTGGGTGGCTCAGTCGGTTAAGCATCCTGCTTCAGCTCAGGTCACCATCTCGCGGTCCGTGAGTTCGAGCCCCGCGTCGGGCTCTGTGCTGACTGCTCAGAGCCTGGAGCCTGTTTCAGATTCTGTGTCTCCCTCTCTCTCTGCCCCTCCCCCGTTCATGCTCTGTCTCCCTCTGTCTCAAAAATAAAAACGTTAAAATAAAAAAAAGAAGAAAAAGAAAACTGGGATAGTGATAGTACCACCACACTTGGAATAATGGATTCCAAGGAATAAATGATTTCATATAGACCATGGCAGCCTAGTTAGCTACCTAACCCATATCCATCCTCCCTTTCTTCCTTACCAATAAAATCTCAAGTTTGTTCTAGGTGGCAACGGGCTTAGCCCACAAAATTTGATTGGCTAGGTCCCCTTGCAGTTAGGGGTGGTCATGTGGCACAGCTCTGGCCAAGATATAAGCAGAAATCTCCTGGCCGAGGCTCCCAGAGAAGCTGTTTTCCCGATTAAAAAAAAGACAAGACTCGGCTAGCGTGAGCCCTCTCCTCTTTGCCCTTCCCCCACTCTGCCTGGCACCGGGACACGGCGTCTGGAGGAAGGAGCAGCGTCCTGTGAGCATTAAGAAGAGAGCCCCATGCTGGGAATGATAATGCAGAAGGGCTGAAAGATGAGCCTGAGACACGGATGATACCGTGAAGTTGCTTCTTGCCTAACTTCATAGGACATGGGATAGAAAACAACCCCTCTGGGTCAAGTCCTGGCTGTTTCATTTGCCTTCTTACATGCAGCCAAACACATTCTCTAACCAGTATACCTATAAAGCAGTTTGAGTAGTACCTAGCTCATCATTAGTATTCAGTAAGTGCTAGCTGCTGTTTATTATTATTATTATTATTATTATTTGCTCAGCATTCTGTTCCTTAACCAGATGGCTAGTAAGTATTCCCCTTGCTTCCTTGTAACAGTACCCCAATTTTCCTTTTTGAAATCAGCCTCTGCCTATTCTCAGCTCTGCGGCTTGCATGGGAGTGACGGCGCCCCCTACTCTAAGTATAGGCCCTGACTGGCTTAAGCAAATGAGCGGGAGCCCACTTCCCAAACACCAGTGATTGTCAAGGGATGGGCCCATAACTGAGGCCCAAGGCGGCGAGCACAGCCCCTTTTCTTGGCAAGACGGAGTGTTTGGCTGGGCCTGTAGCTTAAGACTCTGGTGCTCTGAGCAAGGCTGTCACCATGACAAGAGCCGGTGAGAGGGGCACAAGCGTTATCTGGAAAAGGGCGACCAGAGAAGGGCAGGGAAACATAGGGGGAGCCCTCCATTGTAAATCTCCGCATGAAATGTTACCTGTGGAACTTTCAAGGCAGATTCATTGGAGACCGGTTTTGCTAACTTGGTTTGGATGCAGGCCTCTATCACTTGCAACCACGAGATTCCTGCTGACACTATTAAATGGGTGGGTGGGGGGAGAGGGTGGAGAAAAAGAATAAGGTAACCTAAGGGTGACAGACCTAAAAGAACCTTTCCAAACTCTTGCCTAGGACATCTAGTTAATCAAACCTATGGTCAAACACAATGTAAATTCATAGCCAAATAGTCTTTCCAAAAGAAAAGAACAGCAACGAAATCTACAATTTGCAATTGTGTAAATTCACTCGTATTTCTTTTCCAAAAGAAAAACTCGGCCGGTTGACAGTATCTTACTTTTGTTTTTTGTAAACATGTCCAGGAGAACTCCTTTAAGAACAGATGTGCATCTGGGTTTTAGAATGAACGCTGGACCCAGAGGCTGAAACTGGAAACCTATGACTAATATTGAAGTAATATTCACAGACAGTTGTCATGGCAGCGTGCTCGTTCTGCACAAAATAGAAGCCACTGCATCTCAACAGGATTTAGCACAGGAAAGCTGCCAGCCTGCAGACAGCCTCTAACGGAGTTAAACAACCTACTAATTGGTGTGGGTTTTATTATTACATCAGCTCTCAGACTATACTCTAATTTTACTCCCCCCCCCCATATCGCAAATATTTAAAATCACTAATTAAAAACCCATAATATAATTTCTGTTTAACACCGGCATCACTCTTGAAATCTTCCTGCCAGACGATGAGGAACAACTTAGAGGCAAGTCCCATTGTGTGCACTGTTGAATCTCCTTGCAAATCTAAAGGAGACAGTAAGTGTTGGGCAAGTAGAGGGAGTGTAGCCAATTTCATTTCCATCACCAATTGGCGCTGGCTAGATGCCGCTATCAGACATTTCCTTTCAAGTGGGGTTCTGTAGGAGTGGGGAGTGGCCAAATGGTTCTGTGCTTGGTTACAAAGTCGCAGGGGAGTGACTTTAGAAACGAGTGGCATCTCAAGACATAAACGAGGGAGGTAGAGACAAAGTATTTTGAGCTGATCTGTTTCTCTCCTGGGTGGCCATCTCTATCAAATTTAAGCTCACCGGTTGTGACAGTGGGTGATTTGGGAGACTAGAGATAGCTGCTGTTGAGAGGAATACCACCCGAGACCATCTTTACTGTTCGAAAGGCTTTTGCACATCGTCCCGCCCGCCCCCCCTTTCCTTCTCCTCTTTTGAGTATTAAGAGAGAAGAGACAGGGTCTATTAAAATCCAATAAGATCCCGAGCTAGGAAAACCACCTCAAACCATTATCCTCCATTAACAGCTGGGAACAAATCGGTCCTTGGGGTAAATTAGTGTTCTTCGAACTCCTTGAGATGAGGCCATGTCATACACTTTAAGAAACAAAACAAAACAAAAGAACTCCCACACTACCCAACACTGTGCTCCTAGACGTGTTGCAGCCATGTGATAATAGACAACTTGTATCAAGGGACTGCAACGCGGGGAGTCCTTCAGGACGCCTTCCATTGCAAGTACTAGTAAGCCCAAATCCGGCTGGCCTAAACAAAGCCAGGAATGCATTCTTGGTCGAGGCTTTACAGGACAGCACCCGGTCGGTCTCTTTCTCAGCTCTAATCCCTTGCTCTTGGCCCCATTCTCAGGCTTCAGCAGGCAGCAGATGTCTCTCGTGCTTTGTGGTCACCCACCAACTTCTCCATTCGCCACCTTTGACTCCACTCCCACCTCCTCACAGGAGAAACAAGAAAGTCTCTCTTCTAGCCTCTGCCAGAGACCTCAGCTACGAGGGCAACGCGAGGAGGCAAGGGGTTGCGAAAGCCATCTTGTGACAACGTTAGTGGCTCAGGGGGCCAGTTTTCAGAGACTTGGTGTCCCGTCACTGGCTCGAGCGTACTCCGTGGGGCAGCAGTGGGTGTCTTTGCCGGTGCAGCCCCACGGTGAGGTCAAGACACTACTCCCGGCAGGGCGCCTGGGTAGCTCGGTTCGATGAGCTTCTGACTCTTGGTTTCGGCTCAGGTCATGATCCCAGGGTCATGGGACTGAGCCCTGTGTTGTGCTCCATACTGAGCGTCAGTCCGCTTAGGATTCTCGCTCTCTGCCCCTCACCCTTCTCCCCCTCCCCCCATTCCACGTGCTCTCTCTCTTAAAAAAAAAAAAAAAAAAAGACAGCATTCCTGGCTTTGGAGTCTCCAAGGCCTTCTTGGAGATCCTGTGAGCTACCAAATATCCTTTAATAAACTCATTTTCTTTTTAAAGTAGCAGGAGCATTGAATCCGCTTAGGTGATGTTACGCTTTGGTAACAATCGACCCCCGAATCTTAGCGGCTCACACTCCTCAAGGTTTATTTTTCACTCCTATGCCATGGCCAGTGCAGGCTGGCTGCGGTTCCATCTCGTGGGGTCTTCTCTCTCTCTCAGGCCAACCTCCCTCGCAGCGTTGCCGCTCCCACAGCAAAGGGGAAACACTGAAGTAGCAAATCACAAGCTGGCTCTTCACACTTTTACTTGCAAGTGATACACCTCACTTGTGCCCACATTCAACCGGCCAAAGCAAGGCACTCGTCGAGCCCATCCCTGGGGAAACGGCGTAAACCTCGCACATGGGCGAGAGCAGTGAGTACTGTGGACAAGAGGGCCCTGCTCTGCACGCTGAGAGTCCGGCCTGAGGCAACGCAGCAGAGGAGGGGCGGCAGAACCTCCAGCCTCTGGATTATCTCATGTTCAAGTCAAGGGCGAACTAGGAAATGTCTCTTGTCACGAGTGTATGCAAAGGCCCCAGGATTAGCTCTGATTGGGAGCAACTGACTTGGCTTGAGTCCTCCCCAGCCCTGAACAGGTTCATTCAGGACATATTTATTGGACACTTACTATGCACTGGGCACCACATAGGCTCTGTGGAACATACCAGTGAAGAGAACCAGATCTAGGCCTTCGTGGAATTTTCATTCTAGCAGATGGTGGGGGACAAGCAAATAAAGCAAATAAGTAAATATCTGGGAAATGAGATGGCAATAAGCGTAGCAAAGAAAAATAAAGCGGGAAAGGGGGATACTGAGTTTCCAGTGTGAAGGAGAGAGGAAAAGAGTTAATTCTAAATAGGGCAGTCAGGAAAGGCCTCGCTGAGAAGATATTTGGGCAAATACCTGAGCAAGGTGAGAGAGTTAACAATGGGATGGTGGAGGGAAAGAGCATTCAAAGCTGAGAGAACAGTGGGTTCAAAGGCCCTGAGGCAGGGGTTCCTGGGTGGCTCAGTCGGTTAAGCATCCGACTTCTGCCCGGGTCATGATCTCACATTTTGTGGGTTTGAGCCCCACGTCGGGCTCTGTGCTGACAGCTCAGAGCCTAGAGCCTGTTTTGGATTCTGTGTCTCCCTCACTCTCTGCCTCTCCCCAGCTCACGCTCTGTCTCTGTCTCAAAAATAAACAAACATTAAAAACAAACAAACAAAAAAAAAGGCCCTGAGGCAGAGGAAGCCCAGCCCAAGCAGGCAAGTGTGGCTGGAGTATAGTAAAAGAAAAGGCAAAGTAACAGGATATATCATCAGAGAGGTAATGGATGGGTGGTCAGATCATGCGGGGCCTTGCAGGCCCCGGCTTTCACTCTAGTTATGGTGAGGAAATATTGGAGGTTTTGAGCAGAGGAGTGACAAGATCCAAGTTGATTTTATTTATTTATTTATTTATTTATTTATTTATTTATTTTAGTGTGTATTTATTTTTGAGAGAGAGAGAGAGAGAGAGAGAGAGACACAGAGAGACAGAGCATGAGCGGGGGAGGGGCAGAGAGAGAGGGAGACACGGATTCCGAAACAGGCTCCAGGCTCTGAGCTGTCAGCACAGAACCCAACATGGGGCTCGAACCTACAAACTGAGAGACCATGACCTGAGCCGAAGTTCAACGCTCAACCGACGGAGCCACCCAGGTGCCCCTACTTAGATTTTAAAAGGATCACTCTGGCTACCTCGTAGAGAACAGTCTGCAGGGGGAAAAGGGCAGAAGCTGGGAGACCAGGAGATGAGGTTTTTGGCAATGATCCAGGCAAAATGTGACGATGGCCTTGACCAGTGTGGTAGCAGAGGAGGTACAGAAAGTGATTAAGCATATTCTACATAGATCTTGAAGGTGAAACCAATAGGGTTTGCTCATAAGCTTAGATCTGGGGAATGAGAAAAAGGAGAGAGAGTCAAGTGTGATTCTACGCTTTAGGCCTAAATAAGTGGCAAGGCGAGGAAGACGGGAGCAGATGTAAAGGTTTAGCTACAGATATGATAGGTCTGATATGCCTCTTAGGCATCTAAATGGACATGGTGAGTAGGTAGATTCGGAATTTGGGAGGAAAGTTTTGACTAGGGGTATAAATTTGAAAATCATCTAGGTTGGTGGTGTTGCAAGCCTTTCAATTGAATGAGGTCAGCGAGGTGGTGAGAATGAATAGAGAAGTCGAAGTGCAAAGGCGGCTGAGAAGGGGCAACCAGCAGGGCAGGAAACAAAAATCAGGAGAGGGCCGTACCCTAAAAGCCAGGAAGGGAAAGTGCTTCCGAAAGGAGACGAATTGGAGAGAGTGTCTACAGACACATCTAAGAGGTCAGCTGTAAAGGAGAGCAACAAAACAGAAGTAGCTAGAGGCAGAAATGGGATTAAGGTATTGTAATGACGGGAGAAGTCCCAGCATGTTTGTATGTCCGTCGGAACGATGTAACAGAGAAGGTGGATGATGACGTAGGAGAGAGGAGGCCAGAGCAGGCGGAGGGCTGGGCTTGGGTGGGTACGCAACCAGTCCATCGAGGGCGGGATCTCTCAACCATAGCACTCCTGACGTTTCGGGACTGGGTCACCGTTTGTTGTAGTTGCCGTTCTGAGCATTGCCGCATATTTCACAGCATCCCTGGTCTCTCCCCACCGGGTGCCAGTCCTATCCCCAACCCCTGCACCCAAGTTATGACAACCAAAAGTGTCCACCGACGTTGCCAAGTGGCTCCCAAGACTTCACCCCCACCAGGGGACATTTTGGGTTGTTACAAGTCAGGAGAGGGGTGCCGTGGACATCGGGTGGGTAGAGGCATCCTACAGTGCACAGGACAACCCCCGCGACAAAGAGCTACTCGGGCCCAAATGTGAACACAGCTATGGTTGAGAAGCCCTGATCCACAGGAGGGGCCCTGGTCTAGAATCCACAAGTACCCACTGTTCTCTTCTGATGGCTTCCATCTCTTCACTGAAAAAGGCAGCACAGCACGTTCATCAGCGGCAAGTGAGGCTGGAGGAGGAGACACAGGCAGTTGAGGGAGAGAAGGTACGAAACCGCCCTTTAGGAGAGGTGGAGAATGAATGGACGGGGGAAACAGACACGATTCTGTGCCGCATTAAGGGTTCGCTTGAGGTTAAGTGGTCAAGAATCTAGAGTGAAACCAGTTGGCCTGGCTACGTGTTCTTCTTGGGACCACAAACAGGGGCAGAGTCGGGAGAGAGCTGGATTTCAAAGACGGTGGTCTTGCCAACAAGTACAAGCAAGACGAGGGCAAACGAGTGGTAAAAGTGACCACAGAGTTTGAGCTAGGGAAGAGGACAGAGGGGTACCGAGGACTACGAAAAGGTAGGTGGGCAAAAAGGGCAACAGATATCAAACACCCATTCCAGTGGGCTAATCGCAAATGTTTTGAACAGGAGCTGCAAAAGGGGGACAAGAAGGTAAGCTCTGACCTGCTAAGGTAGGGACTTATTTTCTCAGTAAAACTTGGGTGGTGACTTATTTTTCTCAGTAAATACTGAGCACGCTCCTCAAAGACCAAGCATAACCGTTTCTAAATGAAATCGGATAAATTGAGCTTCCTACGTGAGGTCAGTGTTCGGGGAGGTGGTTTCTTTGCTTGAGCTGCTTTCCCTCAGTGAAGCCAGACCCTGGGGAAGCCACCTAAACATCTGAGAGATGACAAGAGTCAAAAGTCTGTCCTTGTTTACTAGTTTGTTGAGGTAGTTGCCTTACAGTTGCTCGGATGCTTATGGGCATCCCCGGCGGGGTGAGAGGCCTCACACATCTCACTGAACTGCCTGAAGTGCCCGGCAAAACTGTGGCCATCTGAAGGGATCTCCATGATGGGGACAGTTTCAAGGTCAAAGCCATCAACAGTTGTTTCCGGCAGGCTTTTGGTGCCTGCTTTCGAGGATTTCATTTTATTTCTTTACTTCTTTATGTATGTACGTATATATGTATGTATGTTTATTTTTTAATTTTGACAAAGAGAGAGAGAAAGAGAGAGACCGAGCAGGGGAAGGGCAGAGAGAGAGGGAGAGAGAGAATCCCCACACTGTCAGTGGGGAGCCCGACGCAAGGCTTGAACTCATGAACCGTGAAATCATGACCTAAGCCAAACCCAAGAGTCGGATGCCTAACTCGCTGAGCCCCACCATGTGCCTCGAGGATTTCATTTTAACATGACAAAAGAAAGAATAAAAGGGATCCATTTCCTCCCTGCATACACATGAAATATTACCAGAGAGCAACGGCACTCCTCCGGGAACAACGCATAGCCTTCACGCGGACATGGGTCCCATAAATCACTTCGGTATCATAAGACTGAGTATACGCCCGGCCCTGCTACTCACTGGCAGAATGGTCTCAAGCAAGGCCTTCAAACTCGTCGGCTTTAACTTCTTCAGCTGAAAAGCAGAGATGGTAACACTTACCATGGCTGCCTCACGGGAATGTCTGCAAAAGTGCCTTGTAAACCATCTTGTGCTTTACTAACAACAGAGATCGTGACTACACTTGCAAGGGCAGCGGAGGAGTGGAACAAAAGCCTCCCTCCTCATCAGAATGGAAAAAAGAAGGGGCGCCTGGGTGGCTCAGTCGGTTGAGCCTCCGACCTCGGCTCAGGTCACGATCTCGCAGTTCTTGAGTCCGAGCCCCGCATCGGGCTCGGCGCTGACCGCTCAGAGCGTGGAGCCTGCTTCGGATTCTGTGTCTCCCTCTCTCTCTCTGCCCCCCCACCCCCACTCACGCTGTCTCTCTCTCCCTCGAAAATAAATAAGCATTAAAGAATGTTTTTAAGAAAGATACTATAGAATGGAAAAAAGGAACAAGAGTTCCTCCCGAGGGGCAGAAGCCGACGTGGCATGCATCAGAGGTGAACCAGCTTCTTCTCTCTGTGACGTAAGTGTGGGAACTTGGCTAAAGCCTGCACTCCCTTTAGAACGACGGCAGACAGAAAGCTGGAGGGTCAGCAAACCATGCCCTAGAGAGAAACCGAAACACAACTCTGAGTGCGGTTTCAGGCCCAATTCGTGGCAGCCTTTTCTCGGGCATCCTGGGAGTCACGGTTCGCTGACTGGCAGGAAAATGGAGCTTTCATGAACCCAGCCTCCTACCCACTCACGGTCGTCCGCATCAAGCGCTCAAGAGGCCTCTCGAAAGGGATCCGCAAAAAAGGCATTCTGCACCGGGCCCCATGAGGAATATCACAGGGAGCTAACTAGGACACGGGAAACCTGGCACGGGAGAACCCAAGCACTAGCTGCAGGCCTCCCTCTATTCCTGGGAAAAAACTTCCGTGGCCGTAACTGCCTCCTGCCTCCGTTTTCCCACGGGGAAAGCAGCCATAACAGTGAGACTCAGAGGGGGAGTGGGGGCGTCTAACCCAACCCATGCATCTCACAAAGGAGGCCACTGAGGCTTGGGAGGTGGCCCGAGGGTACACTGCTAATGAGTAACCAAGGTAGGACCAGAATCCAGATTATGCCCCTCTCCCCGGACTAGCGCGCCTTCCACCCACCTGTTTCTTCCAGGGGTCTTCCCAGGAAGACAGCAATTGGCTGAAGGGGTTGCTTTCAAACAATCAGTACCATTTCTCCATCATTCTGCCAGCTGCAGGGAAAGACACGGGTGGGGGGATGGGGGGAGACAGCCGCAGCCTTCAGCCATGTTCAACGCAGCACTTAAAGATTCCCCCCCCCCCCCCACCAATGGCTTTAAGTAGGTTTTCAAGTCCGAGGATGGTGACCAATCCTAGGACGGTGACGAAGATCCTTCCAAAAGCACTGGGGAGGGCAAATGGCACTGACGATGAAAACCAAGAAGCGAGACCATACAGGAGCCCTTCGTAATAGCAGCGTTTGGTTACAGCACCTTCTCAGGCCCGCAGTCCTGGAAGCACAAGGACAAGTTCATGGGCCACGACCTGTGCAGTCGCAGGGACCTGCGCTGGGTTCAATGCTCTGCTGTCACCGTTTGGGAATTCTTAGTAACTCATGAACAGGACACCTGGCATGTTCATTTTGCACTGGGCCCCTCAAATCATGTAGCTGGTCCTGCTTCATCACCCTCAGCCTTAAAGGGGTGTCCCATCTACACCGCCCCTCCCACCCCCACCCCAGCCCAGCCAAATAGGAGCAAACAAAAAAAAGTCCTGCGCCTCTCGGCCCACGTGGGCGCGGAGGGTGGGGGGGTGCCCGGGGTTCGGGAGACGAGGAATCCTGTGACAATGTCAGAGGAGCAGTAGGAGCCTACATCCTCGGGGAAGAGGCCCACTAACCAGGGGTCTCTTCCAGCCCTGGCAACATACACGCCGCTATGACAATGACCCCCAGCCCACCCCCCAAACCGCGTGCTGCCGGAAGCTTTGGTTCCAAGTGATGCTCCCGTCCGCCCTGCTCCGGACTCAAGGTCCCCAGTGCTGCCGGAAGCGACTCAGCGCGCCCAGGGGGAAACGGGGAGAGCACGCGTCCCTCCTGAGCTGAGGGAAGCTGCCAGAAGCTGCCGGGCCCGCAGCCTGGTCCGCTTCCGCCCGCTGGGCGGTCCCGCCGACGTCGCAGCTGAGAGAAAGTTTGGGACGGGTGATTAGCGGGGCGGCTCTCAGGAGAGTAATCCCAGCCCTGGTCTCGCCCTGGTCACAGAGGCGACGAATGTGGCGGGCAGGCTGCCCGAAATGCCCAAACGCCGCAACCGGAGCGCGGGACTCGGCCGCGAACACCTTATCTAACAAGCGGGGCGGAGCCACGGCGGGGGGTGGAGCTACTGAGGAGGGGAGGGGTTTCAGCAGAGGCGTGGTTTCTGATGTGAGACTATGAATAAGCTAATGATGCCACCGCTCTGCCGCGAGGGTTCCATAGTGTAGTGGTTATCACGTCTGCTTTACACGCAGAAGGTCCTGGGTTCGAGCCCCAGTGGAACCATGGATGGAAGCGTTCCTTTTTTTTTTTTTTTTTTTTCCTCTTCGACTTTTAATATCCTCTGAGTGCCCAGGTGAAAAAGCGAAAAGCAAGACAAAGTTCTTTTCTTTCCCTTTAAAAATAATAATTATTTTAATTTTCCATAGGGGACATTAATTTTTTTTTCTTAATTTTTTTATTTTTGGGGAACAAGGGGGCATGCTTTATCGCAGAAGCATAATGACAAATACCCTCTCCTCCCATCCCCGCCTTCCTGAGAAACCTCAGAGGTGGGAGCCCGGCCGTGGCGTAGTCGCCGGGACGTCCCCGCCTCGCGGGGCCGAGGCAGCCTCGGAAAATCCGGAGCCCCTGGGAAGCAAGATCACCTGGCGAAGCCCTTTTCCTGCAAAGCCAGGACAGACCTGCCCCACAAAGCCTCCAACTGAAATATGGCAATGCAAAAGCAATTAGGCTGCAGTTGAATTATTACAGGTTTATGATTATTATTATTATTAAAGGGTTAATGTTTCATTAAACTCTGAAATGCAGAGCAGGGGAAAAAAAGTCCTTTTCTTTTTAATTCGGCAGTAGGGTTTGTGGAATGTGACCTTCGTCTGTGCAATGACGAATCCATACACAGTATAGAATAAATGTCAGGCTTCTGGACCCCCAATAAATGCTGAGTAAATGACAACGTTTCTCTAGCTCCTGTTTGTTCCTCTTTAGAGTCCATGACAGTTTCGTTTGGGGGTGGGGGTCATTGTTATCCTTTTGTATTGGCCTTTTTCATCTTTGACAAGAGGAATGAAGGAAAGGTATCTGGGACCCTGGGGGCTGCGGTGGAATAGTGGCGGCCAAAAACGAAAAAGGGAAGGGGAAACCCAATGTTTTTCCCTGCATTTTTCCACATTGTTTTGCTCATACACTGTGTAAATTTGCGTCCTTTTCTGAGTCAAGAGTATAACACATGATTGTCCCTGTTATCACCATCGCTTCATTAACTTAATTTTTTTTATCATTATAACCATTTTTAAGTGTACAGTTCAGTAATGCTAAGTATATTCACATTGTTGTGAAAAAGATCTCCAGGACTTTTTTATCTTGCAAAACTGAAACTCTGTACTCGTTAAACAACTCCCATTTTTACCCATCGACTTTATTATTAATGGCTGTGTAATAATGAATTATGTCTAGCACTGCTTTAAGTATATACGTAATCGTCCCATTTGAACCTCTAACTCTATGAAGTAGGCATTGTTATCATCATCTTACAGATGAGAAAGTTGAGGCATAGAGACCTCAAGTGACTTGCCTAAGGTCACATAACAAGTGGTTGAGCTGACATTTGCACTCAGTCTGGCACGGGAGTCTGTGCTCTTAACTCCACGCTCAGCACTGAACCCCCTAATCTTGGCCATGTAGATCGGTTCCTACTTTTTGTTATGATAAATAACACAGCAAGGTACCTCTTTGTGTGTAACTGTGTCCCCCCTCTCAAACTGAGTATTTTCCCGAGTGAGTGGGTCTGAACGGGAGGCCAAGTTGCTTTCTAAAAAGGGAATCCATGTCCCTTTTATAGAATTTGACAATGTCAATGCTTGGTTAGCAGGAAATTGCTCAAGGTCACCCGCTAGAAGATGATGGCAAAGAAAGGATTAAGACCTGGGTCTTCTGATTGTAGTTTCTATTGCCCTCCCCTGCTTCCCTTAAATTTAAAGGTAGCATAAAATACCAGTATCTTCCTTTGCTACACAGCAACGTCAGTTGACATTAGCTTCTTCTCTGAGACTTCCTTGTTGAGGCAGGTAACTGTGTGGGTTAACTTAGTAGGGCTCAGCCAAATCCCTAAGAACTAAATGGAATAAGATGCTTAATGAGGCCAGTGCTCAAGTTAAGCTCCTGCTTCTGAGGAAACCCTCCACTTGGATAAGGTAGAGCTACAGCCAAGGACAAGGGGAGAATGCCACGCAAGATAGAAGGTTTCTTGTTCTTACTTCTCTTTGGCTATGAAGGTATGTGCTGCCCAACCATTAGCATTTATCGAATACTTAATAGTACAATTGAATGAATAATTTAGCTGGTTAATAGCAATGCAACCTGAATAATTAAAACATCATTAATTAACAAGGCATGTTAATTAACCAAGATGCATTGTTAATGAACAACGGTTGTCTTTATGTGGAAGTGATTCTCTTAGTCTCTCACCACTGGCTTTCTGGTTCTCCGAGGAGCCTCCTAAAGTTCAAGGGATGCTCTAAATGGGACAGAAAGAAGGAAGGGTCTCAGAAATCATAGAAAAGAGCTATAAATTGCCACGATTGATAAGGAAGTGTGGTGTGTCCTTGAAAATTTTGAGGAGTCAAAATTAGAGTGATTGTAGAATTTAATCTTCCAAAGTAGGACGCCATCGAGAGTGGAAGACGATGCTATTAATAATTCTGCTGGGACAACAGGTGTAAACCAGGGCTGTCCCGGGCAAATCGGGACGTGAGGTCACTCTCGTTTAAACATGGATTAACATAACACGCCAAGTCCCACTGGACTCTAATAGAAAACATAATCCAACTGAGAGTCAGGAATCTCCAAAGACTCTGTAACACTCAGTCATTTTAAAATGTCTAAATATGGCCCTGGCAGGAGTAATATGCCTAAATAAGAAGAAATTAAAAGCAACTCTCTAAAACATCATCCAATTCGACGATGAAATTCTCTCTCAGTCTTTGAAAAGAACACTCTTCCATGCCTCTCTCAGGTCTCAAGGACCTATTAGCTGAGAATTCCTTTTTAGGTTCATTCTGGACATTAGCAATTGGCAGGATGGCTTCTTTGGGTCATTGTGTATTTGTGTGTGTCACAGGAAGTAAGTAAGGAGGGCAGGAAGGAGGAGGCCTCTCCACTCTGCAAATGACCGGATACACAGTCATGACGCAACTCACGCAAGTAGAGTCAGGATCCCTGGTTTAAATCGCGCTCCTCGCTGCCCTCTCAATTAGATGTCATTGCTAGAGTACGTCCTTTCATATCTCCCATTCTCATGACTTTTTTAGTCACCTTTCTCAGTATTTGGAAAGATCTGTATGAATATAATCCCAAGGTCATTTTACAAACCCAAATACATTTCTTTTTTTTTTTTTTTAATTTTTTTTAACGTTTATTTATTTTTGGGACAGAGAGAGACAGAGCATGAGTGGGGGAGGGGCAGAGAGAGAGGGAGGCACAGAATCCGAAGCGGGCTCCAGGCTCTCAGCGGTCAGCACAGAGCCCGACGCGGGGCTAGAACTCACGGATGGTGAGATCGTGACCCGAGCTGAAGTCGGACGCTTAACCGACTGAACCACCCAGGCGCCCCACCCAAATATATTTCTAAGTAAGGATCGTGTAGACCAATTGTCTGGGGTTTTTTTCCTCTTTGCAATGAAGAGTCAGTCAGCAACTTGTCCCAGTAACTCTCAACACTTGAAGGTGCTTCGGGCGGTTTGTTGCTTTTCCTTTAGTCCTTGCCCTTTCCTCAGCAAGAAAAATCTAAACAGAGCCTTGCAAGGCCTAGATTCCAATACCTCTGGTTGTCTGAGGGCCGTAGGCCTCCCCCTCAGATTTCTGTGTGATAGGCATTGAGATTCATCCATCCATCCATTCTCTCTTTTGTCAGCTCCTTAAAGAACCCATCCCTGAGTTCCTGTTATAGGCCAAACATCGTGTAAGGACGCAGGGCAGATCTTTGTTACTTTCCCAGTGCTGAGCCTAACAACTGTGCTCTGTGACCCCCACGTGAGAAGAAGCCCTATAAAAGTTTCCCAGCCCATTTTTATATTAGACCGGCCCTTTCGGGAGATATCTGTACTAAAACACACACTGTCCCGAGGCACAGAGCACAACATTAGTTCCTGTCCTAGAGCTTACCAATCTGTGTGCGTGGCTGAGGAGCTCCAGGAATTTCCACGAAGAGCAGAAAATACCATCTGTCTAGGCAGAATGGCATGTGGTCCACTGGGTGGCCTGGTGACCATTTTATGCTCAGTGTGGCTTGGCGACCTGTGTGTGCTCTAGCCCGAACTAGAGGGGTTCTCGAGAGACAGAGAAAAACTACAGGATGCGGTTGCTGTATTTAATCAGCTCACCATCCAGACAGAGAATCGAGGCCAACGCAGACGGGAAAGATGTTTTCTATTGCACAACTGGGAACCTGAAGACAAAGGTTCTTTGTCTAACTTATTCTTCACTGTTTCTGTTCCACGATGGCAGGGGCTCCTTATTACAGTGAAATAAGATAAATAGATTGACTCCACTTAGGCGTCTGACGAAGGTTCATTTGGGAATGCACAAATGATCACAGCCCAAAACTCCGTGCATCTTATAACTGAGGCAGGTTTCTATTTATCTTCCGTTGGACATTTTGGATTCAGTGCAAATGATGGTTTTTAAAAATCCACCTTAGGGGCGCCTGGGTGGCTCGGTCGGTTAAGCGTCCGACTTTGGCTCAGGTCATGATCTCACTGTCCGTGAGTTCGAGCCCCACGTCCGGCTCTGTGCTGACTGCTCAGAGCCTGGAGCCTGTTTCGGATTCTGTGTCTCCCTCTCTCTCTGCCCCTCCCCTGTTCATGCTCTGTCTCTCTCTGTCTCAAAAATAAATAAACGTTAAAAAAAATTTTTTTTTTAAATCCATCTTATTACAATATATAGGTCTGTTACTTGGTCATGTTCATTATATATATAAAAAAATCAAGCCTCATCTTACAGGTGTGTCAACCATAAGGGACGTAGGGTTTTTTTTAAGTAGCTTTATTGAGATGTAATTCTTTTTTTTTTTTTTAATGTTTATTTATTTTTGAGACAGAGAGAGAACGCAGGGGAAGGACAGAGAGAGAGAGGGAGACACAGAATCTGAAGCAGGCTCCAGGCTCCGAGCTGTCAGCACAGGGCTCGACACGGGGCTCGAACCTGCGAACTGTGAGGTCACGACCTGAGCCGAAGTCGGACGCTTAACCGACTGAGCCGCCCAGGCACCCAGAGAGATGTAATTTCTATACCATTAAATTCACCCATTTAAAGTGTGCGATTCAATGGGTTTTAGTATATTCCTGGATGTGTGGAGCACACAATCCAATTTTAGAACATTTTGTCACCCCCCCAAAAGAAACCAGTAGACATTAAGCCCATCTCCCCCTCTCCCAGCCCCTGGCAACCACCGATCTACTTTCCATCTCTGAGGATTTGCCTATTCCGGACATTAGGTTTAAATGGAATCATACAACATATGGTCTTTTATCTTTCACTTCGAAAATGTTTTTGAGATTCATCTGTGTTGAAGCATGTACCCATGAATATGCCTGTAGCCAAAAATAGCAACATTTTCACACCAGAACAGTTTCCTTCTTTCTCCTTCTTTGAGAGGGACATTACCGCAGCCTGCTGTTTTCTTCCCGTGTCTTACCCTTATTTCTAAAGTAGATGGGAAGCTAGTTACTGACACTTTTTGTCATTCGTAATCTTATGCTTTTCTCCTCAGCTTCATCTGTTTCCATGGGAAGGAAGGCTCTGTATTTAGTGACATCCATCAAAAGGACTAAAAGAGTCTTTCCTGCGCGTGTCTAATGCCCACTTTTCCTCTTGAGCTTGCAAGGTACACTTTGAGAAACAGCAAAGCCTCGAATTTTCTTGCTGTGGTAACGGGTTTCCCCACGGAGTGGCCCTTTGGGCAAAAGGGCAGCATGAGCCCCTGTTGCACACACCTAAGGTCGGTGCGTGGGGGACATCTCAGGCGCTCTACTGGAAACCCGTACCATGGGGAGGAATCTCGAGAACAATCCACGTAGGGAGAAAAACACACAACCACATAATCAAAATCTTTTCCTCTTTCTCCTTTAAAGGCTGACCCGTTTTCTGTCGCTCATTCCAACAATGCTATTTTCTGGTATTATAAAATGTTGCAGCCAAACAGGCTTTTGCTTTGGTTTGCCAGCGTTTCGGTGATCAAATCATATTGGGGGCCACACAGCCGTGTTGCTGCTCCCTTGGGGGCAGCTTTTCCTGTCAAGCGCTTGTTGTCCTTTCTCTGCTCATTTCCGTAAGGATCCGGTGCCTCAGATCCCCAGCCTGTCTATAGACAAACACTTTCCGCTTTCCAGGGGGTGGAGGCTGGGAAGGAAAACACATCAGAAATCGGCCCGACGTCTGACCGAACACAGGAAGTGGCTCTGAAACCAGGTCTGCCTCTTAGGACTCTTCGTCTCCACAGGCAGACGGTGGCAGTACGTCCCCCTCCCTTCTTTTTGGCCTTCTCTCTGCAGAATGCAGAACCCAGAAGGCTCTTACCTGAACCCTGGGTTTGCTCAGTTGCGGCTGCATAAACCCACCTCAGTGACAGACGCGGCCTCTGGGCCAAATTGATCTGGTTATCAAGGCCACACTGTCAGTGACCCACAGGCTTTGTCTTTGACCCCCCCTGGCCCCCAGAAAGAGGATCTTGGCACGACTGACGTTGGCCCCACAGTCAGGGCCTTTCTGTACCTCAGCCACGCCCAGCTTCGCTGGAAGGTGGGGCGGAGTCAAGCGTCTCCTGGATTAACAACCCCCAAATCGACTAGATGCCAATTGCTCGTGCGCTTTGCAGTTCTTGGGGAGCAGCTGCGAGACTAAGGAGGTGGCTTCACGTGTGCATTCACTCCAAGGGCCACGGGGCACCACCGAGCCTGTCTGGGCTTTCCAACCAGCTGCCCGCTCAGCCTCAACGAATGGAACATCTTCGCGCCATTCCCCCCCCCCCCCCTCCGCCCCCCTGTTCCTCCTGGAGCCTTCCCCGAGCCCAGTAAACGGCAGGTCTATCCTCCCAGTGCCTCAGGCCTTGAACCTCTCTTTCTGTCACACCCACGTCATCTGTCAGCAGGTACTCTTGGCATTGCCTTCCAAAGACAGAAGCCAGCCACTTCTCGTCACCTCCATTGCCACCACCTGGGTCAAGCCCCCATCATCTCCCTTCTGGATGACCGCTGCTTGCCCGCTTAGGCTCTCCGCTTCCGGCCTTGCCCCAGACCATCCAGTCTACACCCAGCAGCCCGAGGGAGCCTCATAAACCATGATCTGTCTTGTCCCTCCTCTCCTCGAACCCTTGTGAGGGCCTACTCAGGCTAAATGCCAAAGTCCTCACGTGCCCACAGGCCCTGTACTGATTGCATCCCATACCCCCTCTCTTCATCTCCTAAAACCCTCTTTCATTCCCTGGCTCCAGCCTCCTCTCCAGAGGCTCCTTGCTCTCTCTAGAACACGCCAATTACCCACCCACCGCAGGGTCTTTACACTTAGTGTTCCCTCTGCCCAGAATGCTTTGCTCACAGGTGTCTCACTTCTTTCGGGTCTTTGCTCCAACATCACCTTCTCACTGCAGGATACTTCATTCATTCATTCATTCATTCATTAGCCCTCACCACCCCCAGCCTAGACTATATACACCCTATGGAGGTGGGTACTTTTCCCATTTTGTTAAGGGCTATATCTCCAACGCCTAAAGCCAGGCCTGGACTACAGTAGACACTCAATGAACATTACTTAATGAATAAACGCTTTGGGGCCAGTCACCATCAAGTATCTTCCATATCAATTTCTATAATCGTACAAGTGCTTAGATAAACCTGTGCACAAGAAAGGGGTGGGGCATAAAGGCCAGAGCAAGTGGTGAGTTGTACACGGGGGACAGAAAAAGTCCCCTTCGCGGGGAAGGGAATAAGCTGGCAGAAAAGTTGGGAGACGAGGGCCTTTAAAGCCAAGAAAATCATACAAAGGCATGGAGGCATGAAACAGCCTGGCACGTGCGATGAGTTGCAGGTAGTAGAGAATGCAAAAGATGAATCTGGAGAGGCAGGCAGGAGAGAGATGATGGAGATCTCCTTGAGAGACACATCGTTATCATACTCATTTTAGGCATAAGGAAGTGGAGAGATGTGGCCACACAACCAATAAATGTCACAGATGGAGCCTGGACCCTTGCACCGGGGACCCGCCAAAGGGTTTGGAGCAAGAAGGTGGCACAATCCGGTCTGCGTTTCGCCCCACCGGCAGCGTGAAGGGTGGATGAGGCAAGGTCTCTCTTCAGCAGGGAGAGCATCCAGGGAGAGAGAGTAGGAGCCCAACACAGGCAGTGGCGGCGGGGGCAGAGAGGATAGAGGCCCCTGGGAGACGTTGGATATGGGGGTTTAGAGAGAAAGAAAGGGGACTAAGACACATCCCAAGTCTCTAGATGAGATGCTAAGTGAACAGGGAAGCCACTCAGTAGGATAAGAAATAAAGGGGAAGAACAATTTGAGGAAGGTCGTAATGAGCTGAGGTATAAAACAGAGTATTGAGGTGAGATATACATACAGGAAAGTATCAAATAGCAGAATATTGCCAGCCCCCGACTGGCAACCGTGGGCTTTCACCTTGCTGCTCCCCACGCCAGATGTGACCAAGACCCTGATGTCTAATGGCATAGATTACTTTTAAATGGACCCCTATGGTGTGTCCACTTGAGCAAGGGACCCTCCACTCAGCCCTGCAATGTGGTGGCCCACTGTATGAATTTGCCACGTGTACCCATTCTACTCTTGATGGGCATGCGGGTGTTTCCGATTTGGGGTTACTACAAAGACTGCTGCTGTGAGGAATCCAGCACAGGTTTTGGTTAGCTGGAGAACATATGCACGCGTTTCTGGTGGGTACTTAGGAGCAGAACTGCTGGGTCCTAGGGCGCATATACATTCAACCTTCCTATAGGCTGCCACGTAGTTTTTCAAAGAAGGTAGACCAATTTACATCCCCACCAGCAGCACAGGAGAGTTCAGGTTGCTCCATGACCTTGTCAAGACTTGGTTGTGTCCAAGTTTAGGTAGGAAGAGACACCTATGGGGAGATGCCCGGTAAGCCATTCAAAGCAAGAATTGTAATCTTGGGTCTAGCAACATTTATGAGGCGGGTAGAAGAAGCAGAGCTCTCAGAGAAGACTGACAAGGGTATTTAGAGTGATGGGAGCACCAGGTGAACTGTGTGATGGAAGCTAAAGGAAGAAGGAAGGCACCGAGAGCATATTGGAGCATGAAGACACAAGGTCAGTGTTGGAAAGAGTCCATTGGGGACGAAAATAAGAAGTCATTGGTAACTTCTTTTGCTAGCACAGGGCTTGGCCTCCAACCAACATGGCGCTCCTAACCTTCATTGCTATCTGAGAGGATTAATTCTGCCCATGGCAGGTAGGCCAAGGAATGTCTAGGAATGAATAACCGGTGTACGAGGGCCCAGGAGAGACAGCGGTTTGGGGCCGCAGGGGAGGGGTAGCCCTCAACTGCTCCGACTAAAACATATGCTCCCCTTAACTCCCATTACAGCCTATGCAGAACCCAGTGGAGTGCTCACCGTGTGCATCGTCCAGTGGTCTGTCTTCTCATGGGTCCTCAAGCCCCTTGTGGGCAGAGAGCAAGGCTTCCATTTCAGAAGGCCCAGGCCCTGGGGCAGTGCCAGGCTCACAGTGGACACAAAAAAAGGGGTTTGCAGAAGAAGTAAACATGTATTATTTAAATGGAGGCACAGTTTGAAAAAGATAGCTTTTATAATTGTGATACAAAAGACGAGACCATTTCTCTACTCTCAGTAACAATCTGAAAGGTGTGTGTGTGTGTGTGTGTGTGTGTGTGTGTGTGTGCGCGCGCGCGCGCGCGCGCGGGGGCGGTGCATAAGATTCAACTTTTAGATAGGAAAGTGGTTGAGGGACTTTTATTTCCTATTGCCTACACTCCAGTTTTGGTCAAGATTTCTATAATAGGTATGTGCTGCTTTTGTAATCAGAAAAGAAATGAAAATATCCATTTTATTGAAAATGGAAAACAGAGCTTTGGTACTTTAGCAAGCACTGCCTAATGGAATCTTCTGCTGTGATGAAAATGTTCTGTACCTGTGCTCTCCGGTACATCAGCCACTAGCCACATGTGGCCAGGAAGCACTGAAATGTGGCTGGTGTGACCGAGGAATTGAATGCTTAATTTTATTAATTGTAATTAATTTGAACGCAAGTAGCTTCATGGGACTAGTGCTTATGCATTGGGCACCAGAGTTTAAACAATCAGTTTATGCTAATGTATACAAACTCTTTTCCTATTAAATTGTGCATTCAGGGCACTCACTCTTAAGCGTCCGACTTCAGCTTGGGTCATGATCTCATGGTTTGTGGGTTCTAGCCCCGCGTTGGGCTCTGTGCTGACAGCTCAGAGCCTGGAGCCCGCTTCGGATTCTGTGTCTCCCTCTCTCTGACCCTCCCCTGCTCGTGCTCTGTCTCTGTCTCAAAAAGAAATTTTAAAAAATTTAAAAATTTTAAATTGTGCATTCATTCTCTTTATTTGTACTTCTATAAAGATACTTTATGTGTTAGTTTTGTGTTAAATTTGACATAGTTTTCCCACATTAATTATACAGTATTTACACTTTGTGGTTTGATATTTCCGGTACATTACAGACAAACCTTAACAAGATTTTCTAAACAATTTGTTAATCCTAAATAACCTAAATGTGTCAAGTGCGGGGGTGCCGGGGGGGGGGGGGGGGGGGGAGGGGCGGGGACTAGGAATCAGCTCCTGACTGGCACATAAGGCAGACCCTAGGGATCCTGTTGCTGCTGCTGATGATGAAGAAGAAGTAAGTAAAGGAAGAAGGTAGCACTTAATGTCAAATTTAACAACGTAAATTGTAAACATTGTTTAAATACTAGGTTCTCAAGTACGTTTTAAAAAACACACATAGAGGGGCGCCTGGGTGGCGCAGTCGGTTAAGCGTCCGACTTCAGCCAGGTCACGATCTCGCGGTCCGTGAGTTCGAGCCCCGCGTCAGGCTCTGGGCTGATGGCTCGGAGCCTGGAGCCTGTTTCCGATTCTGTGTCTCCCTCTCTCTCTGCCCCTCCCCCGTTCATGCTCTGTCTCTCTCTGTCCCAAAAATAAAAAATGTTGAAAAAAAAAATTAAAAAAAAAATAAATAAATAAAAAACACACATAGAAAAAAGACTGGAAAGATTGATATGAAAATGTCAACAGTGTTGCCTTTGGCGATAAGAAATACGGGTGCTTCCCCACCCCCCTTTGCTACATTATTTTCCAAAATTCTATAAAGAATGAAAATAATACAGGCACCTGGCTGGCTCAATCGATAGAGCATGTGACTCTTGATCTCGGGGTCTTGAGTTCAAGCCGTGTGTTGGGGGTAGAGTTTACCTAAAAAATAATAATAATGATCCTTCTCTGTTTAATTTTACTGCCCCTGGTTTCTCAGGATCTGTGGATGTTTTTCCTGACATATATATTTACTTACTTTGACTTCTTCCCGAAGGGGCTTTGTTAACTTTTATGTGACTATTTTCATTTCACTTCTCCTTGTTGAATTTGTTTCTTCTTTTAACTTGATTTTCTCCTCTCTTGTCCTTTTGCTTAGCCACACTGGGACTGTCGTCTACTGAGGTATGTTACAGTAAGAAGGCTGGGATTTACATGGATACTGTTCTTAAAGATTTTCCTAGCTCAAAATAATGTTTAGGATTATCCTTTTTTTTTTTTTTTTTAAGGTACTTTTTAAAGGTACTTTATTCTGGTGGTGGCAAGAGCCTATTTTATCTGGGCAAGTTCAGGATTGGTGTTTTAATGAGAGAATGCAAGTGAACCAGGTCCTAATTCAGGTGGTGTGATCATGAATCCATTACCTTGTAAAACCGGATCCCTAAAAGGGACCTCCAGAAGTGAGCAGCCTGACCTTGAACCGGGCCCTGCCCCCAAACCCTGAAGGTAACTATAATGGGGTGAGCAGTGCTCCCCACACGGTGCGTCTGTGAGATTATTAGCTGTCCATCCACACTGGTGGACATTTGTTTATCTGGACTCAAAGATGAGTGGCAACTGTATGTCTTAAGCCTGGATTAGTATGCCAGTTGTGCTGCTCTTGTGCAAAAGCGGCCACAGAATACAGGTAATGAATGAGCAAGGTTCTTGAACACAAACTCTTCCAGTGGCTCTGGCCACGGTTGCCTTTGCCTGTGATCTTTCTTTCTTTCCCCTGAAATTTTCATACCTGGAGCATTCTCTGTATTTTTATAATTTTTTAAATGTTTATTTATTCTCGAGAGAGAGACAGAGCACAAGCGGGGAACGGGTTACAGAAAGAGGGAGACACAGAATCGGAAGCAGGCTCCAGGCTCCGAGCTGTCAGCACAGAGTCCGACGCGGGGCTCGAACTCACAGACCGTGAGATCGTGAGCTGAGCCGAAGTCAGACGCTTAACCGACTGAGCCCCCCAGGCGGCCCTGCCTGTGACTTTTCTGACACTCCTTCCCCTCTGGCTTCCCGCAGGATGAGGGTGAGGACCCCTGGTACCACAAAGCATGCAAATGCGATTGCCAAGGAGGTGCCAATGCCCTCTGGTCTGCTGGCGCCACCTCCTTAGACTGCATTCCGGGTGAGTGTCTCCTCTGCTTAGGGCACCGGATCCTCGCGGTGTCCTGGGGAATGTTGTTTCTCCTTTTCCTTTCCGCCTGGCCGAGTTAACCCCCCCAGCACGCTAGGCTCTGGGTTTCCTGCAGTTTCCTTCAAATCCCACAACAGCCACTGCTCCAACATACCACACGGATGTCATTGTTCAGAAACAGCTTCCTACCTCTCTCCCTGGCCTGGGTGAGACGGTGAGATGGCGCCTATTTTCAATGAAATGGACTAATGGAATCTGTGAAAATAAGTCAATGGTAGGAGGCAGGGCGTTCTGAGAAGAGGACAGCCTTTTGAGTCAGAGAGTCCAGAGCTGGAATCCTGCCTGCCTCCCTTCTTAGCTCTGGGACTCCCCCTTGGGTCTTTTTCTGTCAAAGGGAGGTAATAGGACTGTGCCCGAGGGTTTACTGCTCAGCGAACAACCATGTTCTCCCCCACGTTCCAGCCCCTTTAGAGTGGCTCCAGCCGAAGCGAGCCGCGTCCCTTCCAAGATGAACATTTAAGGGCTGGTACTTGACTCTCCGGCTTTCCCTTCCCTGCTTGAGAAATGGTTCCTCCTCCAGTGTGGGTCCCAGGAAATTGAATGGAGCAGAAACCCTGCCAACCCATAACGGACAAGTCACCTGAGTGAAAAATAAACCGCTGTCGTGTTAAGCCTCTGAAATTTCCAAGACAATCTGTTCTGCAGCCTAACATAGCCCTTCCTGCCTAATACGAGCGTCTTCCTGTAAGGTTCCTGCCAGCAAACTTTGTAAAGGACCAGATGCTAAATATTTGTGGCTTTGCAGGCCCTAGGGTCCCGACTCCTCAATTCTGCCTTTGTAGTACGAAAGCAGCCGCTGACAATATGTAAATACATGCGTGTGGCTGTGTTCCAATAAAACTTTATTTACAAAAACGGGCGGTGAGCCACATTTGGTGTAAGGGCCACAGTTTGCTGACCCCTGCTCTTAGGAGTTGTCACGAGGAATAGATCCTCGTAGGCATGCGGGGTACCCAGCAAACTGTAGCTTACGAAAGGTCCGCTCCTTTTCTTCCTGCCTCCTGAGAGCTCACACTCTGACTTTCAGGGACTTGGGGGCCCAGAAAATCCTTGCAACACTCAGTGCTTTGCACGGCTCAGAGCCTCTTTTGCTCGAAACCGTGCTCATTACCCTCTGCAGGGTACATAATCACCTAATAATAGCTCCGCTAGAGACAGTATGTGTGTGCGTGTGCGAGCTTCTCTTCATTATTTCATTAAATTTGCATTAAAATAGCATATTGTGGGGGAGGCAGCGGAGAGTCTCCAAGGGCCTTTGCTGCCTCCCCTCCCCTATTTACTGAAGGGGTAGGAAGTGGTTTGTGAATTCAGTCTATCGGAAAGGAACAGTGGGGCCCCTGTCATGAGGAAAGCAGCAAGTGCTGTGCAGTCTGGTGGGCTTCTACTGGATGCCCCACTGTGCTCCGCGGCAGGAGCTCCTGCAACCATTATATACTGGTGTGGTCTGCCCAGTCAATATTGAAGCACCCTCCTTAATAATCCATTTAAAATTCAGTTCCACCCTTTCTCATCATGTGTCTATTATGTGCCAGGCACTGATGGGGAGACAAAAAAAAAAAAAAAAAAAAAAAAAAAAAAGAAGAAGACATTATCTCCTCCCTGAAGGAGTTTCCCATGCAGTGGAAACAAACGTTCTCTTCACTAGAGACACGAAGACCTTACTGGAACTCCATTCCGAGTTCTAAAAAAACCCACCAACTTGAAAAGAGATTATTTATGCAGATTGACCCAATCAACTGTGAAGTTGAGGAGGGCTGTGTGTTTGGGGAATGTGAAGTCGACCGGGGTCCCCCGAGCTCTCTCCCCTAAACACTTGCCGTGCACTCGAAGTTCTGAAATCGGAAATTCTTTTAGTTTACGTGTTCTCCACTCCCCACCATCTTCTGTTTGTCTTTCCTCTCATTTTATTTTTTTAATGGCACAGACATTTCCGGGAAGAAACAAACACAACCTAAGGGTTACACGGTTGATTCATTGACGTGAATTGGTTTTTTTTTCCATGAAAGAGATGGTTCAGGGCAGCAGGACTAGACGCCCATCAGTGCCTCGGGTCCTCAATGGAATCTTAAGAACGCTGCTTGGTCTCTCTGGATCCTGAGACTCACTGCTTCCATCACAGGCCGCCTTAGGAGGGAAGAAGAGCCTAGAAGATACAGAAGGACGGGAGGGAAGGTCACTGGGAGCTGCCCGGAGGTACTCTCGGGTGCACACTGGCTGCTACTGTCTAGTGGTCCCACCCACAGAGGAGAAGGTGCATTCTGGCCTCCTTAATCTTCATCTTAACACTATCAAAACGACTAAAAGGTCTGTCCTCCACAGTTAGCTAAGATCACCTTGGCCCTCGGAGGGGGAAGAATAGGGTAAGGAAAGTATCCAAGCCTAAGAAATCCAGTGATTCGTGAATGCTTTGCCTTTACTCTAGATTTTATACCTCTATATTATCTTCGAGTTTCTACTCCATTCTATAAACATTATTCTATGTTCCACTACATTGTCATATAGGTTCAAGCCTAATACATGTGCATGTTAATATTCATGTCTCTCTTGTCAAGAACGTCCCTGAACTTCCCTTGTGTTTCTCTAGGTAAATGTTCTTTATACCCATGTCTGGCTTTCACGGCTCCCGGCCGCGAGATTATCTACTGAATAAGAAAGGCTAGTATGCTACGTATAGTCTGGATTCGCAGCACATTATGAACACGCCTTTATCCACGTAATATCCGTGCTTTATCCACTTGTACCACACACGATGTAGGCTTCTCCTTAAAATGAATGTACAAACGTTCCTTTTCTACTTAGGATGAGCATACCAACAGGCTTCATGGCTACCCTAACAAACTGGCATTGGGCAGAAAACGTGGGAAGGACATATCCCGTGTAAGTCTGACGAGGATCCCCTTAATTCCTCCAGCAACATTATTCGTGCCGTTTAATCCTAGTTTATACTCAATTGACAGTTTCCTATGGCTTAGAGCAGTAGGTGTTCTCTGGGCCGGGCGACCTCGAGTTCCTCCCTGAGCTTTCCGCTTCCTGTGCCTGCTGTCTTCTCTGCTTGCTCCTAGAGGCCACCCGAGACGGGTGATAATCTGTGTTTATCCCTTCATTCACCATCCAGTCAATAACTATCGAGTGCTTAGCATGTGCAGGCATTCTGCTCAGCTCAGAGGATACAATGGTGAGCCAGAGAGCCCAGAGGAGCCGATAAATAATGACAAGGATGGGGAATAAGTGAGAGGAACAGGGTGGCCGGCAGACATCTGAAGGATGAGCAGAGTTGGCCGGGTGAAGGGGGAAGAGAGGGGACGGGAGTGTCACAGGCAGAGGGAACAGCCTCAATGGAAGGCCTCCAGGCCTGCATGAGGACCCAAAGGGAGCCCAGCCAGGACCGTGGAAGGAGGAGGAGAGGGGAAAGGAGGAGTCGGGCAAAACAATAACACAACTTGACTGCAATTGACCCCACGGTCCATAGAGCGTGAGAAATGCCACATTTTCTATTTTTCCAAGTTTAAATAACTCCAGTTTGAGTCCTCCTCATGGCTAGCGAGGAGTCTAAAGACAGGACTGTTAAAGGCCCTTCCTCTCTCCTTGGACCGCATCAAACTCCCATGGGTTTGCAAGGGCTGCCTGGGGGCAGGGCGCAGACTCAGGCTCAGGCTCAGGCCAGGTGGCAGGCTCCCTGCCTGGCCCACAGCCCCACTTGAAGGCCAACACCCCACTGGGGGGTCTTCTCCCTCTGAACCAAGCTCAGCTCAGTCCCGGGGACCTTCCCAAGTTTCCTGAGGGTGTCCAGAGCTCAGGGCTCCCTGGTCCCATCTGTGGTCCAGCCCCCTCAGAGGAAGCATGTCCCTGCTGAGCTCAGGCCCCTACCATGAGCACGCCCCTTTCCCCCAAAAGGGCCAAAGCCCAGATTCTCCAGTCCCCTCCTGTAGCACAATCAGCTAATTCCTGTTGACACCTAGACCTTCCAAATCCATAAATCGGAGAGATGCTATGTGGTCTACAGCCTTTCCTCTCTCAAATCACACACACACACATGAACACGTGCACACACAAACCCAAGAAGAGCCCAAACCCTTAGGAACCCTCTTTCTTGGGGAGATGTACAGGGGATGATGGGGGCAGGGCAGAGTGGGAGAGGGGGGAGTTAGATTTCTTCCCGGGTGAGTCTTCGCCAGAAAGACAAACATGAAAAACTCAAGAGGACATCAATGCACTCCCACGGATTCACCCTATTACACCGATATAATCTGTTGCTCTTGGCCAGCGACATCGTGGAGGCAGGTACTGCTGTGGGTCCCCTTTCACAGGTAAGGAAATTGAGATCCAGAAAGGTTAAGCAGCTTGCCTAAGCTCACACAGAGACGGGGATCCGATCCCAGCTCACACTGACTCTAGACAGACATTCTTGACCTTGGCTGCCCATTACAATCACTTGTAGCTCTACCCCTCACCGGGGTCCTACCCCAGACCAATGACGTCAGAATCTCTGAGGGAGTGACCTGAACGTTAGCACTTCTGTCACTCCCCCCCCCCCCCCCCCCAATGATACCCAGGTTGAGACCCATCAGAGAGTCTCTGCTTTGTGCCCTGGGCCACACCACTGGTTTCTGGGTTAGCAGCTGGGTAGCTAGGGGCACCAATACCTGACAGAAGCACTGTACAGGGGCAGGCTTGGGGCTTGGATACTGAAGGGTACCGTTTGGGACGTGTGGGTGTGAAGCATCTTTGGGTCACCCGGGTGGAACTGTTCCCCTGGAAAATGGACAATGGGACAAGGCTTGGGGCCTGGGAATCAGGCACTGACTCCCAGACGCCGGGCAAAAGCCATGGAGATGGTGAGATCATCAATTTCCCGGAGAGTGTGGGCAGGGTCCGTGTCTGGACAAGCCCTCACCAGCCTCCAAGGCCACTGCCACTGGCTTCGTCTCCCTAGGTTTCCACTCTTAACCGTTAGATGGGCAAATCGGAAAGAAATGGCAAAAGAGATTTAAGGGAAAGACACAGAAAGAGCAAAATGCCAAGAATAAAGCCATCAGGAGTGGACTTTTCCTCCCCCTCTGCTTTTCCTTCCCCTCTGCTCCTTCCCTCCAAGCTGGCGGCCCTGGAGCAAGAAAAGGAAGGTTCAAGATGGAGGGGCCTTAGAGACACCCACAGTTAGCATTTAAGTGACAACCTTGGGCCCAACTGAAAACCAGCTTTCTGATGCTGGGGCCTTGTCCCACCTTCTGGTGGCATGGGCTTGTCCTCCAGGTCGGAGGGAAGTTGAGGAGGTAGAGGGGCCCCCAAGGCCATGGGCACCAGGCCCCTGAACCTTCTCTCACGGGCCAAAGTTTCCCCAGTATGCTTTGAAAGTGTGCTTGTTAAAGATGAGGCTGCTCTGGGGGTGGGATCCTGAAAACTGCATCCTTAACAAGCCCTCCTGACGATTTGACCGCGCAAGGCACGATTGAGGGGCCCGTAAGTCACTCCTGTCCTCTCTCCCAGGAATTCCCGTGGTTTTAGTAGGCTCCATCAGCCTTGGGGACTCGGTAAACCACAAGTGCTGTCCCCTCACTTCCAGCCCCACTGAGCTACAACTAATGGTGGAGGTTGGACCTTTTCCTTCGGCGCATCGGGCAGAAAGGCAGTGAAGCCTCCCTGGTCAGGGGCCTGAAGCTGTCTTTCTGTCTCCACTCTCTCAGGACACGGCATGACTGCCTCTGCGGGCATTCTGGTCTCAGGATGCACGGCATCCAAGCTTTTGCATGCTTCGTTCAATTTCAGTGACTTTTGGAAGCTAATCCTCCAGAAAGACCCCAGCACTCGTTTCACTGTTGCAAAGGGATGATGCCCCAGTCAGTATGTTCAGCTCTTTTTTTTTTTTTTTTTTTTTTTCAACGTTTTTTATTTATTTTTGGGACAGAGAGAGACAGAGCATGACCGGGGGAGGGGCAGAGAGAGAGGGAGCCGCAGAATCGGAAGCAGGCTCCGGGCTCCGAGCCGTCGGCCCGGAGCCCGACGCGGGGCTCGAACCCACGGACCGCGAGATCGTGACCTGGCCGAAGTCGGACGCTCAACCGACTGCGCCACCCAGGCGCCCCATGTTCAGCTCTTTGATCTGAACTCAGATTTACACATGGACAAAAAATAATTTCACTTACTTCAAGTTTATTCTTCACAATCGGAAAACTAAGAGAATGTGTAAGCTTACCATTTGTTTTTTACAGAAATATAGCTACACTTGTGTTCGGTTGTCAATAAGGGATCCCCTGAAGAGTGGCCTAGTGAATTACTTTTGTTTTGGCTCCCGTAGTAAAAAGAGTAGGGGTAGGGAGTTGCTTAAGGATATCAGGGCTGAGGTCTCGGCGCTTCTTTTGGCCTTACCCCCGTTGTGCAAGAAGCCACTGCGCCAGCCATCAGGTCTTCTCTCGAGGCAACGGGAAGAAAAAAGGGGTGAGCAAAAACGGATCAGAAATCCCCAGCAGACATCGTCGTATATCTCAGTGGTCAGAAATCGTATCACGTAGTCGCTTCTAACCGCGAAAGAGGCCGGGAAAGATTTTTTCTAGCGCCTACATTGCTGCCTGACAAAGTTAGGCTTCTTTAGTCGAAAACAAGGGGAGAACAGATGCTGGGCTGGCAATCGGCGAAAGTCTGTGACCAGGTAACCCAACACTAAATGTGTTTAGAAATACATGAGAGGGGTGCCTGCGTGGCTCAGTCGGTTAAGCGGCCGACTTCGGCTCAAGTCACGATCTCGCGGTCCATGAGTTCGAGCCCCGCGTCGGGCTCTGTGCTGACAGCTCAGAGCCTGGAGCCTGCTTCGGATTCTGTGTCTCCCTCTCTCTCTGACCCTCCCCTGTTCATGCTCTCTCTCTGTCTCAAAAATAAATAAATGTTAAAAAAAAGTTAAAAAAAAATAGAAATACATGAGAAGCAGTTCCTTTCAACTGTACCTTATTCAATAGTCACTCAGGTACATTTCACGCCCCCCCCCCCCACACACACACCTTTTTTTATTCATCAGACTAGTGAGAAGACGGCACTTTACGAGCGAGAAGTCGGTCTCAGTATATAACTGCCCTTCTTGCCTCTGACCATTGCTTTGTTCCTATAATTAGCATCGTATGCTGCCCGAAGACAGCTGGGGCCCCTGACGTCATCACGCCAGACGGCTAAAAGTGTGTTAATGAGGAAAATAAAGAGTACGGCATTTAACTATGATATTTCCCTGGGAACCTCTTGGTTTTGCAAATGTCTAAGTTTGTGGAGGAGGTGAAGTATTTCTCCCTCCCTCCCTCCCCCACCTCAGGTTGCCATAGAGCCCCTTTCCTCTGCTTTTGCGAAGGTTGAGTCTCTATGGCAATCCTTTGACTTCATCTTCACTCTCTCTCATAAGAGCAGCGAATAAGTTGAAGACCCATTGTGGAGTGCGCTGACGAGCAAAACATTCTCCACCTACCAAAGCACGAAGGAGACGGTCTGACTTGGCATGTCAGTCACGTCGGGTTTGTGGAGTGTTGCGATGTGATATGAGTGTTTTGAGGTGCGTTGTTTTTCCCTTTCCAGAATGCCCATATCATAAGCCCCTGGGTTTCGAATCAGGAGAAGTTACACCAGACCAGATCACCTGCTCCAACCTGGAGCAGTACGTGGGCTGGTATTCCTCGTGGACCGCTAACAAGGCCCGGCTCAACAGTCAAGGCTTTGGGTAAGCAGGGCAGGTGGCTCAGGCGGTTTTTCTCATGTGATTTGAAAAATGTAGGTCTCTGTAAGAAAAAAATGGCAGAATGCATTTATTTATTCAACAAATATTGACTGAGTGCCTTCCGTGTGCTGAGGACTGTGGGCAAGGTGGCGGAGGTCCTGGCCTTCAAGAAGCACACAGTTTAGACGGGGAGAGGGGCTCTACCTGAAGGGCACGGATGGGGATGGTAAAGGTCAGCAAAGTTAGGGCACAAGTGAGGTAAGGCCAGAGCTCTGGTAGGCAGAAGTCAGATCTCAGATCATGAAGTCACGTGAAGAATTCTGGTAACTATTTTAGGCATAATGAGAGGACCCGGAATGTGCCTTAGTTAGAGTACAAGTTTGTACTGCTGTAACAAAGAACCCCAAAGTACAGAAACTTAAATAACATAAAGGTTGATTCCTCGGTCACCTAAAAGTTTCATTAGGCCATGTAGTTTCATTGTTACGACGGCTGATGGTATCGGGGGTCCAGATTCTTTCTACCTTCTTCTGTCATCCTTCACATGAAGCTGCCATCTCAGGGCCCAAAATGGCTACCCTAGCTTCCACTAGCACATCACATTCTAGCCAGGGGGGAGAAAAGAGGAGCAGAGTGCACAAGCATAATCCTATTGGCTACTTCTGCCCACATCTCACCAATCAGAATTTAGTCAGGTTGTCCCACCTAGCTGCAAAGGAGACTGGGAAATATGAACTTTTCTGGGTGGCTGTTTGCCCAGATAAAACATGGTGGTGGTGGTGGTGGTGGTGGCGGTGGTGTTCTATTGCTAAAAGAAGATGGGAAGAGGATACTGGGGGACAATTAGCAGACTCTAGCAGAGAAAGATTTAAAGCTGGGGAATACTACAATAAGATTTGTGTTGTAAGAAAATTCTGGCTCAGGGCGCCGAGGTGACTCCGCCAGTTGTGCATCCAACTCTTGGTTTCGGCTCAGGTCATGATCCCAGGGTTGTGGGATCAAGCCCCATGTCGGAAGCTATGCTCAGCAGGCCACCTGCTTCAGATTCTCTCTCTCTCTCTCTCTCTGCCCCTCTCCCTTGCGCATGTGCGCTCTGTCTCTCTCAAATAAAAGAAAAAAGAAAAAAAGAAAAGAAAAGAAAAAAGAAAAATCTGGCTCTTGTGAGGAGAACTGTTTAGTTGGGGGAAGTAATTAGTGAGGTGAGCTAAAGTAGCAATCCAGGCAAGAACTGAGGATGATGTGGGTCAGGGCAGTGCCAGTGAAATGGAGAAAAGTAAATGACTTTGAGAAACAATAGACAGATTGGATGTTTGAGGCGCCAAAGAGAAAGGGACAAAGATCTCTCTCGGATCGCTGGCATGAACACCCCAGAGGATGGGGGTAGCATTCTGAAAGATGAATATTGGAAGGAGGGGCTGGAGACAATTAGGAGTTTACTCTTGGACATGTTTCTTTGGGGACGCTGTACAGCATCTAGAAGTTGTCTAGACAGCAGATGATTCTCAGGTTTCGGGATTTAGAAAAGGTCTGGGATGGAAGTTAACATTTCAAGAGCCACGCAAGGAGCAAGTCTGGAATTAGAAGAGAAGGCAGCCAAGGACTGAGTCCCGAGAAGCTAATTAATATGCAAAAAGTAAATAAAAACCTCAAAGGGGAAATTATAGGTTTCCACAATTCATGAGAGACATAGCTAAAAAACAAATCAGTTCCCTCACTGGTTGGTTTGCTTTATAATTGCCAAAAGCTCTTCCAGAGGCACTTGGATCAGTGTTCTGCACATGGGAGACACTCTCTGAAAGCCATGAATGACAGCACTGGAAGGAGACGCAAATATGTATAAAGGGACTGAAATTGGGGTGAGACTCGTGGAGAAAGAGACATCAGGAGAGACTAATGAAAAGGGAAGGGAGCTGGTGGGTGCAAAAACCATGCATTTTCATGATTTGAAGACAGACATGCTCAACCACACCCCAAAGGTGATTTCAGCAACACTCAAAGGCACTTCTCTGACAGATCAGTTGAATCTGGCCATTGTTCTTTGGTCAGTGGAGATGCTGGGAGAAAGAGAATGATACAAGTATGACAGAGGCTGCACACTTCTTGGAGACAGGCCTTTTGGTGCTTAACAGATTGCAGCTCAGACTGCCCGCGCGTTGCAGGGGTTCTTTAGGCACTGGCGACCCCTCAAAGGGCCGTGCCTCTCAGCTCTTTGGAGGCTCTCATAGGAAAGGGCTCCTGGTGATTTGCTGTGTTCCTGGCAGGTGCGCCTGGCTGTCCAAGTACCAGGACAGCAGCCAGTGGCTAGAGATAGATCTGAAGGAGGTCAAGGTGATTTCAGGGATCCTCACCCAGGGGCGCTGTGACATTGATGAGTGGATGACCAAGTACAGCGTGCAGTACAGGACCGATGAGAACCTGAACTGGATTTACTATAAGGACCAGACAGGAAACAACCGGGTAAGTTGGACTTACCCCAAACCACCTTTAGCTCATACTCTATGGGACTTCCCTCCCGTTCCTGCCCCGTCACGCCACTGACTCCATGGCAAGGGAAGTCATCCATGCTTCTTCCCCACAACATGGCCTACTCTCTGACAAGGCACGGTCTTTTCTTGGTGTATCCTGTGTGCCCAGCAGTTTGTGAGTGAGCACCACTCTTGCATGCAAAAGAAATCTTTGTTTGAATTCTCCTACCAGCTTATAGTTGCTCAAATGATCAAAACTGGCCATTTGGACTATTCCAAACTCCGTGGGCCATTGAACACTTTGCTGCATACATGTGACTTGACCTATTATTGATGTGGCTAGGCCCTTGTCCATTTATGTAGATATGGCCTCTCCTTACCATTGAGACTGACTTCCAGGAAGATCTGGACAATCCAGCAAGTTAGCCACTGAACTATGTAAATGATCAAAATGACTCCAGCAATGAAGACACAGAGGAACTTGAACCTTTGAGCAATTTTATATCCTACTAGCCTCTAAAGGCCAAGCCCCAAGTCTTGTTCACAGTAGGCTCTTGATTGTGTGTGTGTGTGTGTGTGTGTGTGTGTGTGTATATATATATATATAACCAATATTTTATATATATAATGTCTATTTGCAATGAATTAAAAACTCGCTAGCTGTTTGGAACCGTTAACTGTCCTTTTGCCTGAGAGTAAGGACTTCTGAGGCTAATTTGGACACTTAATCAGATTAAGCAGACACGTGTGCCTGAAAATCAGAAGGCTTTGTACTCTGTGATGACAAGTTGTACAGCAAGACAGCCACGGGTTGAGATTTCAAGGAGTTTGAATAGAATAGGAGAAACCATCTTGATACTTAGACATTTTATTTCATTTTTGATCTTGTTAGCTGGCTTTTCAAAAAGAAACGGAGAATTCATTTTCAAGTCCTGCCTGCATTTCTGAAGGCCTTGACGGTTCTTTGCAAAGAGGTACTCCGCTCAGGCACTTGGGCAATCTGCAGGAGCCTGTTCCAACCTCCCTCTTCACCTGTCCCAACTTGAATAGATTCAAGGGCAAACGGCAGAGAGAAGGGGATGTGGGATGTTGCTATTGGGAAGAAAGGCAAGATCATGGCACAGGAGGTCCTTCTTGTTTTGTAGATAGATGGGGCCAAAGTGGCAGCCAGATTTTTTGCAGGAGATAATCCCGGAAATAAATGAAACGCTCCAGTGTCATCAGGCAGAGCTCTACGACTCTAGAAAGACTGCCAAGAATGATTTCTTTGGAAACGCAGCCGAACTGCCACGGCACCTTTTTCCGTCATGGCCACTGCATCATGCTATGCTGCATCCCAAAACACACGAAGCAGAACCTTTTCCTCCCTACTTTGGGTACTGCACTCCCCCTTCCAGAATCTTCCCTCTAGTTTTTATGTCTTTTCTTTTCTAAAAGCAGTCTTCCAAGTCTAAAAAGTATTTGCCATTGGTATGGAGGTAGAGATACACACTTAAGCTTTGGCTCACAACTTCAGGGCCAGCTCACCAGTTTTTACTCGAGCCTCACTTTGGATCCCTTTGGAACGGAAGAACGTTCCTCCTGTAAGTGCAACGCAGTCCTTTTCAAAATTGGTCAAAATGCAAAGAATCAGAACACAGAATTGGTGATGAGAATCAAGAGGCATTTTCCATCAGTGCCATCCAATAGAACCTTCTGTGACAATGGAAATGTTAGGATCTGCACTGTCCGATATGGAAGCCACTAATCACACACAGCTATTGAGCACAGGAGCCATCACCAGCGCGGCTGAGGAAGGAAATTGTTACCTAATTTTAATGCATTTAAATTTAAATAGCCACGTGTGGCTAATGCTCCCATACTGGCTGGGGAAGCTCTAGATGTCCCCAGAGAATCACTCGGAGATGCCTAGAACATGCAGGCACTAACACACAAGTTCAGATTTCGGGCATATGCAATTCTCTGACCTTTAACCACTTTCTGAGATTTCCCAGACTTCAAATTTGGGGCCAGCTTCAGATAGGAATTGTTCTTCCTTTTCCCTCCCCTGATGTGATAGTGATAAGATTTCCTCTCTCTTTAGGTCTTCTACGGCAACTCAGACCGAACCTCCACGGTCCAGAACCTCCTGCGGCCCCCCATCATTTCCCGCTTCATCCGGCTGATCCCACTGGGCTGGCACGTCCGCATTGCCATCCGGATGGAGCTGCTGGAGTGCGTCAGCAAGTGTGCGTGACGCCTCCTTCGGCTCGGCACCTGCCAGGTGGGGTGGAGGGCGCAGAGCAGCCTGTAGGGGAACATTGACGCGACCAGGGCTTGAACAGCGTGACAAACAGGGCTGAATTTTACAAGCTCTTTTCAAAGCAGAGCTGGGCAGAAATAATTTCTTTTTTTTAAGGTATAGTTTCCAATGTCAATGAGAGAGAAAGAAAAATGAACTCATTCCCCACTCAGGGCCAAAGAAAATAAGAACAAAGAAAATGTCCCTAAAGACAATGTTCATCAAAAGCCTAAGTAGCAGGGGTAATTTTCTGCTCTCGGGTTTTTGTGTTTGGCCTGACAGTGTGAAAGGTGTGGTCTCAGGGAACACAAAGGAGCCCAGATAATTTAAAAACCCTTTTGCTCCACCACCCTGAAAACAGGAACAGAAGTTTCATAAAACCTTGATTTGAACGCAAATGGGGAGCAGGCTTGCGGTCTCTCCGGAGTTTTCACCGAATCAGGGCCTCTCACAACTTTAGAGCGCCGTGTATGCAGAGGGAAAGGTTTTGGGGTGACCGGGGGGCCGAAAGGCGTAGTTGGGAGCCTGTGTCCCGGTCTCCTGGAGGCTGGCACCATCGCCCCAGGTAGGAGGGCCTCCCCTGCTCTGCGCCTTCACCCCCACGCACACCAGGACTGGGGAGCCACAAAAGCTCTCATCACATACAGATCCATTCTAGCAAAGTTTTCCAGTCTGTGGTCACTATTTGGGTGAATACATGGGACGGGCTCCATGTGGAAGTAGCAAAGTTTCTCTGTATTTAGGAACCCCACAAGACCAAAGCACACCAGAATTTCCCTTCAGCTAGGGCTACCATTTTTCAACAGGATTCACATTTTAAAACCAGTTGGCACAGGAGCTAGATCACTGGCTACACGGAGGAGGCCCATCAGCTAACCACACGCTTTGCAGGAAGTGGGCAGACCGCAAGTCCTAAGAAGGGACGTGGATACGTTTCTTGTGACCCACGGTTAAACTTCACCCCTTGCCTTGCAACACACAAAATAGGCCTGCTCCTGAGGCTGAAACCTCCTTGGGAAGGACCGGGCCTGGCATGGGCCTGGCCTTCCCCCTCCTGGAGGAGCTCATGAAGCTGGGACCGTTCGGGAACAGTCTCAGTCTCCTGAGTTTTCAGGCCCTTCCCTGGGGAGAGGCTGATGACATGGGGAGTGGCAGGAGAGGTATATGAAAGTAGGAGCTGAGAGGGGGTGAAACTGGGGGATGAGGGCCCTCCGACAAGACCGGGGAATCCGAGACTGTCCTGGCCCTGACACAGCACAGCCTCTACTAGAGGCTTTCTCCTGAGTTACTTTCTGTTTTCAAATGCCAAGCCGAGTGAAGACTCACACTAACATGATCCTGGACATCACATTCACCTTCTCTGTGAGGGGGGAAGCCTCCTAAAAACCCCAAATCTCTTCCCTGGTGTTTTGGGTTTAGAACAGCTCTATATTTAACCCACCATCTTTTTTTTTTTTTTTTTTTTTTTAACGTTTATTTTGAAAGAGAGAGGAGAGAGAGAGAGGGAGAGAGCATGCATACGCACGCGAGCAAGCAGAGAAGGGTCAGATAGAGAGGGAGACAGAGGGTCCGAAGCGGGCTCTGCGTGGTCAGCAGTGAGCCCGATGTGGGGCCGAACTCGTGACCTGTGAGATCATGACCTGAGCCGAAGTCGGACGCTTAACCGACTGAGCCGCCCAGGCGCCCCTAACCCACCATCTTTTTAATCCCCCCAACTGTATACTCGGACCTGGAAAAATGCTTCCCTTGCTCAGTATTCTCTCAAATACAAACATATCAAATTCGAGGTGGGGAAAAAACAATCCTTCTCCGGCCTTTGGACACATGAATAAATCCATTTAGAGCAGACGCCTCATCAGAGCCCCTTACTGAAAAGCTGAATGAACTTTCATCATGACACAGATTGTCAGAGAAAATGGTGGTAGCCTAAGAGCTCAGGTCCTCTACAGTGGTCACATCAGACACAGGAGGGGAGTACGGTTAAGAGGAAAGAAGAAAAGAATGAAACTGTGAGGCAGTGATAAAGGTTCTCCAACTAATTGTTCATGTTGGAAATGTTTGCTTTGTAAAGGTTTAATGAGATAAAGTCACATACCGTACAAATTTCAACCATTTCAAGTGTACAATTCAATGACTTTTAGTAGACTCAGAGTTGAGGAACCATTATCACAATTTTAGAAAAATTTCATCACCCCACAGAGAAACCCCGCACCCATTAACCATCACCTCCCAACCTACTCGTCCCCGCAGCCCTAGGCAACCACTGATGGACTTTCTGTCTCAGTAGATTTGCCTATTCTGGACACTTCATATAAATGGGATCATTTTCTGCCTGGCTTCTTTTGCTTAGCATAGTGTTTTTCCAAGTTTCATTCAGGTTGTAGCATGCACTTAATTCCTTCTTCTAGCTGAATAACATTCCGTTATATGGATAGGTCACATTGTCTTTATCCGTTCATCTGTTGATGGACATTTGGGTTGTTTCTACGTTTTTGGCTATTGTGAATAATGCTGCTATAAACATCTGTGTACAAGTTTTTGTTTGGACATATGTTTTTATTTATCTTGGGCACATACCTAGGAGTGGAATGCTGGGGTCATATGGTAACTCTACGTCTAACCTTTTTAGGAACTGTCAGACAATTTTCCAAAGGGGCCACACCATTATGCATTCCTACCAGCAACATATGAAAGTTTCAGGTTCTCTACGTTTGTTATTATCTTTTTGATTAGAGCCGTCCTGGTGTGTATGAAGTAGCATCACTCTGGTTTTTGATTTGCATTTCCCTAGGACTAATGATGCTAAGCATCTTTTTTATGTGTTCACTGGCCTTTTGAATAACTTCTTTGGAGAAATGTCTTTTCCGATCCTTTGCCCATTTAAAAATCAGGTGGCCTTTTTATTAACAAATTGTAAGAGCTCTTTAATATTCTAGATACAACCCCCTTAGGAGATACGTGCCTTGCAAATACTTTCTCCTATTCGGTAGGTCATCTTCTTACTCTCTTGATGGAGTCCTTTGAAACACATTTTTAAATTTTGATAAAAAGTCCAATTTATTCTTTTTTGTTGCATGTGTTTTTGGTGTCATATCTGAGGTACCATTGCCAAATCCCGATCATGAAGATTTACTCCTATGTTTCAAGAGTTTTACAGTTTTACTTCTTACATTTAGACCTTTGATCTATTTGGGGTTACTTTTTGTATATGGTATGAGGTAGGGGTCCAACTTCAGTATCTGCACGTGGACATCCAGTTGTCCCAGCACCATTTGTTGAAAAGACTTTTTCCCCACTGAATGGTCTTGGCATCCTTTTTGAGAAATCAATTAACCATAAAGGTGAGAATTTGTTTCTGGATCCTCAATTCTATTCCATTATAGGTCTACCTTTATACCAGTACCACACAGTTGTCATTACTGTAGCCTTTTTAGTAAGTTTTGAAATTGGAACAGGTTAACTCTCCAACTTTGTTCTTCTTCAAGGCTGTCTGGGCTACTGAGTCCTTTGAATGTCCATATGAATTCTAGAATCACTGTGTCAATTTCTGCAAAGAAGCCAGCTGAGATTTCACATCAGAAATCGCTCCATACTTGAGAATAAACAATGAGATACTGAGATCCATAATACGTTAATCTGTAGGTAAACTGTGTATAACAGCATATTAATTATTTACTTCATTTAATTTAGAACAGAAAGTATAAAAACAAAACTTTTATTGAGGGGCATCTGCAGCCTAACAGAATCTTGCTATTAAACACATGAACTGTGTTTGGAGTAAGATTTTTTTTTTTTTTTGGTGCGGGAAAAATCTTGATTAAAAAACATACATATAGTGTAGCACAAACTCATTATTTTACCTTATGTTAACATGTTTACTTTTATTCTCACAAATGCTAGAGTGTGGTCTACACTTTCAGGAGATTCTTTTTGTTTTTTGTAATTTTTTTTTTTTTTTACACTTATTCATTTTTGAGAGACAGAGACAGAGCACAAGTGGGGGAAGGGCAGAGAGAGAGGGAGACACAGAATCGGAAGCAGGCTCCAGATTCTGGGCTGTCAGCACAGAGCCCGACGCGGGGCTCGAACTCACAAACCGCGAGATCATGACCCGAGCCAAAGTCAGACGCTTAACCAACTGAGCCACCCAGGTGCCCCGTGGAGACTTTTTTTTTTTTTTAATTACGGTAAAATATATATAACATATTGCAGGAAACTTTTAAACAACTAATAACGTGCTATGAACAAAGAAGTAGCATTAAGGGTTGCCGAGATGAAAAACAAAAACCTGAGCTGATTTTGGCATGGAGTGTAGGAGAAGGTTACTTGGACAACGCAAAGGTATTTCAAAATAAAGGTACCACTATGAATTCAGTGTCCGAGGCCAGAAAATTACACCCCTAAGGTGAGCCTCTGAACAGGTGCTGACAGAAGCCCATCTTTTTGTCTACCTGGAGTGTGGGGTGCCAAGGCCTGCTGACAAATGTACAGCTGTAAGGGCTGTGGCTTCCCGTGACCCCAAGAACAGCTCCAAGCTGGGTGCTTCTTAACCCTGACAATTTTACAAGGCTGATGTAAATATCAAATAGGATAAATACATGTAAAGTGCTTAATGAGCTCTCTAGAACTGGCAGTCAAGGTTCAGGGACATTGCTTCTCAACTTCATAGGGCTGCCAACCGAGGCACAAAAAATAGCTAGCTAATATTTACCTAGAACTGATTAAGTGCCTTGCAGGTTATCATCTTGTTAAATCCTCACAATTCTATGAAGTAGGTACTATTATTATTTCCACTTAAAGATAAGGAAACTGAGGCACAGAAAAGTGAAGTAACTTGCCTAAGGCCACCCAAGATCTAGGTGATGGAGCTAGGATTCTACTTGGGCAATCGGACTCCAGAGCCTGTGCTCTTAGCCACTTCACCGGGCCCTGGACCTCCAGTGACTTGTTTCAATGAAACGCTCGAATTCTCGAGTCAAATCAATTACCACCCGCCGGGAGATGAGAGGAAACATGCGTTGCTCCATGTCACGAGCCCCACATCAGTTTTCTACACACGGAGATGCCGGAACTGCACGGCTTACTAGTTGTTTACGGGCATGGGTTTCACAGCGAGCACACCAGGCTTCAAATCCTAGCCAGGGGACCTGGGGCAAGGTAACGTAAAGTCCAGCCTCAGTCTCCTCGTCTACAAACTGAGGATACTACTCACTTCACTGCACTGCTGTGAGAAGTGAATGTAATAATAAAAGTGAAACCCTTGGCGTTGTGCCCCGCCACAGTAAGTGCTGCAAACAGAAAAATTATAAGGCCTGCGTGCTTTGACTCAGTCTTTATAAAAATTATAGTTGAAATCACAGGCCACAATTTTCTGGGACAGTAAGGAGAAATTTGGGAGTAAAGAAGTTGGTGACACAGTGCTTTTAAGAATGCCAATCACTGGGTTTTAGCTCCTACCCTCTGTTTAGAAAGATGAAGAACACTGGAGAATATTTATACATGTTCTCTCACAAGTGAAGTTCTTTCCCCCATTAACAATAGGACCCACTGAGCAAATGCCCAAAGACAAAAGTGAGGGCCCAAAATGGTCAGTGTATCTGCCCCCCGCCACCTGTTTTTGTAAATAAAGTCTCACTGGAACACACCAGATTCATTCCTCTGTCTACTGCCTGTGCTGCTCTTGCACCACGACGGCAGAGCCGCGTGGAGGCAGAGTCGAGTAGTCAGAGACCTATGGCCCACAGAGCCCCAAATGTTTACTATCCGGCAAAAAGTCTGCCAAGCTCCTTCATCTTTGCTTTCTCCATCACACTGAGCAGGAGGCACACATCTTCCCATCCTCCCAAACCACCAAGCGAGCGTCTAGCAATGTGCAAAGGAGACGACACAACACCGAAGTGTGAAAGAAACCAGTTTTCAAAATGCCAGGAGGAGAAAAAAGCTTTATAAATCGGAAAAAAAGAGAATATCATCATTAAGTAACAGGATTTGCCCTGCTTTAACATTACTTTCTGTCCCTTAAACTGCTTCCAACTTCAAAGGCCCATTATCCCCCATTTGAAATCAAATGAGTTCTTTACAAAGAAGGAACTAACAAGGAGCTGCTTGCTGTTCAAAAGCGAGGGACCACAGTGCTCAAGATGGGGACGGCCTGGCAATCACATCAGTCAGTGCAAAATCTGCATTTTATTAAAGACATTTGGGAAGATCCATTCAAAAATACATTGTGCTCAGTAAAAATTGACCATTTCATGCTGATAATTAAGGTTACCACGGAATAGATATTTGTATAATATTTACAGCAACAATAGAAATTTTACAGAAGTTTAGAATGGAATACATGCCAGAAAAAACTTGATAAGATGTACCAACACATGATACAAAGAGTTATATAAACACTTTACAAATGGTTCATAATTAGCTTGTGAGGAATTTAAATATTCAACACTTTAAATTCAGTTTGGATTCAAAAATTAAAAAGG